>NC_083872.1:27041664-27347823 GCF_032452875.1 Bos javanicus | reverse complement strand
ACATGCCTACAAATCACCAGTGTGTCTGGTAAAGATGCAGATTCATATTCAGTAGGTCTGCACGGGGGCCAAAGATTCTGCATTTCTAACAAGCTCCCAAGTGATACTGATCTTCCCTGGTGGCTCCGTGGTAAAGAATATGCCTGCATTGCAGGAGACACGGGTTTGATCCCTGCATGGGAAAAATCCCCTGGAGAAGGAAATGGCAACCCATTCCAGTATTCTTGCCTAAAAAATCCCACGGCCAGAGGAACCTGGCAGGCTACAGTCCACAGGATTGCAAACAGTCGGACACAACTTAGTGACTAAACAACAAGAAACAAGAAGTGATAGTGATGCCACTGGCCCATGGACCACACTCTCAGGAGAAAGGGTGTGGACTATGCACACTGCTGCTGGATGCCCCTCCGCTACCCCAGACAGCAGGCAAGGTGACAAGGGCCCTTACACAGCCCCTCTGGTGGAAGGAAGCACATCCACCTATGGGGCAGGCCAGCCTCAGAGAAGGGTCTGGGCAGGCTGAGTCACGGGTCCCGGACTCAGCTGGCTGGACATTAGAATCGGGAGCCCAGGGTAGGCCTGTGCCTCTTCCCACCTCTTTTGATGTGAAGAGGGCCAGGGGCGGCAGTGCCCGGAGGCCCCTCTGTTTGCAGTCTGGGTATCGCTGATAGCGGGCCAGGTTCACTGCGTACATGTTGGAGATGGAGCCACCTGTCACAGGGAAGGAAGGGGTGGTGGCGAGAGGGAGTGGCAGTGGGAGCTTGGCAAACTGGAGCTTGGCTCTCCTGATCTCTCCACCCAGAAGCACAAGTGACTGGCTACCGGGCCACGGGTTCCGAGGACTTGACAAATGGCATGCTGGTGACCCAGAATGGCAGGATCTGCAGATCTCCTGATCACCCCTGCTCCTCACCCTGGGCCGATCCAGGAGCCACTCCCACCCCCCGCCAGGACGGCAGGCACCAATCCCATGGACTGTTTGGCAAACACGAGGATACAGGGGACTGGGCAGCTTCTCTCTGCTTTGGCCCAAGCCCAGTTGGAGAAGAAACAAAGGAGAATCACCCCTCCCAGCCAACCCAGAGAAAGAGGATGGCGGGGGAGGAGGAACTCTCGAAAAGGCCCCCTCCTCTTCACATACCAGGGCAGAAGACCCCATCCCCAGAGCTCCAGCCCACCAGGGCCCGGAGTTTCTTCAGCACCTCCTCCTCCATGAGGACAAACACAGGGGCGATTTCGTACGTGTACCTGCCAGGAGAGGGAATGATGAGAGTGGGAAAGAGACTGGGAGGGACTCTCAGAGGAGGTGGAGAGTGTGAGTGAAAGGAAGGGCTGAAGAGACAGCTGGGCTGGTGACAAAGAACCAGGAAAGAAAGAATGAGAAAACACTGGAGCCGGGATACAAGAGAGAGTTTGGGAAAGGAAACCCGAATGGGTAGGAGGGGAAAGACTCTGCCAGCAGAGATTCCCCGAAAAGAGAGGGGGGCAGACACCATTCTCCTATCTTGCTCCCAGGATCTGTCTCCCGCAAACCCAAATCCTTTGTGGGGTGGAGAGCAGGGGTCCTGGGATGGCTCACTGGCTGGTGTTGAGGCTCTCTGTGACAATGCGCCCGGCCAGGGCATGGGGATCCAACCCTGAGAAGAGCTGGTTGAAGAAATGAGGGTGACCTGGAGAAGGGGGACGCAGGCTCAGAGTGGATCTGGGCACAAATTCCAGACACGCCTCCCCCAAGCCCCACACGCACAGGTCTTCACGCTGTAGCGGATCACGGCCCGGCAGTGCTCCAGGATCTGCTCCTGTGACTCGCCCTCGTGCCGCAGCTCCAAGTCCAGCAGTTGCTTCAGCTCCTCGGGCTCCTTCCACTCACAGACCTAGGAGAGCAGCAGGAGACTCCGGGGGCACCGAGGCACGCAACCAACTGGCTGCTCAAACCACATCTCAACAGACAATAGACACCACAAACTGGCACTCAACACCAGTTTGGAATGTTTTCCACGCAGCACATGAACAAGGATAAATAAACACAGTCTGATCCAGCATGCAATCCCTGAGGCACACAGTGAGGCGGTGATGGGTTCTGGGGAGAAGCCTGGACAGAGGGGGAAATGTCTGAGTCAGGTTTGACGGACAGGAGGAGGAAGAGGGAGCAAAGACCCACCTTCTCGGAGGCACTGGTCCCTTTTCGAATGACCTCATCCACCACAATCCCAAACACGTCCTGGAGCAAGGCTTCTGCAGCCACAGGGTCCCCATCAAGGGAGAGGAGAGGCTGAGAGTCAGCCATCAGGAGAAAATCTGTGAGCAGAGCAGGAGTTATTCCCTACTCAGCCTGTGGACCCCACCCAGACCTAATCTAATGCATTCCTCAACTCCAGAATGGGCCTAAGGCCCAGCCTTCACTGTACAGGTAAGGGCAAGTGAGAGCGTCCAGGGAGAGAGTCGGCAGAGATGGGCGGGAAAGAAAAAGGAGGTTAGTGCTAAGCAGGTAGAATCCAGTCCCTGTTCACCGAAGGCAAAGGTGAGAAGCTTACCTTTCTGCTCTGGTCTCTGTCCAGATAAACTGGAGGCAGGGGACACAGTTGGCTTTTTAGAGTGTTAGGACCAGGGAAGCAGAGGGGGCAAGGTATAGGCAGCAATCACATGACCATGACATCACTCTCATGACCCTTGCCCTAAAGATTTGGGACAGGGCCAGCAGGTTGAGATAAGTTTCCTGAATAATCGTTAGCTGACACGATGAAGTGAGGAGAGAAGATATAAGGCAGAAACAAGTGCCACCTCCACTTCAGGCTGGAGGGGAGCAGAGAGGAGAACCAGCAGGACATCGGACTTCCCACCGGAACCCAAGGGCCTGGAGAGGGGATGAGAGAGGGCTGCTCGGCTAAGAGATAAGAGCGGGGAGTGGGGCAGAGGCAGGAAACTGTAGCAGCTGACCCTAGAGGCGGAGGTGGGGAGCGACCTGAACAAGACTAGGGAGGTAAAATGGTTTAGGCAGGCCTCAGAGGTGGCTCAACGGGTAAAGAATCCGCCTGCAGTGCTGAAGACCTGGGTTCAATCCCTGGGTTGGGAAGATCCCTTGGAGAAGGGAATGCCTAACCACTCCAATATTTTGGCCTGAAGAATTCCATGGATTCTAGTCCATGGGGTCGCAAAGAGTTGGACACAACTGAGCAACTTTCACTTTCAGAGACCAATCTCTTTGCATCCCAACCTCTGGAGTCTTCTCAGAACTGTCCTGATTTCTAAAGCCCTCTCCTTTGAAGAGGAGGAAGAAAGACGGTCACACTGAGGGTAGCAGTGCGATAAACAAGTAGAGTCCTGTGCCTTGCAGGCTGAGCCGCTCAAGAAACAGGGAGTGGCTGTCTAAAGTAAGCACCAACTGTGCTCACACCAGGGTGCGGGTGGAGGTGGCACCATCTAGATGCTGACCCCCAGCGCCACTCAGGAGAAGAGGAGAGGGATGAAGGCTGAAGACAGGGGAAGATCTGCAGGGGAACTGGGGCTGTGTCTTGAAGGAATAGGAGGCATGCAGGGCCAGGGGAGGAAGGCCACAAGCTGACACTGGGGGTGAGTGTGGTTGATTCTCGGGTCCGTGAAGGCACCTGGCCACTGGAAAGATCTGCAAGGACATGATGGAGAGAAAGGCGAGGGCGGCAGGGCTGCACGAGTTATGGACAGCCTTGAGTACCAGCCAGGCCAGGAATCTAGATTTTATCTGCAGAAAATGGAAAGCCATTGAAAGATTTCGTGGCGAGTTAACATGATGAAAATGACGCGCTCAGAAGACCAGCGTATGGCAGCCGGACGAGGAAGAATGAACAGGCCATTGGTGTGAGCCAGGAAAGAAGTGACCCACGTGTGAACAAGGGAGATGTGGGTAGGAAAGGACAGGCAGAGGAGCATGCAGGCTTAACCACTTGCCGGTTTACGCTCAATTCAACACTTACGGAATCTACATTGGAGGGGAGGGAAGGGTCAAAGATGACCCTGGGGCTTTAAGCCCCAGGAAAAAGAACAGTGCCCCTAAGAAAAACAGGGATGCGCAAAGCGGAAGCTAGATGGAAAGCAAAATTGTTATTTCTTGGAAATACCCAACCAAGTGGAGGAGACTGGGGCTACAAACACTCATTTGGGAGGAAGTCAGGTCCAGTGCTCTGATGAGATGTGAGAGAAAAGCACCCTTGGGAGCTGGGGTATAACCGAAGCCTGGTGATAGGCTCCATTCCCCCAGGGGAGAGAATGCTCAGAGACATGGCCAGGGAGAGAGGGGCAAAACCAAGGCCTAGGGAACCCCCAAATGAGGAGGCAAGAAGATCCAGAAAACATGGAAAGGAGGAATCAACCTCAAAGTGGACTGATCTGACACAATCCATTGTCAGAAGCCACTGGACCCCAAGGAACCAGCTTAGACTTCTCCCCAGTAGATTGGGTTTGGGGAAACCAGAGGAGCAGGCCAGCCTTGAGAACGAGACTCGACCCCTCATCAGCGCTCACTCTGGCTCCCCTGACGGGGCATTTCAGGTGCAGAGGCTGGTAAAAATAGGCCCCATAGAAGTATTCACCACATGCCTCACTCTGAACTTAACATGCATCAGTCTAACCTTCACAGTCATCGAGGGTAAGCTTATGACCCACATTTAAAGATGAGGAAATGCGGCAGGGGAGGGATAAATTGTGAGGTTGGGACTGACATATACATACTACTATATACAAAATAGATAACCAACAATAACCTTCTGCATAGCACAGAGAACTCTATTCATACTCTCTAACGGCCTACATGGGAAAAAGAATCCTATTTTTTAAAAAAAGAGTGTATATATATTTATGTGTATAAGATTCACTTCTGAATCTTATACACATATATAAGATTCACACCTGAAACTAGGGCTTCCCTGGTGGCTCAGATGGTAAAGAATCTGCCTGCGATGCAGGAGACCTGGGTTTGATTCCTGGGTGGGGAATATCCCTTGGAGAAGGGAATGGCAACCCACTCCAGTATTCTTGCCTGGAGAACTGGAAGAAAAGCTATGACAAACCTAGAGAGCATATTAAAAAGCAAAGATATTACTTTATCAGCAAAGGTCCATCTAGTTAAAGCTATGATTTTTCCAGGAGTCAAGTATGGATGTGAGAACTAGACCATAAAGAAAGCTGAGTGCTGAAAAATTGATGCTTTTTAACTGTGGTGTTGGAGAAGACTCTTCAGAGTCCCTTGGATAGCCAGGAGATCCAACCAGTCCATCCTAAAGGAGATCAGTCCTGAATATTCATTGGAAGGACTGATGCTGAAGCTGAAGCTCCAGTACTTTGGCCACCTGATGGGAAGAATTGACTTACTGGAAAAGACCCTGATTCTGGGAAAGACTGAAGGCAGGAGGAGAAGGGGACGACAGAGGATGAGATGATTGGATGGCATCATCGATGGACATGAGCTTGAGCAAGCTCCGGGAGCTGGTGACAGACACGGAAACCTGGTGTGCTGCAGTCCATGGGGTCGCAAAGAGTCGGACATGACTGAATGAACCGAACATCCGAAACTAACACAACATTATAAACAAACTACACTCCAATAAAAAAATTTTATTAAAAAATGAGGTAACAGATTTCAGAGACAGTATGGATATAACCTGTCCAGGTCACACAGCCAGCATGTGTCTTGAGTTGGCTCTGGACTTTGAAGCCCCCATCCTAATTTGCCATGCTCCACAGCCTCACACAGGGCTCCCTCAGCCAGAGCTTGCTGTGGTGCAAACACCTCTGGGCCAGGAGTGAGGACACCTCAGGGCCTGTTGCTATGAAATAAGGGCTTCAAAGAGAGAACCACCAAGACATCTGCTGGTGTTGATCAGCTCAAGCCATTGGATATGGCAAGCAGGCCAGTAGGGCAAAAAACAGGCTGCAAGGAGGGAACGACTGGTGAAGAAAGGGAGACCCCAGCCTGGACGGGAGCTCTTTCCAAAGCTCTGAAGAGAGGTCTGCATGGAAGACGTGGCTGTCCACCCGGCCCCTTCTGTATCCATCTGACCAAAGTTACTGCTCAGAAATGAAAGGTGGGGGCTTCCCTGGTGATTCAGTGGTAAAGAATCTGCCTGCCAATGCAGGAGACACTGGTTTGATCCCTGATCCAGGAAGATTCCACATGCCTCAGAGCAACGAAGCCCATGTGCCACAACCACTGAGCCTGGGCTTCAGAGCCCAGGAACTGCACCTGAGGAAGCCGCGTGCGCTAGAGCCTGTGCTCTGCAACAAGCGAAGCCACTGCAATGAGAAGCCCAAGCGCTGCAACAAGAGAGCAGCCCTCGCTTGCTGCAACTAGACAAAAGCCTGCACCACAGTGAAGACCCAGCACGGTCAAAAATAAAAAATAAATTAAAAAAATAGCTTGTAAGAAAGAAACAAAAGGTGAGGGCTCTGAACGCCCAGTTTCCTCCAGGGGTAATGGGGAGATGAGGCATCCGTGCCCTCACACTCCGTACAGAATCCTGTCTTGGGGACGTGAGGAAGGGAACAGCCCTTGCCCACACACAGTCTTCTTTTTAAAAAGCAATGGTGGGAAGAAGTGGTGAAGCAAGAGGGACATTAACCCCTAAAATAGAATAACAAAGCCAAGAAACAAGAATACACTTAGGGAGGGCGCTTTCACCCCTGGCTGAGAAGATGCTGCAAGGGCCAAGTAGGGTTCATTTGGAAACTGACAAGTTTTTCTGACTTCACAGGATCTCCAGTTCATAAATTCCTCCAACCATCGACTCGTTTGTATCTTTCTTCCCTTTATTTACACAGCCCGGGGTGCACAGTCCGCTGCTTCAACCACCCTTTGTCCAAAATCCTCAACTCCCTAGCCCTAATGTCCTTCCACCGAACTCACCTGGCAGGATCCCACTCCAGCTGGCCAGTCCTTCTCTTACCAAATCCACCCGGACTGTGGATTCTGCTAGTGAAAAACCACCTAAACATTCAAATTGGTTTTGCTATAAATTCATGGTCTCTGTGCTCATTCCAATTAAACATGGCAGATTAAACACATATGTTTACCACTACTCCTTCCTGAAACCCCACTAAAATTACATCAGTGGAATTTTAAATCCTGAAGAATAAAACAGAGACAGGAGGTGAGAGATGTCAATAACTGTAGAGGAGAGAAAGCAGATGAGAAGTGGTAACTGGTTCAGCGAATAACAGAAAGTCAAAGTCAGTCTATCTGTAGGGGGCTATGCCAGAGGGATATAAACTGATTATTAGGGCAAAGGCCCAGAAAGGCTTAGGAATTTACAACGCTAGGTATCCTGGAAGACAGGACGGAGAAGCACAACTAAAAACATGAAAATTAGATGAAAATTTCTAAAAGGAACATTTAGACCCTCACTCTCCTCCCCTGCCCATTCAGCCAAGTGACTCCCCTCTCCTCCACCAGATTCCAAAGAAGCTGGAAGTAGAGAAACTGAAAGTCTGGGACTTAAGGATGTCAAGCACAGCAGGAGGTGAGGACGAAGCACTGCAAGGAAAAGATTAGGAGGAAATAACCTATGGAGTCAACTCCTTTCTCCCAACCAATGATCAGAGTCAGCGGCCAGAGGTAAAGCTTCCAGGAGACTACACAGCGTTCCCTCTCTGGAGACACTGACCTCAATGAGACTCTTCAGTCCTTGACCAATCACCTAGTCCATGATGCTCACAACCCAATAAATACATCCTACATGCACTTGGGCCTTCAGTATGCCTTAGTGCCTCACTCTTAAATGAAAGCAGACAGTCCGGGACCACAGGACATTTGAGGAAAGCCCCTAATGTGAACCACAGAAGCAAAAACAGAGAAACTGGCATTTGGTAGAAGAGGAGAAACACAGGAAGCAGAAGGAAACAGAAGATACTGAATCCACTAAGAAAAATAGATTGCTACACAGAGAAGCAGAAGCTCTAGAGTTTTAAAACTATGACAACTGAAATGACAAGGTCAAGAAAATCACACAGCAGATAAAATATAAAGAGATGGGCAGTAAAAGAGAAAAGAACTTTAGAAAAGATCACTCCAAAAGTCTCAAGAGTCAACTAACAGAAGTTACAGAAAGAGAAGGGGCAGGGGGGAAAAGGAGGAAAACAATAAAAATTTTAAAAAAGAAAAACTTTATAGAACCGAAGGATAGACCAAAAAGATCCACTGAATGACCAACAGAAAGACAGATTATGATACTGTTTCAGAACAACGGAGGATCCAAAGACTTCCAGAGACAAGACTAAACAAACACACCAAAGCAGGTCATGGACAAAGGACAGAGAATCAGACCACGTCAAATTTTGCCCAACGCAGGAGAGGTGAAGGGAATTCCCAGGACTGTAACGAGGGTAGTGACCATCTTCAGAGGCAAAAAGCAGCAGTGACTCTACTTGACTGAACACACAGCACTGCCTGGAACATTACTATTCTGCTATTGACAGCTCTACCTCCAGTCTCTGGAGCTATTATTTCAAAATTTTCCACACCTCTCAAATGACTGACCCATCAATCTTCTCCGTTTCCCTCTCACTTCAAATTTCTCATAGCAAATAAAAAGCCATTCAAACTCACTCTTTCTGTCACCTGCACTCTGGAGCCCTTCCTTTCTCTAGTATTTATTCAGTGTCTGGTATATACATTCCAGGCTTCCCTGGTGGCTCAGCAGTAAAGAATCCCCCTGCTAATGCAGGAGCCGCAGGAGATATGGGTTTGATCCCTGGGTCAGAAAGATCCCCTGGAGAAGGAAATGGCAACTCACTGCAGTATGCTTGCCTGGGAAAATCCCATGGACAGAGGACCCTGGCAGGCTGAGGTCCATAGGGTCACACAGAGTCAGACGTGACTGAGCGACTGAACACACACACACACACACACACACACACACACTTTACATTTAACTTTTTGAGGAACTGCTGACATGTTTTCTAAAGCAGCTACACTATTTTATATTGCCACGAGGGTTTGCATTTCTCCGCAAACTTGCCAGACTTGTTATTGTCTGTCTTTTTGACTACTGCTAAGTCACTTCAGTCGTGTCCGACTACGTGCGACCCCATAGACGGCAGCCCACCAGGCTCCCCCGTCCCTGGGATTCTCCAGGCAAGAACACTGGAGTGGGGTGCCATTTCCTTCTTCAATGCATGAAAGTGAAAAGTAAAAGTGAAGTCGCTCAGACATGTCCGACTCTTAGCGACCCCATGGACTGCAGCCTACCAGGCTCCTCCGTCCATGGGATTTTCCAGGCAAGAGTACTGGAGTGGGGTGCCATTGCCTTCTCCGCTTTTTGACTACAGCCACCTGCATTTGTAACCTCAGTAAGCATTGCCAACATCCATGAAGTGATACCAAATGTATGAAAGAGCCTGTGTTCTCAGCCTCAGTTAAGAGTGTGCTGTCAAACTTCTGAATTTTTTAAACTGTAGAAGTAAAAATTACCTTAATATAGTTTTAGTGGAACTCCTGTATTAGTTTCGCTGTGATAAATAATGGATTCAGAACTCCACTGCCTTGAGACCTCCTTGGCAGTCCAGGGGTTAAGACTTGGTGCTCCCACTGCAGGCGTGCCCTGGTTGGGGAACTAAAATCCCCCAGGCCTCATGGCACAGCAAAAAGAACAAACAAACACTGCTTTACCACAGAGATTTATTTCTCTTTCATGGCTTACACTGGATTAGCTATAGCTCTGATTCATGTACCTTTATTCCAACACCCAGGCTGAAGGAACAGCCCCTACTGGGGACACAACATTCTCACTGCAGAGAGGAAAAAAGCAAAAGGCAGAGAACACCATGCACCAACTCCCAAAACTTCAGCTCAGACCTGGCACGTGGCACATCTGGTCAAATCCAGTTGACCAAAACAAGCCCCGGGGTGAGTGGGGTAAGGATGTGTAATCCTCCCAGAAGTAGGGACTGCAAAGCGCGGGGCGATGGTTGACAATCCTCACAACTAGCCCCAGGCCCTTAGGATTTTGCATTGTTTCCCCTTAGCCCAGATAGCCCACCTCACTCATCTCCTTTACCAACCTGGCCCTGTAGACGTCTGAGTTGGAACCACTGATCTAAAGACTTTCTCTCCTCTTCCTTCATGGATACCCTCTTGATTACCCCCTCCCATTTCTTCAACTCTCCTTCCCACTACCTCTTTATCACAGCATTTTAAATTGTCTAAACCTCTCACGTGTTCCCAACTCCAGCTACCTCCTCTTCTCAACCAACCTTCTTAAAACAGTTAGCTCCACTCCATTTCTTTCCTCGCACACTTTCCTGAGCCCACTACCATGCAGCTTCCACCTTCAAGACGACCGAGAATGTCCCTGCATCCAAATCTAATGGATACATATCATCTTTATCCTACTTGACCCCTCTGGGGCCATTAGATACCGTTTGCATTCCAGCTCGAAATATATTCTTTCACTGGCTTGCATGTGACTACTCCTGAGCATTCCCTTAGTTCTCTTTGCCCCTTCACCTTCCTCTGGCCCTCCCTTGAGAGCCGCTCAGGGTTCTACTCCAGGACCTCTTTCATTTGTGTTCTGCACCTCTCCCTGGACACTCATCCACTCCCAGGGCTACAGGCTGGTGACTCCTCCATCCAAGAGCTCTCTCACCAGCCCAGATCCACGATGCCACCTGCCTAATGTGGAAGTCTCACAGGACTTCACACTCAAATGGTCCAAAAGTGGACTCGATATCGGCCTTCTCAAATCTTCTCTTGTCCTCGAGTTCCCTGGTTACATGAATGGTATCATCTTCTGAAACCTAAACTCCAACTGAGCGCCTCCCTCCTCCTCCTCGTTGATTTTTTTCCTTTATATTTAAAAATCTTCAAAGGTTAATTGTCTTTCTCTCTCATTCAAAACATCAGCACAACACTAAAACCTGGATAAAGCTTTTTCTTCTGGGTAATGTTGTAAAATTCTTTTCCTTAAAAGCACTTTAAAAAGAAGTGGTAACTTTACAGCAGAGAAACCTGATGAATATCACCTTACCCAAGTAATTGAGGATAACATCACCAATTGTGGGGCAGACAGTCATTGTGGGTCTCCTGACATGAGGGATGGAAAAGCTCTCAGCATCACTGCTGCCAAAAATGCACCATCTGAATTTAACTATGAGGAAACATATCTAAATTGAGGATCATTCTACAAAACAACGTAGCCTGTAATCTTCAAAAATGTCAGTATCATGAAAATCAAAGAAAAACTAAGGAGCTGTTCCAGATTGAAGGAAACTAGAGACATTACACGGAGAAGGCAATGGCAAGCCACTCCAGTACTCTTGCCTAGAAAAATCCCATGGATGGAGGAGCCTGCAGTGGTGGGCTGCAGTCCATGGGGTCGCTACAAGTCGGATGTGACTGAGCGACTTCACTTTCACTTTTCACTTTCATGCACTGGAGAAGGAAATGGCACCCCACTCCAGTGTTCTTGCCTGGAGAATCCCAGGGACAGCACAGCCTGGTGGGCTGCCGTCTATGGGGTCCCACAGAGTTGGACATGACTGAAGCGACTTATCAGCAGCAGCAGCAGAGACATTACAACCAAAAGGAACACATGATCTTAAATGGGTTCCTGGATAAGGAAGAAAAAGAAACTGCTGTAAAGAAAGTCACTGGAAGAACTGGTGGAATCTGTGAATGGCTTGATCTCTGCATTGCAGTTATGGAAGAGAATGTTCTTATTCTTTGGAAACATATGCTGAAACATTTAGCAGCAAAGGAGCATAGTATATGCACTTTCTCTCAGTTTATAAAACAATACTATGTGTACACACCTACAAGTGTTTTTTTAAATATAAGAGCTTTATTGAGATATGATTCACATACCACAAAGTTCACCCTTTTCAAATGTACAATTCAGTACTTTTTAGTATAGTCACAAAGTTGTGCATGGATCACACTATCAAGAACATTGTCATCATCCCCAAAAGAAACCCCCTATCTATTAGCAGTTACTCCCCATGCATTTTTTTAAAAAACTGGAGAAGTCTTTAAAATATTAACTGTGGTTATTTCTAGGTATTGGGATTATAGACAATTTTTCATTTTCTTATTTATGTACTTCTATATTTTTATAATTTTCTGTGATAATTCCACTGACTTACGTAATTAAAGATTATTTTTAAGCAACATGAAAAAAGGAATGAAGGGGCAACAAAAATTCCAAACTGTATACCAGGCTCAAGCAATGACCCCATTACATCGTGTGGTTTCCTAACTCCTAAAATTCACTCCCATCTAAAAGGTCTACCAGGTGACCAACGTAGCCAATACCGCTCATTTCTACTATGCAGCCCAACTGGCTCTGAGAGAGGAACGGGTTCAGCTAGTTCAACAGCGACTGAGTATCTGCTGCCTGGCACTGCCCCAGATGCTGTGTGTCTGCTTTGCTCACTTCAGCTAACAAGTCACGAGGGAGGCCAGTGTGTAAAATTAAGGCACGCTCGCTCCCTAGAGAAAGGGAAGGCTGGTTAACTCCACTCAATTGGCCCAGGGCAGCCTTCAAAGAGAAAACACTCCGACCCTCCTTAAGGTGATAGAGAGCTGACGCAGGAAAAGACTAATCTGAAAAGACCAATCTAATCAGTAATCATTAAAACACAACTTGAAAAAGTGATGGGGTGGGCCTGAAGGTAGGGTGTACCAAGGAAGCTGAGGAAGGCTGCCCAGGAGGAAGCCTGCATGAGGGCAAAGGGATTAGGGCACGTGCTTCTTAAAGCACTTTCAGTCAGGTTTATTTATTGTTAGAAGGTGAAAACACTGACCTCTGTCTACCTATTACTCCACTGACTCCACCCCCACGTTAATAGTGGTTCAGTTCCTGTGTGTACAGTGTCTTCTGCCCTTCTGAAAGACTGTAAATTCCTGGGCGGGGAGAGGTCTAAGTCTTATGCTTCCTTATGTAAACCATGCGTGCATGCATGCTTAGTCGTGTCCAACTCTGCAACCCCAAGGACTGTAGCCCACCAGGCTCCTCTGTCCATGGTAGTTCTCCAGGCAAGAATATTGGAGGGGGTTGCCATTTCCTTCTCCAGGGGATCTTCCCAACTCAGGGATCAAACCTGTATCTCTTGCATCTCTTGCATTGGCAGGCAAATTCTTTACCACTGCGCCACCTGGGAAGCCCTTTAAATAAAGCACCAAATACAAAATAAGCATTCAGGAAAATATCTGTCTTCATCTTTCCCACTCTTCTCTTCCTTCTGCCAAGTAGTAGTAGTGGGAAAGATGAAAATTAATACTTTTCCTGAATGCCTATTTTCTATTTGGTGCTTTACTTAAAGATAAGACTTAGACCTCTCTCCCCTCACCCAGGAATTTACAATCTAGAAGGGGAGAAAACACTACACACAAGACCTGGAGCCATCACTAATGTGGGTGTTGAGTCGGCAAGGTAATAGGTAGACAGCAGCACAGATGTCTCTTGCACAAACTTGAATAAACTGTTTCCAGGTTCTGAAAAATGTTTCACTTCACTTACATATGATGTGTATAAACCAAAAATCAGTATTAATGATACTTCAGAAGATATGCAAAGGGTTTTTTCTTTCTTCTTAAAGACTTTTCACCTATGGGCTTCACAGGAGCGCTAGAATTAGCCTGACTCTCATCTTCAAGTCAAGGACTCTTGCACCAGACAGAGTGAAATTAATTTGTCCAAGATGACAAAGGTGACATCTAGGCGAGGACCTTTCCTGCTACATCACCAGTCCCTTTTAAATCTGGCATTTCTCACTACTTCTCGCCACACACAAAAATAAACTGCAGCTGAGGTAAAGGCGTAAAACAGAAAATATACAACTCTAAGAATACCAGAAGGAAATACAGGGAAATATTTTTATAATATTGAGGTAGCATTTCACAAAAACCCCAAAACCACAGGCAGATTTAACTACATAAAACTTTAAAAATTCTGTTTAAAGAAAGACACATTAAAGTGGTTAAAGATGATTCATGCCTTTACTTCCCCTGCCCCATCATCGTTTTACCTACTCACTGTTTTCCAAAATGGTCTTTGCTCTCTTCCAATTATTCCTTTCCTTACAAATTTAAAAGTCACTTTAAGTTCCATGCAAAGTCCTGTTTTAATAATAATTTAACTTAATCTAAAGCAAAAACTTTGTCTCTATAATATTAAGTCTTCCTATTCACAGACATGATAAAACTCCACCTAATCAAGCATTTGGGGAAGTTCCTGGTGGACTAGTGAGTGCTTTGCCCTGGTCCAGGTTCAATCCCGGGTCAGGTAACTAAGATCCCACAAGCCATGAGGCACAGTCAAAAATCATAATAATCAAGCCCTTTTTGTCTTCCACTAAAATAATCTGATTTTAACACATAACTTGCCAATTTCCTGTTAAATTTATGTCTACAAATGTAAACTTTTTTATTGTGAATGATATCTTTCTACGATATTTTTATGGTTGATTATTGTTCTCGTATTTTATTTATATAAGTTGTTTGTTAATCATACATCTGGCGATGCAGCTGAACTCACTGGCTTTAGTATTTTGTCAATTTGATTCTCTTTGTGAATGGATAGATCATGTGAAAACACTGAACATAAAAATATGAAAATTGGAGTTTCCTGGTGGTCCAGTGGTTAAGAATCGCCTGCCAATGCAGGGGGCAGGAGTCCTATCCCTGCTCCAGGAAGACTCCACATGCTGTGGGGCAACGAAGCCTGTACACTGCAACTACTGAAGCCCACACACCCTAGAGTCCACACTCTGAAACGAGAAGCTGTCGCAATGAGAAACCCAGGCACTGCAACTAAAGAAAGGCCACTTGCAAAAACGAAGACCCAGCGCAGCCAAAAATAAATAAATACTAATTATGACTTTTGGATGGCCAGGATCTCTAATAGAATATTAGTGTTGATTGTAAACATTCTTTTCTTGTAACTATTTTCATAGAAATGTTTCAAATATTTTCCCACAAAACACAACTTCCACTCTAAAAAAAAGTTCAAAGATAAATGAAAAATAAGAGAAAAAAATTTTAAAAGCATATGACAAATGAAAAGTTAGTGTAACATGGAGATTTCTACCAATCAATACAAAGTAGACAAACGATCTACTTTTTCCTTAACAGGCAAGAGATGTGAATAGGCAGTTTACAAAAACAATTAAATGGTTAAAAAGCAACAAGAGATGCTCAACTTAACTATCAATGATATGCAAATTAAAATAATAAAATTACTATTTTTTACCTGTCAAGTTGGCAACTGTATAAAAAATTCATAGCATCCAGTATTGCCAAGATTGCAGGAACTGGGGACTTTTACACATGGCTCTGAATGTGTAAACTGTTACAAACCCCTGAAATTCAATTTCACAGGACCTATTAAAATTTTAAATGCCCATTTCCTACCTATAAATCTATAAAAACAAAAGGATCACTATAAGGATGTTCATACAGCATGGTTTATAAAACAAAAAAACTGAAACTAACCTGAATGTTCATTGAGGATGGGCCTAGACAAACTAAAATACAAATTGCTGGAATACTGAAACAATTTTTAAAATGTGAAACTACTTAGAAGATGTGTAAAACACTTTTGTCTGGTCCACTGTGGTGCTCAAAAACAAATTCTGGATGAAAAAAAAAAAAAGTTTTTATGAACATAGGAAGAAGCCTGGTTGTATATACAACAAACTGATATAAGTGACTACCTTCAGATGGCAACATTTTTTTTGCCTTTTAATTTTTTTGTGCTGTGTGGACTTATTAAAATAAGCATGAGCTATTTTTTTTAAGTATTTATTGGCTGAATCAGGTGTTAGTTGCAGCAGCCCGCTAGGGAGTTGCAGCACACGGGCTTAACTGCCCAATGGCATGTGGAATCTTAGTTCCTCCACCAAGCATGGAACGCCCATCCTACCCCCTCCCCATTATAACGGGGATTCTTAATCAGTGGACCACCAAAGAAGTCCCTGAGCTATTTTCTTAATTAAAGATTTATTTCTGATAATCTCACTCAATTTTATCTGTTCTATGATGATCTTAAGACCACAAAGATTTGCTGTCAATTGGTAAAAAAAATGAAGTGCTCACAGAAACGAAATCTATGTACATAAAGTGGCTGGAAATTGTCTTCATTCATAAACAAAGATTTTTTTTTATTTATTTAGGCATCTCCGTTAATTCCCCTACACTCACAACCTGACAGCACCTAAATAAAATGGACATTTCCTTCCATCAAGTGCATTAATGCATAGTCCATCTCTAGCAGAAAGTGAAAGTGTTAGTCCCACAGTCGCATCCAACTCTCTGCAATCCCATGGACTGTGGCCCGCCAGGCTCCTCCATCCGTGGAACTATCCAGGTAAGAATAATGGAGTGGGTTCCCATTTCCTTCTTCAGGCGATCTTCCCAACCCAGGGACCGAACCCAGGTCTTCTGCATTGCAGGCAGAATTTTTTTACCCTCTGAGTCACTGGGGAAGCCCATCTTTAGCAGGAAAGTTGGGAACAGAATTTAAAGAAAGGCTGGAGTTTTCCTAATGTAGCTGGGCCAACAGGCCACCCTGCATTGCCAAATCTCCAATGAGACCACAGTTTCCTACTGAGGAGAGCCCTATGCCTTTTCGGGGAGAAAGCCAAAGTTAGATGCTGGATGGTCTAGAAATAAAGGCGGAAGCACTATGAAGAAATAAAAAACTCAACATTCAAAAAACTAAGATCATGGCATCCGGTCCCATTACTTCATGGCCAACAGATGGGGAAACAATGGAAATAGTGACAGACTTTATTTTCTTGGGCTCCAAAATCACTGCAGATGGTGACTAGAGCCATGAAATTAAAAGACGTTTGCTTCCTGGAAGAAAAGCTATAACCAATCTGGTATTAAAAAGCAGAGACATTACTTTGCCAACAAGATCCGTCTAGTCAAAGCTATGGTTTTTCCAGTAGTCATGTACAGCTGTAAGAGCTGAACCATAAAGAAGGCTGAGCGCTGAAGAATTGATGCTTTTGAACTGTAGTGTTGGAGAAGACTCTTGAGAGTCCCTTGGACTGCAAGGGGATCCAACCAGTCAACTCTAAAGGATATCAAGCCTGAATATTCATTGCAGGGACTGATGCTGAAGCTCCAGTATATCTGAGGCGAAGAGCCGACTCTAGAAAAGACACTGATGCTGGGAAAGACTGAAGGCAGAAAGGGACGACAGAAGATGAGATGGTTGGACGGTATCACGGACTCAACAGACATGAGTCTGAGCAAGCTCTGCGAGACAGTGAAGGACAGGAAGCCTGGCGTGCTTTAAGCCCATGGGGTCCCAAAGAGTCGGACACGACTGAGCTACTGAACAACCGGAGAGTCCTATGCGTTTTCGGAGGTGAGGAAGCCAAATATTACATACTGGACGGTCTAGAAATAAAGGCGGAAGTGGTATGAGGAAATCAAAGACTTCGGAGTGCGATTAATATGCCAGGGAATCCTTTCTCAGACTGGAGTTGAGTGTACTCAGCAAGATAGTGCAAAAAACTTCCCTCCCAGCTGAAGGGCGGCCCTCGGAATCTGCAGATCTGCGCCTGATGGAAAAGCTCGGGTAAAGATGATCTCGACAGAGCTACGTGAAAGGCCTGGTACTAACTATTCTGGCACTATTTGGGGCTCCAGACTCATAAGCGACAGGGAGAACATCTGCGAGAAAGGGAAAGTGATGACGCTTCTTCAAGGAATCCTAACAAACTCACCTAGCAAAACCCTCAACAAACACTCCGCATACCAACATTTCAGGGCCTTCTTTCCTGCCCTGAATAAAGATGGCCGCGGGGGCGCGTCCGCAACACGGCGCACGCGCCGTACCGCCGGTCGGCCCTTTTCCCGTCCTTCTGCGCGCCGTCGGCACTGCCCACTCACCAGCTGCACTCCCTCGGTGCGCCCTCAGCCTCACCCCCTTTCTGTCTGCCCCCGCCCGGAAGTGGATAGTGCTGCACAGAGGAGAGGACGGAGGGGGAGGGGAAGTGCTTCCGGGGAAAGGGGCCCCTGGTTGGTGTTTGTAAACTTGCCTCGGTCCCGGTGGGGGCAGCGGCGGCCACGGGGCTGGCACGGAGTGCTGCGGCCTGGAGGAGGCGCCGCGCAGCCGGGGAGACAGCGGGAGGCCGCGCCTGGCAGGTAAGAGCACGCCCCAGGGAGCGCAGCGTTGTGGAGGCAGGCGGCAGCGCTCCAGCAGCTCGCAGGCCGTGGGGCACCGCGCGGGAAGGGGGAGGGGCGGGAAGGAGGGGCCCGGGGCGAAGCGGGGCGCTCCCGAGGAGAGGTAGGGGCTGCGCGCACACCACCGTGCGGTCGCGTCACCGGCCGGACTGAGGGGGCTTGCTCGGAAGGGACGCGGGCGCGAGCACGCACCTTGCGCGCTCCTGGGCTCTCCGGGTGCGTGCGGCGGGCGCAGCGGCTGGCTGGCTGGCTGGAGGGAGGGAGGGAAGATGGGAGGGAACGCGCAGCGTCGGGCTTCGCCTCCTTGTCTTCCACCTCCGCAGCGAGTTTACGTACCTTGGGGCGGTCTCGGAGAATGCACACGTGTGGGCCGGCCAGGGCTTGTACTGCTGGTCCGGTTTCTGCCTGCTGCTGAAGCGCCCAGCGTTAACCCCTGAGCTTTTCTCTACCCCACTTCGGGTCGCCTTGATAGAGTGCGAGCTTCGTGGGCCAGCCCACTGGACACAAAAGCCCTAGAGAGCCTCCGCCTCCTCCTTCCAGTCCTAAGTTGGCAAATCCTAGCAGTTGGCCTGCTGCAGTGCCTCCACTAGAGGCCGAAGTTACTTTTACTCCTGTCGAGGGCCTGGAGACCAGTTTCTTCTCATGACCTAGAAAGAGAACTCTGATGTCTTCGTTTAGAGTTGCACAGAGAGCACCTGGCAAAATAGTTCAGCCCACTGAAGGTTGTATGGCCTGAGAATGTTGCACCTAACAGCTCCATTTCCCTTTCTGGTTTCAGGTTTCTGAAACAAATCGTGAATTTCATTCAGAGAATTCAGCTGGAAAACTGAGACTGGCAGCCTTTTTCTTCAGACAATAGGCAGGAGCCGAGCAGAGACCAGGGATTCTTGGAACATCTATCTTTACTTTGGAGGACACTAAATTCTGTTTGAAGACAAAGGCATTTCAGTATGGCAGCAGGACTGAAGGGACACGAAAGAGTTGTTACAGTGATTTGGTGACAGTTCTTCAAACAACAGTGTCTTAAGGAAAGGTGGAGCAAGAAACTCGAACTTTTAAGTTGCATTAAGTGAGAAATCAGCATGGCTCAGGTAAAAAGCTCTAGAGTCCTCCTCCTTCAAGATCACTGGGAAGCGTGTTTGCAGTTTCACTCTTGAATGCTGCCTTAGTCAACATATTGACCAACCCAGTGAGCCAAGCTCTGTATTAAACACCAGGGGGAGATCTAGAGGAAGGAAAGGAGACAGGCCACAGCCCCTGCCTTCAGGGAGCTTCCAGTCAAATGAAGGAGGTAGGCTATACTGCATCACAGGCCTTGATGGGACATTTACAAAGCAACATGTACTCAGTTTACACTTGGTACAGTAACTTTTGAGGGGCATGAGGGAGTAAACAGTCTGGTGAATGCTTCATTTGTTTTTTTTTCAACAGGAATTTATTGAGCTCCTGTTACATGCAAGGCATTGTGCTGGGGATACAAAGATGAATAAAATTGACCCTGACCCCAGCAGGCTTCCAGGCTAGTTGGGTTGGGGTTGGGGGAGATGAAGAGACAATCTGTTATTTATCTTTATATACACAACACTGCGTGGTGGCTGGCTAGTAGTACAGACTCAATGAGTCTGTTGATTGAAGGAATATGCAATAATAGAGGTATGTACACCGTAGAGGAGGGAATGAGCCTTTTGCCTGGATGAAAAAAGAAGTTGAAGCTGGAAGGATGTATAGGATTTTGCTAAATAAACAAGTAGAACAGGGCGTTCAGACAAGGACAACTGCCTGGGCAGAGACTTAGAGTCCTGGGAGGATGTGGTGAGCTGGGGAGTACTGCGGGCAGTTTGCTAGTTACGGAGGAAAGGATTGGGGTGCGGGGTGGATGGCTAAAGACAGGAGATAGTGATAGACGGCCACGTTAGGGTGAGGGAGTTGTTTCCTGGAGAAGTAAGCTGAGTGTGACTGAAGGGTTTTTATCCCTTACTGGGGAATTAAACTGTATTCCATAAGGAATGGGGACTCTCTGAAGAGTGTTAAGCAGGAGAGTGACATCAGATCAGTGTATTTGGAAGGTACTTGTCCTTCCAAATCCCCCTTGTGGGGATACAAGATGGATTGGAGAGACAGGATGGCTCAACAGGTTATTGTAGTTATCTGGGGAGAAAAGCTGTCTGTAGCATCCCTGGAGCTTTTGCCAGCTTCCTTCCAGGGACCCTCCCCTACCAGCCTCACCAGGAAGAAATCACTGGCTTTCTTCCAGCTGCATGCATAGCTTCCTTCTTTTCCATGCAGAGGAGGAGCCGTGCAGTTTCTTCTTCCTTTGTTTGCAACCCACTTCACAGCATCCTGTTCACTCTAGCTCTGAGAAGACTGCTTTTCCCTAACTGCTAACTTTGTACTGGGGTGCTGCTTTTGTATGTTAACTCATCAACCCTGTGAGGGTAGATACCATGGTAAACATTTTGCATTTAAGGAAACTGAGGCTTAAAGAGGTGGAGTAATCTGCCTGAGATTGTACAATGCAAACAGCAGAGTTAAGTCTTGCCTCCAGACCTTTCCCTCCGAAGTCCTTGAAGATGAGAGGGGGAGTTCCTGGGATGTACTGATCACCTGAAAGGAATTTCTTTTTAAATTACTCATGGAAGTTAGCTGACCAACTGTTTCTTAAAAGTGTTTCTTCAGTAAGAAAAGGATATTGTCTAGTGCTGGCTAAATAAAGTCAGTTTGAAGAATGTAGCAATTTTCCTAAATATCCCTTACTTAAGTAATTTTTAAACTATGTAGAGCAAGGACTGTGAGAAATGTGAATATGCACACAAGAATGGTGAGGACGGGGAGGAGGAAGAGAAATTGTATATTCAACTCCAAAATCTTCCCAAGTGGTTTAATTGTCATCTTTGTTATAAAATATAAAATTTTTATATTTGACAGCACTTAGAGAATTTTAAATCTAAAGGGAGAAGTGACCTAATTTTACTGGTACACGTTTGTAGAGCTTGATAGACTATACATTTGGCACCAGTGAGATCTGCCAGTCAGAAGCGGGTTCTGTGTAGCTAAGTGTCATCAAGAGAGAAAGAAGGAAGTTCCCCCAGAAATCTCCCATGTCAGTGGGTCAACAGGACGGACTCTTGGTATTTCTAAGCCTCGTGTAGCTTCAAAGTAATGTATAGATAGACACTTTACCCAGCACAGTGCTAATGACAAAAGCGTCAGTAGCATCTGATTATTCACTTAGTCTGTGTCTGAATGCTGACAGCTGACAAAATGAATAACTAGTCCTGGTGAGATGAGTTAGGAGGACTCTCAAAGGAAGCAGGGTTTTGTGGTGAGGAGGAACGCTCCTTGGAGAGAAGCCGCATGTTAGTAGCTGGGTGTTTAAGGTAGTTCTTTGGAAATTGGCAGTCTGTTTTTGCCCTGCCCTGCCAGGTGACCTGACACCTCATCTCCTTTCAACTTAGGCAAGTCTCCTGGCTTGTGAAGGCCTAGCAGGTGTGAGTTTGGTTCCCACTGCAGCCAGCAAGAAGATGATGCTGAGCCAGATTGCCAGCAAGCAGGCCGAGAATGGAGAGCGGGCAGGTAGCCCTGATGTGCTGAGGTGCTCGAGTCAGGTACAGCACTTGAGCCCATTGCGGCACCTGGGGGTCGGGTGGCCCAAGCTCTCTGCCAGGAGGTGCCCAGCTCTGAGTCCTCAGTGCTTTTGTTTAGGGAAGTGGGAAAGGGGATACAGCTGGGCCATGAGTATGGGTATTTTAGAGGGTACAGGAAAGGAAGGTCTTTCCTGTACAACAGCTCGTTAAAACCAAGGTACTTGGAGAGGAGATGGATGCGTACTTTCTCTAAACCTCTGGGGCAGGTGATTCACAAGTTGTCTCAAAGCACCTTTTTGGCTTCCTGTCTTGTGTTCTCAGATTGACTGTGCATTTAGATTTGATTTGTATTTAAAGGGCCACCGAAAAGACAGTGATAAATCCCGGAGCCGCAAAGACGATGACAGCTTGGCTGAGGCCTCTCATTCAAAAAAGACTGTTAAAAAGGCAGGTAATGGGGAATTCCTTGGCAGTCCAATGATTAGGACTCCACGCTTTCATTGTTGAGTGCTTGGGTTCATCCCCTGGTCAGGGAACTGAGATCCCACAAGCCACGCAGAGTGGCCAAAAAAAGAAGAAAAAGGCAGGTAATGGGGAAACGCCCAAACTGATTCAGTTTGGGAATAAGGCAGCCCTCTTCTTTCTTCCCTCTCTGGCTCAGCCCTGAGCTCTCCTCACAGCTGGTGAGTGAGTCACCCTGGCTCCATCCAGAGACCACTTTGGCAGTTGATCTCTGCCCTCTGTGAAACATCCTTGGTAAGGGGAGGGTCGGGGGAGCATGAGGTCCTGTGGCAGAGGGGCAGGCAGTCTCCCTCTAAGGTCAGTTCAGAGTGTGAGGTTTGACCAAGCAGACAGCTTGCTCACCCTGCCTCCTTCCTCCAAGGGTCTCTCAACTCTGAGGGATGTGGGAGATGACAGCATCAGAGAAGTTACTTTGTCCAGCAGTTGAAAATAGGGCCAGGGCAGAATGGAGGCAAGAAGGGGCAGAGGGATAGGGTAGCTTCATGATGCGCCTGACTCTTGCCCCCAGGTGGTGGTAGTGGAACAAAATGGTTCTTTTCAAGTAAAGATTCCCAAAAATTTTGTTTGTGAACACTGCTTTGGAGCCTTTAGGAGCAGTTATCACCTCAAGAGGCACATCCTTATTCATACCGGTAAGTCTCTTGCTCACATTCAGAGGGGGAGCATAGTCCATAGTTTGTGTTACATTTGTATGTAGCTCCTGTTGGGTTTATTTTAAGGAGTAAGTATTAGAAGTAGGGGAAGAAGGTAAGTGAATGAGGCAGAAGAGATTGTATGTATCTGGTGTTGCTGAGACCAGCAGCTTTGGGGACCTTTCCCCATTAGCTGTTTACACGTTACTAAAAGATAAAGATTTCTGGGAAAATACCTGGAGTGAGGTCCCTGCCATGTATACCTCCTGATGCTCCCTTCTCTCTGATTGGGCCAGGTGAGAAGCCATTTGAGTGTGACATATGTGATATGCGTTTCATCCAGAAGTACCACCTGGAGCGTCACAAGCGTGTACACAGTGGGGAAAAGCCCTACCAGTGTGAACGGTGTCACCAGGTAAGCTCACGTGTCATGCATTCACACCCACACACAAACTTTCTTCCCCAATAGCCAGGGCTCGCCCCTACTCCCTGCTTAACAAGGGGCCATCTCGCAGTCCTGGCCATGATGGTGTTAGTACATCGGGGCGAGGTATATCTTTCTGGCCTTATATAGGTATATCTTTCTCTGCCCGTACCAGGCACAGTGAGACCATGTGTGACGTTACCTTCACATTAACTCCATGAGGTAGCTGTGTGGCCTTCATTTTGCCCATGGGGAAATTGAGGTTTAGAGAGGTTGAGTTTCCCAAGGACACAGCAGATCAGGGATTAGAGACACATTGAATGGAACTTCAGGACAGGTGCACTTAGGAGGAAGAGAGAAAAATTCCTGCCCTGAGGGAGCGGTCAATATCTGATGTGTTGTGAGTATAAAATCCAGGACCAAAACGAGACACAAACAAGAGATGAGAAATGATAACAGTGAGCACTTTCTGGATGCCTTGCTGGGTCTCAAGCTTTGCTCCACGCTCTCAGGCTGTATCTGCAGAACACTAGTATGAAAGCTCTGTGGGGCAGAGACTTTGTCCCGCTGGTTCTCCACTCTGTCCTCAGCCCCAGGAACTGTACCTGCCTTGAGATACTGAATAAATACATGATAAATGAAGCAGCCGCTCTGTGAGTAGGTACCTTTAGCCCCATTTTACAGATGAGTGGACACATTCAGGGCTGAGATAGCTTGCCCAAGGTTGCGTGGCTACTGCGTGCTAGGCCAGGATTGAGACTTCAGCGTTGTGTTCCTAACCACTGTGCACTCATACTGTCTGTGTACATGCCAAGGGAATGTAGAATGGGACGTGCGCCTCTCCCATTTGGGAAGGACAGCTCTAGCCAATAGGTAACCAAGTTTCTTCTCTCAGGCACTTAACCCTCCGTTTCTTCTCAGTGTTTTTCTCGGACAGATCGATTACTCAGACACAAACGGATGTGCCAAGGGTGCCAGTCCAAGACTTCCGACGGGCAGTTTTCTCTCTAGGCGCAGGGGCCCCGGGTGGTGGGAGTAATCAGAAGAATCCACCGAAGAGTGCACCCCCTCTGGTCTGATGGTCCCACCGCCGCCCCGTCTGTACCTGTCTCCCTCCTGGAGGAGTGGACCCAGGAGACCGGAAGAGTGCATCAGGGGACGGCAGGCCCCAGAGCTTCAGCTCTGTAAATAATCTGAGACTCTGAGTATCTCGGGGAAGTTCCTTCAGCATTCCTGGGTAGGGAAGCTAGTCCCCAGACCCTCGGCTGAGGTCACAGGTGGGGACTCAAGGTGCAGGACCAAGACTGAAGCGTGGCTCCCACAACCCTGGACTCCCGCTGGCAGCTGAAATGGAGGAGACTGGGGAGAGGGGTTTGTTTGTTCTGTTCTTGTTTTTGTTTATCCAAAAGCAGTTTCAACAGGCACACTGTGGAAATAGGTAATATGGAGGTATAGAGTCCTGGTTAAAGCAGGGACTATGGCTGGTCCAGCCCTCCCCCAAATTGAGTTTTTAGTTGCAGTTGATCCTTGATGTTCCACAGCCCTGTACCTCACCTCCTGTTTGAAGGAGAATAGGATCAGGGTGGCGGCTGTGCTTACTTTGGCCTCCTTATACACTGTAGGGACAAAAGGAAGAGCAGTGGGGGGAGCAGACAAGGGCTGGATCCAGGAAGAGTGGGCAGGTACCTCTCATTTCCTTCAGGGAAGAGCAGGAGCTGTGGCCTGGGCTATTGCAGTGGCCGGTGCCACACTGGTACCTAATGGGGTCAGCTCAAGTGCCTTTTGGAGGAAACTTGGGTGAGAGTGGCCCTTGAAGCCCCTTCCCTTTCTCTCCTTGGGTAGTTGATCTTGGAGATAGTTTTTGGCTACCTCGCTGATACTGACTGACTCCTAAGCCAGACAGAGGTGTCGAGCAAGGAGTCGCAGATGATACAGTGGGTTCTTTCTCCTTGTGCCCTCTTAGGAACCACCCAAGACTAGCCCCAAGTTCGGTGACAGCTGTTGAAGACACAGAAATTTGGTGTCCCCTGACGTGACTGTTGAGCAGTGTTGTGCTGTTCTCCGCGCTCACGTCCTATCACTGTGTTCAGGTAGAGGAGATAGGGGTCTAGCTTTTGGTCCCAAAGGAAAAGATCTTGGCTTCCTTCTTGATGGCCGTCCCTACACAAAAAGAACTGTGTGGGGGTGGGGAGGGTGCTGTGGAGAAAACACCGAAGGAGAAACCTGATGTAGGTTTTACTCTTAACTATATTTTTTGCTCTTCTCTGCTCCGACACCACCACCTTATCTACACCCTCCCCAGAAGTGATCAGGGGTGTGTGAGTGAGTGTGTGTGTGGTATGTGAGTGTTCGTGTTTGTATGCTTGGAGATGGCATATCATTGAGCCAAACCCTTCTCTAGCCCCAGCTTGGGAGGATGAGCATGAAACAGCTTCTCCTGACTGCCCCTCCCCCAAAACCTGAAGGCCTGAACCTTTAGGTTCAAGAGAAGCTGAAGAACTCAGCTTGAGGGGACTGGAGGGCTTCGTTTTGGAGGGTTTTTTTTAAGATTGATTCAACAGACTGCTGGTTAGGATGTTGCTAACCCAAGCCAGGGCTTGTGAATATGAATTTTCTAAAGTGAAATAAAAACCCTCTTTCTTCCTGCTAAGGAAAGGATCCTTATGGGAGGTTCTGGGGGTTTGGTTGACTCCCAGGTTGTGGGCTCTCCTGACCTACGGGGGTGTGCTGAGTAATTACAGAAGAATCATGGAGATTTGCTGAACCTGACCAGGCTGTCAGTGGGGGGTCTGAGCTGGCAGTCTGCAGAAAGTGATTTCCTTTCTCAGAAAAGGTAGGGAACAGCACACTCCTGTTACCTGTTCTGAAGGAGATGGGAGTGGGGACAAGGCGGGGGCGGGGGGGGGGCGGGTCTCCATACCTCTGAGGTGTGAGGGTTTGGGGAAAAGAAAGGAAGCGTGGCACCCTTGAGCTCTTCCCTGACAGCATCTGAGATCCTATGGGGAAACGCTGGGGAACGTGCCTGCAGCCTGTTCTCGCCTAGTTTTGTGTTGGCACGTTTGACACGGTCCAGAAACTAGACGGCGAGTCCTGAAACCAGCCCTTCTTGGTCCCTGCAAGTAGGGCCTCTTTCTGCATGTGAGCCAGCCCCTCTCAGAGAGCCCCGCTGGGGGCTGGGGTTTGTCTCAGACACATTCAGAAAACTGTCCTTCCAGACGGTGCTTTTGCAAGTGGAAGATGTCGCTCCCTGCCACCTGTAGCTAGTCAGCTTAGGATTGGGGTTGTGTGTGGAGAGAATCACATTAGTGAGGTGTGCCCCTGCATGTGCGAATGTGTGTTTAGGTCCGAATGTGTCCTGGCCCCCTGCAGGCCTCGGCTTCCTGCTTGGGTGTGTGGGGGAGAGGGAACTTCTGAGCATATGTGCAGAGAGCCATACCAGAACCACCCCTGCCGAGGACTGGGTGAGTGGAAACTCAGGAGCAGGTGGTTAGCTCAGTTGCCCAGGTGCTGATGTTCATGAGGCCATGGATTTGTGAGGAGAGGGGAACTGAGAGGCAGGAGGAGTGACAGCGCCCAAGAGTCCCACTTACACCCCAGGGAGATCACCAACCGCTGCAAAGGCTCCTGGGCCCAACATTCCACCCCTCTGCTGGGTGGGGTCTAGCACTGGAAAGATGCCTCAGGTGTGTCTGGAGTGAAGGGAACGGCGGTGGGGCCAGCTCTTGAGACCAGGACATGGGATTCAGGGACCTGGGAAAGAGTAGCGCCAGTTCCTGGATGGGCTGCTGGACCAGGCCCCACCAGCCCTGCCCTTCCCAGCACCTCAAGTCTTTTCCGTCCACCCCGCCTCCAACAACCTCTTGTCATCACTTAGCTACTGATTGTGCCCCATGGCTTGATATCAGAGGGTTAAATGAGGTGTGGGGTCCCACCACAACTTTTAACCCTCTCCCCAGATGTTCTCTGCCTCTGTGTGGCCCTGGGGCTTTTATCTTAATCCCTCCCACCCCACCCTTCCTCTCCACGTTTTTTTTTTTTTTTAAATATACTTATTTTGCTATTAGGGGAGGGGAATAATCAAATGAACAAGATCACTTTTAAATGGTAGTTTTTATAAGATGTTATAAACTTGTATCTTTTTACCATTAAAGTGCAGTGTATGTTCCTTCGTGATATATTTAGGATATTTAAATAAAAAACAGGGCTTTTGTACATACTATCTCCTCTTTGGGAAGAACATCCTTGGGAGAAGTTTTTTCACTGGGGCCAAAGTAGTTTTATTTTTTTCCCACCAAATGTAACCAACCACCCCACAACTTCCAGCACCTATGAGCTCCCCTTCACAGAGGCACAACAAGCGAAAGTAAAAACAGGCTATCAGTTCTGAATAAGGAAAGAAAAGAAATGTAGCAGGATAGAACGAGGCTAGACACCAGCCAAGGCAGCGTTTCTCCAAGTGTGGTCTGTTGCGCTCCTTCGTCAGCTCAGCTGAGGATTCACTCGCCCACCCAGCCCGGTGCTGCCGCTGCTCCCCACGCAGCCCAGGTCATCCTTGCGCACTGTTACCTTGAGAAACTCGCCCTCAGGTGGTAGGGGGAGGACTGCATGTGAGCCTCCTGAGGCCCAGGCTCCACATGTCCTGGCCTGGGGCAAAACAAACTGACCGGTGTGCTCTCAGGTAAGACTTTATTGTAGACCTGGCTGGGAGAGCCCCCACTCCTTGTGAGGTAGGGAAGCAAGGTTGCAGCAGCAGGCAGCCCTTTCAGTGCCCCCTGCCCGGCTGTAGCCCGATCCACCCCACGCCTCAACTCCTTTGGTCCCAGAGAAGAGCCCTGCAGTGATTTTCTCTCCCCACTTCAGAGAACGGGGCTGTCTGCCTCTTGAAAGCGGGGGTTGACAGTGGTCGTGATGGCGCTTTGGTAGAGAGGATTGTGGTCCTGTGGAAAGAAGTTGCCAGTGATGAGGAAAAGTCCCAGGACTCCTCTTTTATCTAGTTCTAAGAAGCCAGCCTAGAACTTGAGCAGGAACCCCAGGAACTGATGGAAATGAGCAGAGGAACCAGGGTAAGCCTGCAGAGGAGGCACAGGCCTGGGGTGTGGGGTGTGTAGAAGGAATGGGGTGGAGTTGGGGATGGTGAAGCAGAAAGCAAAACCCCTGTAGCCAGGGGAAGCATGGAAAACCCCACCCAGTGGGGGAGGAGGCAGGCTCCTCACCTGCTTCCAGTTGAGATGCTGCCGCTCCTTTTCAAAACGATGGAATTCTCGGCGGTCATAGATCTCCACTGAGAGCCGATAAGCGAGGACCAATCCCAGTCCCACCGCCACGATGCCCCCCACACAGCCCAGCACAATGATTCGGGTGTGGTCTGCTCCCTCTATGGGGAAGAAACAATGGACTTCTGGGGGCCAGGGCCTAGGAATTGATCACCCGTCACCCACAACGTGTCCAGCCCCATCAGCCTCCCTAGTCTTGCCTGTCATTGAAAACAAAGGGAACTTCCACAGGATCAGGGTTATCCCAGCACTCAGGGCCTCAGCCAGGTCCACTTGATCCAGCATCTGCACTCTGCTTGCTTCACAGCTCTGCTTCAGTCCCCAGCCTGATTGCCTGGCGTTTTCACCTCCAGAGTTCTGGCCCCCTACCCATTAAACTTGCAGGACTTCATGTGGCATGTCCACAGTATCCCTGCCCACTTACCCTCTGGAGGTCTCACTGTGAGCACAACTCTGCCTCCAGCTTCATCCTCTGCCAGAAAGAAGAAGAGCTGGTTGTCCTGGGTTCTCTCTTTACACCAGCTGTCATCCAGGGTAGGGGTCAAAACCAGAGTCATGTTGGCGTGGGCACACGCTGTGCTGCAGTTCCTGGCCAGGGGACCAGTCCCAAAGGCTTTGCACTCTGCGCAGTCCCTGTCCAATGGGTACCAGTAAGTTACCAGCTGGGCAGTTGTCACCCAGATGACCCACAGAAAGAGCAGGTGGGCAGGAGGGGCTCAGTGAGCCCTGTTCCCGAGGTGCAAGGCCTGAGGGCTCACCTGTGTGTCTCGCATGGTGTCTTGCAGCCTGAGCATTGATCACAAAGGGCACCATAGTAGCCGTCGTCGCACTGGCAGCGGTCGCAATTGCAGTGTCCGTGCCCATTGCAGAACCCTCCGTCAGGACTGACACAGTTGTCCGTGTCGCCACTGCATTCACATGCTCTGCCCGTGCGGTTGGCGTGACAGTGACACACTCCACATTGGCAACGGCCAAAGCCTGAGGTAGGGCCACACAGAGGGTGACAACCATCCTCCACAGCCACTGGGCACCACATGCCATTACGGGCTGCGTAGAGCTGATCTGCTCCTGTGCATCCATTTCCCTCTCGAGTGTGTCAGACAACTTCCAACCCCTACATCACAGCCTGATTCCTGCCCTTGGTATCAAGAAGTTCCCAGAGTCTCAACGCCCTTGGGGGGCCACTCTGACCCCACCCTTCTCCCCAAGTCTCCAGGTACCTCCACAGAGGATGCCTTCATGTCGCTCACAGCTGGCATCGTCACACTCGCACAGGCGTCCAGAGCTCTGTCCACTGCAGGTGCAGCGTCCACACTGGCATTGTCCCCTCCCACTGCACAGGGGCCCTGTGCCGTTGGGGGCCCGGCACCCAGACTCCAGATCTGGGGAGGATAGCTCAGCCTCTGAACACTCACAGAGTCGACCCAGGCGGCCGGGGACACAGCTGGGAGGGGAAGGGAAGAGAGGGAAAGGGGGGATCAGAGAATTTGACCATGTCTTGACCTGCCTTTCCCCAAACCCTCTAAACCTAAGATCTCAAGATAGCTGGAGAGAGAGCGAGGCTGAGAGGAGCATGGACTATAATGGAGTTCCGAGGAGTAGAAGAGCAGGGAGAGTTGCAGCGGAGGGAAGAAGCTTCAGGAGGTGAAAGTCAGGGTCGAGTCTTGGAAGGTCTACGAAAAAGATACCTAGAGACAGAGTCGCAGGTGGAGGGATGGAGGACGAGGTGGGAGTACGGGGGAGCCATATGGGTGAAGGGAAGTAGGCCCTCACCTGCACACCCCACACTGGAGGTGCCCCTGGCCATCACTGCAGTGAGGAGCCTGGAGCTGGGCGTCGCTGCAGTTACAGTCACACACTGTGTGCAACTCCACAGTCAGCTCCTCGGAGAAGCCACGGGCTCGGAACCTCAGCAGATGAGGCTCTGGGAGGCAGTGGGTAGCTTGGAAAGTAACCCAAAAATTCACCTGAGGACAGGGCAGGGGCGAATCATACTAAGAGCCCATGAGCACACACACTCCTGTGCACATACACACATAGCAAAGCCATTGGTCATCCAGAACACTACTTAGCAAATGAAGGGGCAGGGTCATGCTAACACCCATCTCCTTGAAACATTTGAGAAAGCTGCTCATTAAAGTGTCTGAGAAAGGACAGGTGGAGGACACCCTAGGCTTTTTACATTGTTTCCCAGGCCTGTACCCCCCATCCCCTCCTGCCTGCTCAATTTCCCGCTCCCATCCCCACACCCTTCCTTCTCACCGTCTGGTTGATTCGGACTTGGTTGCACTGTACCCAGTCGCCAGCTTCACTCAGTCTCTTCTCAGAATCCCCACATTGAGATTCATAAGAGATGCGGACCCCCGGAGGGAGAAGAGAGTGTTCGTGTTCGAGGGTCACAGTGGATGACAGTCTCTGGGGAAAGAGCGAGAGAGAGTGACCATGTGAAGGCCAGTTACAACTCACACCCTCTCCAGCTGTTCCACATTCTGCTGGAACCCCACCCTCAGCCCACTTGGGGGCTCCTTCTGCTCTGCCTAGTCAGGAGGAGTTTCTGCAGGAAAGACCTGGGATGGCCTTGAGCGAGAACACAGGGTCCAGAGGTTTCCAACACGGCATCTCAGTGCCGCTGCGGCAAAGACCTGGTGGGGCTCAGGGGCTAGCCAGCGCTGTACACATGCAGTAGCTAGGTTTTTCAAACCTCATGTCTGGACATGTCATCTGTGAGCATACAAGGTCTAAAGAACAGATTCTTTCCATTGAGTTTGTCCTGGGAAATTTGATATTGTCTCACATTTTCTCACCATGGGTTTAGAACACAGTCTCTGTTATCAAGAAGCCTACAGTCAAGTTGCAGAGATAAGACCTAACCCCAAGAAACATGAATTTTTATGGTTCTGTCTACCTGTAAAATTCCATGATTCCTGTGAAGAATATCTCTGAATTATTGATAAGCTTATAGTGAAGGCAATCTCCAGATATGACATTCTTTGTGTATAGACAAGTGCCAGCCCTTGCATCTGTTATCTGTGTGATCTTGGGCAAGTCACTTAGCCTCTTCCCCATGGATAAAACTAGAGTAATAGTTTCCAAGCAGGGAGGGGGTTTAGTGGAGTAAATGAGACAGCAAACAGTGTGTACTTGGGATGGTGCTTGGCATGAAATAAAAACTCAATCAATATTAATTCCCTTTCTTGCCCAGAGCAGTGCTTCATGCTCTGTAGAAATCAGGCACTTAAGATTTATGAATGAGTGCAAGACTGAGTGAGCTGTTAATGACAACCACACACACAGACTGTGGGCAGGAGCTGTGGGGTGTGATACCAACAGGCGATTGTCCTCTTGGTTCTGCCATCCTACCTGGGGGTCCCTTTCCACTTTCCCCAGTGCCCCTCCCCCCCAGCCCCTCACGTTATAAGCATCCATGATGAGCTGCACCACATTGCTGGAGTCCTCACTCAGCTCCCCCACTGCAGACTTGGGAATCAGGTTACTCAGCTCCTGCGATGGGGGGAGTTGAGGGAAATGGTGGGTCACAACTCTCAGGAAATAAGCTTGCCGTGGGCGGGGGGCGGGGTGGGACTCTGGAAGGAGGGCATATCGGGAGAGGAAAATGGGCCTTTGAGGGAGCTGAGAAAGGCTGGGCATGGGAGGGTTTGGCATTCACACAGCTCTTACCCGGTAGACAGGTAGTGTGGCACTGGTGACAGCAAAGATGGGCTGAATGTTTGCCGCAGACAGGGCCTGGGCTACTTGACCCACAGAAGGGTAGTCCTGGAGTAAGGAGTGGGGACAAGGTGAGTACCCCAGGCCCCCCTCACAGAATGCAAGGTGCCCTGAAAATCCAGGGTTCCACCAGCTAGAAGGAGGGGAGGGGCTGGGAAGTGGAGGGACATGGAGAGGAGGAGCTGCTGAGGAGGATGGCAGGGTGGCCACCATAAGGACAGTGAGGCTACAGGGAGAGGTCCTGGAAGAAGAGGTGTGGCTCCCACGGGGAGGGTGGGGAAGGGTGGCGACTCACAAACTCTGGGCTGCGACTGTAGAGGCCATTGCTGTCCAAGTGGCAGTGCCCGTCGCTGGGCATGAAGATGCCGCCCAGCTTGCCGTCCCCAGCTGTGTGGAATGTGTCATCTGACGTGAACACCAGCAGGCGGGACACATTTCTCCAGCCAATCTGCTTCTGGAGTGGGGTGGGTGGGAGGCTGTGCACCTGAGCACGGAGGGCCCTTGAGCTACCCCCACCAGCTCTACTAGCCAAAGATGTGGCCGGCCTCATTCTGACTCAGTTGGTCCATCCCCCTGTCTCCAGCTCCTTGCTTCTCCCCAAATAGGGTTGCTGCTAGTAGAGGCCTTGTAAATTAGAAAAGTATGCCTCTTCCTCTAGACATTTCACTCCAAACCACCAGGAAACTGTCAAAATAAATGTGCAAACTACAGGGACTATAACACAAAGGGCACCCCTAGAACTGTGCACTGACTAACCACAGCTGCCCATCTTGGCTCCAACCAGCTCATCCAACTCAAAGACCCTCCCCGCCCCCTCACCTGGCAGAGGGCAGCCTGCAGAATGGCATCAAAGCCACCTTCGGGCAAGTCCAGGTTGCCGGACACGTTCTGGCGTCCCACCTCCCGCTCGAAGGCCTCTGCATCCCCAGTGAGGGACAGCACATGGTGAAAACTGAAGGGTGGCTGGCAGCTCTCCAGCCGGGAGGGGCAGGGGTGACGAAGCTTGGAGGGCACTGTGCTCACGAAGGGCAGCACCGTTTTGTCCACGAAGGAGCCAAAGCCTGGGAGGAGTCATGAAGGTAGTGCCAGATGTCACTGGGTGGGGGGCCACTGCTAAGGACTCAGGAAGAGAGTCCCCAAGAACTGGGGTGGGGGACAGTCACAGAGGAGCTAATGGGAGAGGGTGCTCCTAAAGGGCCAGGGACCCAGGACCCAGCAGGGGCAAAGGAGCGAGTGCACAGGCTCAGGGAAGTGGGGAATGGATATGAGGAGGAGGACATGATGGTGGCAGGCAGGGGTTTGGTGGAAGCTAAAGAAGCCTCGAGTGTGCAGTGTAGTAATGGCAGCAGCAGCAGAAGATGAAGCAGGGATGGTGGACAGAGGGATGCAAGCAGGTGCGGCAGGGATGGTGCACTTAGACCTTGGCCAGGAGACGAGGCATCAGGGGAGTGTCCAGGTGGCACGTCTAGGGCATCTCTGATGCTGGGAGCTGTCTGAACAGGCTCTCCAGATTCGGGGACTCAGTTACCCTTCCAGTAAAATTAGGGGTACTACAGGACCCCTAGCTCTGACCTAGAAGATGTCTCTGGGGATAGATATCAGGAACCCGTGGCCTGGCCAGGTCTGTTAGAAACCAGGAGAGGGCACAAGTGTTTCGCCCCTTCATTTCTACGCCCCAGGTAACCGGCTTGCAGGAAAAAAACCTCAGGGCAGCCTCTTACCTGAGTCTGCCTGCTCTCTCTCCCCTTGAGAGCACAGTTTCACTTAAATAAACCCTCGCTTTACTTTCTTATCCTGTGTTTAGTCACTCAGTGGTGTCCGACTCTTTGGGACCCTATAGACTGGAGCCCACCAGGCTCCTCCGTCCATGGGATTCTCCAGGCAAGAATAATAAGTGGGTCGCCATGCCCACCTCCAGGAACCCAGGTCTTCCTCATTGCAGGTGGATTCTTTTTGTCTGAGCCCCCATGGAAGCCCAGGACTACTGGAGTAGGTAGCCTATCCCTTCTCCAGGGAATCTTTTCGATTATTTTCTTGGAGTGTGGGGGGTGGGCAGGAGAGGGCAGGTGAGGCCCTTGTGTGTCCTAGGCATTGGCAGAGGGTGGGGTGCAGCTGGTTAGAGGCAGAGGGCAGGCAGGAGCGGGCAGGGCTCCGCGGGGCTTACCGATGCGCACGGAGTCAGTGACCTCCTGCAACCGCACCAGCAGCGCGTGCCCGAGCTGTCGCACGCGCTCCAGGTCGTCCTTCATGGAGTAGCTCAGGTCCATAAGGTAGTATAGGTCCACGGGGTATCCCTCAGCTCGAAGGAAGCGGACCCGGAGCTGCTGGGGCTCCCCTGCGGGTAGAGGTGATGGGGAGGTCAGCGGGGCGCGGTGGAATCCCAACCCCCGGCCTCACTGCCCATCACCCCTTAACTCACCCGGCCGCAGCGTGACCCGGACCCGCTGCGGCGCCAGCTGGGTGGCCCCCTCGCCGCGGGTGCCCTGGCTGAGCGGGTCATCCTGCAACACCTCCTGCCGGCCGCGGGGCTCCTCCAGCTCCCCCAGGAGGCAGCCCCGGGCCAGCAGCTCTTCTCGCCGAGCACAGCGCCGCGCCTCCGCCTCCCCGGACGCTGTGAAGTTCTGCGCGGCAAGGGGAGGCGCGTGGGGAACCCTGATCCCCCGAAACTCTCAGCCCGGCTCCCAGAACCACCCTGCCGTCCTGGCCACTTCCAAGCCCTCCCCTGTCAGGCAACTCCCTGAGCCCCGCACCCACCCCCAATTCCCTCCCCTCCCTTCCTTCCACAGCTACCCTCGAACCTCGTACTTACTTCCTTGTCCAGAGCCCACTTCCTACAGCATCTCCCTTCTCCTACCCTCATCTCAACACCCCCTTTCCGCCAGATACCTACCTCTCACCTCCCACAGCAGGACAGAGTTCCTGCTGAGATCTTAGGGACCTCACTACCATTAAAAAAGGAAGAACCTGTCCTCCTAGTCCACCCTCGCCCCGCCCCGCCCTTCCCTGCTGCAAACTCAGGCCAAAAAGGGAAGGGGGTCAGATTAAGACAGTTTCTGGGAAGGGAAACGATAGGGACAGAAGAGAATACCCCCTTCTCCTCAGTGTGTCTGGTACCCCCGGACTGGCTGGGGAGCCACAGGGGAAGGAAATGGTTAGAGCAGCTTCTCAGCTGGCCCAGGTGCCAGCCAGGCTCTGGTCTGGGGACTGGAAGAGACTGACTCGCATCCAGCTGGCCCAAGAGTCCCTGCCTGGCTCCTCTGGCCTGGCACCTCTGCTCTCTGCCTCCCACTGACTGTGTCTTCCCCTTCCAGGCCTCCCAGATTCACTACGTGCCTTTCTCCTGGACCCACTCAGCTCTGGAGCTCTGTCTTCCCCCCATGAGTGTGCCCGCCTTTCTTATCTCATCTAACTCCCCATTTCCTGTGAGACGGTTCTGCCCCATCCCCCCAGCTCAGGCACCCCTTTTGCTCTGCTACACCAGAGCCCTGTTTCTTTAAGGCATGAACAAAGAACAGCTTTGTTTGACCAGCCAGGAAGACACCCTCTCCCCCACCCCCCACATCCTTCTTGCCACTTAGGTAGTTCAAGCCTTTGCCCCAAAGCCCATAGGCTTCCAGCTCCTTCCAGCCTACCCTCCCAGTCATAGGCTGCTGCATACCCAGGAACACACCTCCACCCCCAACCCAGATCCAGAAACCCAATCACACACTTTTGCAGTGGACTGACCCCCAATATGATAGTATGTGGAGTTGGGGCCTTAGAGAATAAATTAAGGTTAGATGAGGTCATGTGAGTAGAGCCCTCATGATCTGTTGATTAGATCCCTATAAGAAGAAACACCAGAGAGCTTGTCTGCAGCCCATTAGCAAGCCAGGAAGAGAGCTCTCACTAGGAACTGAATCAGCTACCACCTTGATCTGGGATTTCACATCCTCAAACAATTTGTTTGTAAAATAAATTCCTGTCACTTAAGCCCCCCCCACCCCAGTCTATGGTATTTTGACAGCCCCAAGCTGACAAATACACTTTCTCATGGATATACCCACAAAAGATCCCTCTCGCTATACACAAACAAGAGTTCAGTAAGAACATGCTTCCTCCAAGTTTAAGGTCACAAGTCTTCTCCATATATACACAGATACACAGATGCAGACAAACATGTCTGCAGAGGACTCTTGCATGCATGTGTGTGCCCACACACATGCAATCACAGACAGAAGTCATATGTGCACAAACTCAGTCATATACAGGACTACAGAGCGTACCCAGAACGTCACACATGTACCCACACAATCATACTTGTATATCCAGGTTGCACACATTCACACACACACACGGTTCAGAGGTCACAGGCCCATCTTTACCAGTTGCTTGCACCATGCACAGCTCGGGTGTGAGAGGATGCACTTTTGGCAGGAGGGAGCTGGCTGGCAGGACCCTGGCAGGGACAGATTGGGATCCCTCCACTCTGTGGCCTCCTGTGGGGATGAGCTCTTGGCGTCCAACTCACTTTCACCTCTGCTCAGGGCCAGCAGGAAAACAAGGACCATTGACAAAGCCACCATGGTCTGTAATAGGATATAAAGGGGGTCACGTGGGTCCTCAGGAAGGGCCCCCAAACTCTTGGTCCTCTAAACTTAGCCTGTGGTTGTCCCTCTGAAAACTCTACCCCAACTCTTTATCTCCCCCCATAGTTTCACTTCCCCCTGTGGATTCAGCAGTTTCTTCAAAATGGCAGGAAAAGGCACGTCTCAGGCTGGGGTAGGAGCCTTGGAAAAGACCTGTCCCTCCCGTGTGCAGACTTTATGAGGCCAGAGTGGGCAAAATGGCCTAAGCAAGAGTCTGGAGAGGGGACATGGATGCAGGAAGGTCTGCACACAGGGCTCTTCACCAATTCCAAGCTATAGTGGAAAGAGAACAAAACAGAGAGGAAATGGACCAGGTCTGGTCCAGTCTCAGTCACTCACTGGCTGGTGTCAAGTCAGACTTTCTCTCTGAGCCTTAGTTTCCATAACTTAAAGTAAGTGAGCTGAAAAAAATAATCTGACAGTCCTTTTAGCTTTCATAACCATGGATTCTAAAGGAAGAGGGCCAGGGGCTCTAAATAAGGGTGGGTGGGAAGTCAGGGATTAGGAATGAGAGGAAAGAATGCTGGAGCAGATGAGGGAGTATGTGAAAAAGGCAGGGAAATCAGCTGTAATTGACCAAAATGACAGCAAGAGGAATAACAATTAGACCTTAAGAAGAGCTGTCTAAAAGTCTGAGATAATGAAGAAAGGAAGGCCAGAGTTGGTAAATTTTTCTCTTTACTGTACATTGCACAAAGGGGATCTAGAGTTTTGGAGATAGAGCTTGAAGTCAGGGTAATTCCTGGAATGACCTGTATGGAAGACCAGGCAAATTTGAGAATTTTAAAAACTTATTAATTGGGACTTCCCAGGTAGTCCAGTGGTTAAGAATCTGCCTTCCAATGCAGGGGATGCAAGTTTGATCCCTGATTGGAAAACTAAGATCCCACACGCCACAGGGCCACTAAGCCCACACGCTGCAACTAGAGACCCCTAAGATTCCACATGCCACAAGGTCACTAAACCCACATGCTGCAACTAGAGAGGCCTCTGTGCATCTCAAGTAGAGAAACACCTACTTGCCGCAACAAAGAAGAGCCTGCACACCGCAACCTAGCACCGCCACGAAACAAAATGGAAACTTACTAATTAAAATTTGAATAGGCAATTCAATACCACATTTCAAAAATCAAAAAGTTAATCCCAATGGCCATTTTTATAGAAATGCAAAAGGTGATCCTAACATTCATATAGCATTGCACGAATAGCCAAAACAATCTTGAAAAAGAAAAACAAAATTGGAAGACTCACACTTCTTACTTTCAAAACTTACTACAAAGCTGCTGTATTCAAGATAGTGTGGTATTAGCATGCCTGCTCAGTAGCTTCAGTCATGTCCAACTCTTTGTGACCCTATGGACTATAGCCTGCCAGGCTCCTCTGTCCATGGGATTCTCTAGGCAAGAATACTGGAGTATGTTGACATGCCCTTCTCCAGGGGATCTTCCAACACAGGATCAAACCCACATCTCCTGTATCTCCTGCACTGCAGGCATATTCTTTACCCACTGAACCACCTGAGAAGCCCATAGTATCAGCATCAGTTCAGTTCAGTTCAGTCGCTCAGTTGTGTCCGACTCTTTGCGACCCCATGAATCACAGCACACCAGGCCTCCCTGTCCATCACCATCTACCGAGTTCACGCAAACTCACGTCCATCGAGTCGGTGATGCCATCCAGCCATCTCATCCTCTGTCGTCCCCTTCTCCTCCTGCCCCCAATCCCTCCCAGCATCAGAGTTTTTTCTAATGAGTCAACTCTTCGCATGAGGTGGCCAAAGTACTGCAGTTTCAGCTTTAGCATCAATCCTTCCAAAGAACACCCAGGGCTGATCTCCTTTAGAATGGACTGGTTGGATCTCCTTGCAGTCCAGGGGACTCTCAAGAGTCTTCTCCAACACCAGGGACAAGCAAAGAGATCAATGGAATAGAATGAGAGTTCAGAAATATACAAATCTAGACTTGCCTGGTGATGCACTGGTTAAGAATCTGGCTGGGGACACAAGTTCGATCCCTGATCCAGGAAGATTCCACATGCCACGGGACAACTAAGCCTGTGTGCCACAACTATTGTGCTTGAGCTCTAGAGCCCGCAAGCTGCAACCACCAAGCCAGTGTGCTGCAACTCCTGAAGCCCATGTACCTAAAGCCTGTGCCTGCAACAAGAGAAGCCACCCCAATAAGAAGGCCACGCACTGCAACAGTAGCCCCTGCTCGAAGCAACTAGAGAGAGCCCTTGCAAAGCAAGGAAGACCCAGCCCAGCCAAAAGCATTAAATAAATAAAAGAAAGAAATATACAAGTCCATCCCTGTATGGCCAATTGATTTTCAACAAAGCTGCCAAACCATTCAATACAGAAAGAAGTCTTCAGCAAAAGGTGCTAGAATGACTGGATATCCACATTTAAAAGAATAAAGTTGGACTTCTACCTCACAACATACACAAAAATTAACTGAAAATGGACCAAAGACCTAAGTATAAGTTCATAAACTATAAACTCCTAGAAAAAAATATAGGGGTAAATCTTCGTAATTTTGGACTTGACAATGGATTCTTAGCTATGACATCAAAAGCACAAGCAACAAAAGGAGCTAGATAAACTGAACTTCAACGTTTTAAACTTTTGTGCTTTAAAGGACATTATCAAGAAAGTGAAGAGACAGACCACAGGATGGGAGAAAATATTTGCAAATCACATATCTGTCAAGTATCCAGAATATATAAAGAACTCTTACACCTCAACAAGAAAGAGAAAAACAACCTACTTTTAAAATAAGCAAGGGACTTAGATGTTTCTTTAAAGAGGATTGATAAGTGAGGAACAGCTGAGTAAAAAAATGCTAAACATGATTAGCCTTCAGGGAAATGCAAATCAAAACCACAGTGAGATACCACTTCACACCCACTAAGATGGCTAGACTTAAAAAAAAAAAAACACACAGAAAATAAGTGTAGATGAGGATGCAGAGAAGATGGAACCTTCATACATTGCTGGTGGGAATGTAAAATGGTACAGCAACTGTGGAAAACAGTTTGGTGATTTTTTATGAAGTTAAAGCACAGAATCACCCTGGTACTTGACAATTCTACCCCTAAGGATATCCCTAAAAGAACTGAAAACGGATGTTTAAGCAAACACAGACTTGTGCAGGACTCTTCATCGCAGTACCATGTACAATAGCTGAAAGGCAGAAACAACCCACCTGATGAGTGCCCACCAGAAATGCCTACCTGATGAATGGATAAAATATGGCATAGCCATACAACGAAATATTATTTGGCCATAAAGAAGAATGAAGTATTGATACATGCTACAACATGGATTAACCTTGAAAACACGATGTTCAATGAAAAAAACTAGTCACGGACAAGCACACATTATACACCTCCATTTATATGAACTAGCCCAACTAGGGAGAAAGCAATGGCACCCCACTCCAGTACTCTTGCCTGGAAAATCCCATGGCAACTTAGCAACGGGGTTGCTAAGAGTCAAACACGACTGAGCGACTTCCCTTTCACTTTTCACTTTCATGCATTGGAGAAGGAAATGGCAACCCACTCCAGTGCTCTTGCCTGGAGAATCCCAGGGACAGGGGAGCCTGGTGGGCTGCCATCTATGGGGTCGCACAGGGTCGGACACAACTGAAGCGACTTAGCAGCAGCAGCAGCCCAACTAGACAACTCCATAGAGACAGAAAGTAGCTTAGTGATTGCTAACAGTTGGGGAGAAGGGGAGGATGAGAAGTGACTGCTTAATGGGCAGTTTCCTTGTGAAGTGAAGAGAAAGTTCTGGAACTAGATAACAGTGATGGTTACATAGCATTGTGAATGTACCTAATGCCACTGAATTATACACTTAAAATGGTTTAAATGATCAATTTGATGTGTATTTTAGCACAATGTTAAAAATCAAAAAGTTAAGATCGTGAGAAATGCCCTCTCCCATTCCCAATCCACCCGTGTCCACACTTACACCAAGCAAATAACCATCATTTATTAGTATTTTTTGTTGCTTGTCATCTTTCAAGAGATTTTTAGTGTATATACAAACTAACATGAACATACGTATAGTCTTCAAGTGCTAGAATCCAATGATGGAATTCCACAGATGCTAGAATACTTGGCACCCAGTTTTGCATCTTCCTCAGTTTCACTACTTTTCTTGGAGTTCCTACTGCCCAAGAAATAAAGAAATCCCTTGTTCTGTATAGACTTCCATTGCACGGATATGTCATATTGTATTTAGTCTTTGTGATGAGAATTTATGTTGTTTCTAATTGTTCACTATTATAAACAATACTGCAGTAAAAAATACCTGGATTTATCATTTCACAGGTGTGCATGTTGTATTAATAGGATACACCCTGGAAGAGGATTTGTAGGGTTAATAAATAGGAATCATTTGTAATACTGGTGAGCAGTGCGGGCATAACCGACATGACCTCCTGAAGGGCTGCAACAGTTCCCACAACCATCAGCAGTGCATTTGAAATGCCAGCTCACTCTTTCAGGAAGCATCAACATCCTTCTCAGCCTGGGCTGAGACTCAGTACCAGACACTTGACGAGGGGTGTGGGGAAGGGGTGGGGTGTCAAGCCGCTGACCGCTCCCGTCCTGCTCCCCACCACCTGTGACCTCAGGCGTAGTAGATATATATTTAACAGAGCCTCCACCCTCTGCGAGAGAGACGAGCTCAGGGCTAATCCTCTGCTTAACCTCAGGCTTGCTGGCTCGGCTCGCCTGTGGTTGCCCAGGCTGGGGATGCTACAGCACGAACAGAGTTTTGACTCATCTCTCACAGGTGGGGCTCTGGGCCACACTGGTTCCCCAGGAGTTGCTCATCTCCCCTAAATGGGGCCCCAGACATGTCCCCCCAACCCCCTTCTCCCCTCCTTGGGATGCAGGACTTGCCACCAATTGTATCTTAATCTGTCTTTCCCTTTCTCTCCCCTTCCTATTCAGAAATCTGATTACACCTCTAGTCTGCTTTTCTCTTCTCCATTTCTTTACAGTTCTTCATTTTACTTCCGTTCCCCCTCTGATCCTAAACATAGAATGGAGAAATCTATTTCAACCCCGTTTTTTCTTAGATGGAAACCTGAATCCCAGAAGCGGTGAGTGACTTGCCCAGGGTCCCCAGCGAACTTGAGCAGAGGCAGGGGCTGACACCGACCAGGTCTCTCACTTTGTGCTGCTTTCCTCCCCTCCAACCCAGGCCCCATCTTCATGGGAAGTTTCACCTTCTCTGCACCAGTCCCCATGGGCTCTACCTAATCCCCTTTCTCTTTCCTTGGGGTCTTCTTTGATCTTCCCCCTTCGCTCCCTCTGGGTTGTCCATTTTCCCAGACTTAATTCTGACTCCAATACCCTATTGCCCCCCCAGCAGCTGAGAAAGAGAGCATCCTCCTCACCCATCCAGAATTCCCAAGTCAGGAGGAACCTCTGCTGCCCACTCAGCGTCATGAGGAGGAGACAGAACTGAGCCACTGAGCCACTGTCTCTAAGGAGTGTGGGATCTGCCCAAGGGGAGGAGGCCTGAGGGGAGCACAAGGCATTAGCAGGCGTAGCGGCTGGGGAGTAATATAGGGAGAACCTTACCTTATATTAGTCCTTGACACATAGCCATAAAGCAAATGATGGGCTCATACATCCCCGCCCTCCTTTTCCTGTCTCCAGTCCCACTCTTGGGAAACCAACCCCGGAGAGATGGGTGGGGGGAGGGAGGGTTTGTGAAACTCGGTGAGGGGAAAGGAACAGGAGATCTTGGGAATGCAGAGAAGATTTCAGAGCCCTTCTCAAGACTCAGCTGAACCCTGGGTGTCTTCAGGCCACAGCCCTCTTCCCAGGAGGCTGGGACCAGGTGGGGCCTGGGTGGGTAGCGAGAGGAGGCAGAAGGGCTGGTGCCCTGGTACTCACAGGTGTGTGCTTGCGTGCGGAGCAGCCCTTCCTCCGGCAGTAGCAGCAGCCTTTGTGTACTGATCTGAGAGGCTGCAGAGGAGGAAGTGACACACCCCGGGGTGGGGGAGACTTGGGGGTGGTGGGGGTGACTGATCTAGGAGACCACGGAGCAGATAAGGGTGAAAACAGGTCAAGGGAGTTGGTGACACAGGGGTCTGGAAGAAGGAAGCTCATCTACTGAGTACCTATTGTGCGCTGGATGTACCATCATAATGTTATAATTCATTCTCACAAGAACCTCGTGACATAGGTGTGAAACTTCCCCCAGCCCCCTAATTTTACAGACGTAGAGGCTTAGAAGTACAAGGTAAAGAATTTTGCCCGAGATCACATAGTTAGCAAACTAGCTGATCTGGATTTAAATCCAGATCTGCCTGCCTCCCAAATTGATGATTTCTCTACTTCCTCATACAGGAACATGACGGGAAGGAAAAAATATGGAGGCAGTAAGTACTGTAGGAGGGGGATGTTAATGACTATTGTTCTTTCTGAAAACCTGGCGCCCACTGTCTTAGAGTGGGTGCTTAACTACATTGACTCTGGAGCCGAACTGCCCAAGTTCAAATCCCTGGCTCTGTCACTTACCAGTAATGGGGCCCCAAGTTATTTACTTACCGTTCCTGTGGCTGCTTCATCTGTCAAGTGAAACTCATATGATTGTTCTGAGAATGAAATGAGATTATTTGTATCAATTGTTTAGTGGAGAAGGTGGCACTTATCACTGGCTGGATAAGAGTGAGAATTGATGGGTGAGAAGCAATAGAAATGGGAGAATGAAAAATTCAAGATCCAGACGCTGGAAAGTTGGGAGACATTGGCACAGGGCCAGGCTCAAAGGATGAGGTTGGGAGTCCAAGGAGTCAAACAGTGGTGGAGCCTGGGATGGGGGTGGCAGAGGTGAACTGGGCAAAAATGAGTACCCACATGGCAGCTGGAGTCGGGCAAGGATGAGGCTGCCGGGAAGAGGTTGAGGCCCGTGGTTGACCATGGAGTTTTAAGAAGGAACTGGACGTGATGTCTGTTCACAGGTCTGTCTCCTCTACTGTGCAGGGACCACAGAGCCCATCTCCTGGCAGGGTGTTCAATGAACACCAAGTCGGGGGAGGGGTGTAGCTGCCAGAGGAGCAACTGGGGAGAAGGGGGTCCTCCTCTGGGTGGGCTTCAGCCAGCCTCTGGCTCTCAGACCTCTTGCCCTTCCCCCACAACTGGGGTTGCCACAGCAATGACCCCGCCTTCCCTACAGGCCCTGTGGTTTCCTCTAGAGCTTCTTTCACTTTCTTCTTCTGCTTTTCCCCCCTCTTCTCCCCTGCTCCCACATCCTCAACCTCTCTCCCTATGTGCACAGGTCCTCGGGAGACAGCCAAGCACAGGTAGGCAAGGCGCTATCCCAGGGAAGAAGGGAGGGGTGGGTGTTGATGGGGAGACACAGGGGTCCAGGGAGAGTCCAGGGGCGCAGTGGCAGAGGTCAAAGGCAGTGGGGCTAAGATTGGGGTACTGCAGGGGCTACGGCATGCAGGGGCAAGGAGAGGAATTTGGACAGAAGCTAAGAGTGGGGTCGTGGAGGGCAAGCAGGGTCATGGAGAGAAGGGTGGGCTCAGAAAGGGTAGATGGATTGACTCAGAAGGTGATCCTGGGATCACGGGGGTCGGGGGGTGGCGCGGCTCATGGGGTGAGGGGCTGGCGTAAAACAGACACACCGTAACTGAGATGTACACCCTGCTTCTTTTCTTCTGGGGCCAGGGACCCTCCTGAGAACCAAATGAAACGGCAACGACCCCCTCCACAGAGAAGGGCAGATGTGCACGTCTACAGAACTGCGGGTGGGGACAGCTTAAAGACCTCTGAGGCCCAGCACCTTCCTGGAGGTTCACAAAGTCCAATCTAAGCACCCACGCCTGGTGAACATGGGTGGCCCAGATGCTCAGGATGGGCCCTTGTGGACCCCCTTTGGGTCCCCCTCCCACCACGACCACCCAGCGCGTCTCATCCTATTTCCCAGTTGCCCTGAGGAGCCTGCACAACCCACCCTCCTCATCCGGTCCCTGTCCAGGTCCCCTAGTTGCTTCCCCCCCACCCCAGGGAGCCACATTACATGAGTTTCCATCACTTTATTTTGCAAAAATAGAAAACTCAGCAATATGCGATACAGCGGGGCGGGGGGCGGGGGGTGGAGGAGAAATGTAAACAGAGGGGAGGGGACAGCACCCAGACCCCCCAGAGAAAAAGGGGAGCCAGAGGGAATCTTATTTGGCAGCTAAATACAAACTGGGGATTGGAGGAAGGGAGGGGTCACAGGGGCCCTGGGCTCCCCCTCCCAAGTCCCCTGGAGGAAGGGGTCAATTCCAGGGTGTAAACAAAAGCTAATAAATAAATAGAGGCTTCCTCTGGGTCAGGGCGGGATCAGCTAAGCAGTGCCCACCCCACCTCTCCCTGGGCCAAGCTGCTCTGGGGGGTCAAGGGGGAAGGCACTAGGGGGAGAGGGATCCCCCTGGCCCCTTTGTAGTGTAGGAGGGTCCCTGCCCCATGGCTGAGATGAGGGGCAGGGGGGCCCAAGGCACGTGACAGGGCTGGGGGAGGGGCTTGTAACGGAGGCCCCAGTGAAGAGGTGCGGAGTGATCCACATCTGTCCCTTTCACCCTCTGCCCACCCCCCAACGGGGCCCGGGCTGCCCCACTCTGACCTGGCATGAGGATGGGGCACAGCGGGCAGGATGCACCCGGCAGGTGCCTCACGCAGCATTAGGCACCAAGGACAGGGGCAAGAGGATGGGCTCAGCCCTCCCCCTATGGCCCCCTTTTTGGTCTCTAGTGTTCCTGTTTGCTCCCAGAGGCCTAAGCACCCAGCAGAGGAAGGGGCTGTGGAATGAAGGGTCTTCCTCCTGCCCTGGGGAGCCTGGACCCTGGTGTCTGAGGGGCAGTGCTAAGATTTCAGAGTCCAAACCCAGGCTCACCCCTCTGCCCTCTCTCCTGGAGGGAACAGGGCAGGCCCCCAGGACTGGAGAGGGAGCCGGTTAGAACAAGATGGGGATGAACACAGAGGCACCCCTGGAAACTTTGGCAAAAACAAGGAGCTCATTGGAAGGGGTGGGGAGAGGGCAGAGCAGGTCCTCCCCCAGTCACTGGCGGTGTCTGGGAGATGGTCAGTCTGCTGCCTGGAGCCCCAACCCCCAAGGCAGGGGAAGTCAGAGACCCTGGTCAGGATGGGGGCTGCGGCCCCCTCTGCCCTGGCCCCCGGGAACCTCATCCTCGCTGGAGGCCTTGGGGTGAGGGCCAGGCTGCGAGGAGTCGTCCTCAAACATTTCGGGGTTCTCCAGCATTTCTCGGATCAGGGGAGGCATCGGGCCTGGAATCTCCATCTTCAGGGTAATGGCCCTTTCTGCTCCTGCAGTGGAGGAACAAGGAGGTTCAGGGGGCTGAGATACAGCACCTACGGCGGCCTCCCTAACTCTGCTTGACTGCCCTCTGGGGCTCCCAGCACAGGCCTGTTACCTCTGTCTGCTTCTTTCTCTCCCTCTTTCTACTGTAGAGCTCCTGGGGTCCACTCCTCTGCCTGGAGACTCTGCCTGTCTTCTCTGCCAAGTCCACTGCCCACCTTTCCTTTCAGGCTGTCTCCTCCAAGATCACACAGTGCCCACCTTCCAGCCACACACCCTGGACCCCCTCTGTAAGCCCATGGCTGTTCTTAATAACATTTATCACTAGGACTAACATTCATCAAACACCGCGTGCCAGGCGTCCAATCAACCTTCCTGTGATGCTGGAAACATCTGCTCCATCCAGGGCAGGAGGCACTGAACTTTATAACTCAGCACAGCTGTAAGCCTGTTGTGTGTTAACTTGTTTCATCCTCACAAACAGAAAAACAAGGTACAAAAAGGAAAGGTATTTTGCACCAAGTGTTCCCACTAGCATGCAGCGGAGCGAGGATGCGAGTGCAGGCTGCCTGATTCTACCCCACTCTGCTCTTGTCTCTGCCTGACCTGGGAGACCGGCAGCTCCGAGAAGACAGAGGGGAGGCTTGCTCCCGACTAACCCTTGGTGCTGATGCCCCGGAGGTCAGTGATCTTCATGAGCATCCTGGGGAACATATAGGGCTGACTGGGCCGCCGGCGCCGGGCATAGAGCCTCAGGGCTTCAAGCAGCGGTTCCTGCAGCTTGTCCACTTTCTCAGGCTCCTCCAGGTCCATGCGGTCTTTGGGGATAAGCACAGGTGAGTGAGAGAGACATGGAAGACAGTGATGAGGGGCTGATCCCAAGGTGCCCTGCGCTATGGCCCTCCAGGCCCCAAACCCTGACCATGAGCCCCACTCAGACCATCTCCCCTGCTCCAATCCCTGTACCATCCCCTCTCTGGCAAGTGGTTTTCTCTGGTAAAGCCTGCCCAGGACTTCCCTGGTGGCTCAGTCAATAAAAGAATCTGCCCGCAATGCGGGAGACCTGGCGGGAGACTTGGGTTTAATCCCTGGGTTGGGAAGACCCCTTGGAGGAGGGCATGGCAACCCACTCCAGTATTCTTGCCTGGAGAATCCCCACGGACAGAGGAGCCTGGCGGGCTACAGTCCATAGGGTCACAAAGAGTCGGACACGACTGAGTGACTAAGCACAGACCTCTATGTCAGCACTAGTACCGGGGGTCTCCTCAGCTCCCTGCCCCCCGTCCCGGCTCTCCCCCTCTTCTCGTTGCTTGTTCCAGGCTGCTGGGCAGTCTGTAACTGGAGCTGAGGAGTCCGGGGTGGGACCAAGGTCTCCAGCCAGGTTGTGGGGTGCGGTGGGAAAGTAATCTGAGTCAGCGCCAGGGGGCGCCCCCGCACCTCCGCAGATGAGGCAGATGGCGCTGAGCAGGCCTGTCTCTGTGTCGTCCATCTCCAGCGGCAGGAGCTGCCCAGCGAAGGCAAAGACGAGGTCTGTGAGGGGCCCGAAGCCGGCGTTGTGCATCTGAGTCCGGTTTAGGGTCAGCCCATCGGAGAAGGTCATAGTGTCCTGCTCTGGGGTGTACCTTGTGCAGATCCGCAGCATCTGGAGGTGGGGGGAGGGTTAGTGCTGTCTCTGCGAAGGAGCGCATAGGGTGGGAGGGAAAAGAGCATGAGGTACAGGTAAAAAGTGAAGCAGTTAGGTCCTAAAGGAGGGCCACCTAAAGCAGGCAGGAGAAGGAAGGCAGACAGATGGAGGGTCTGAAGTTGGGGGAAGAGAAGAGAAGTCAGAAGGTAGGGCATGCAGAAGTCTAGGATCAGATCTCAGGGGCAGAGATTAAGACAAAAAAAGAGCTTGGGTTTCGAGGATATCTGGGGGAGTCCCAGATTGGAGTGGGGAACAGAAATAATGAAATCTTTGTGTGGACCAACTCCATGGTCTCGTCTGAGGGTCAGGCTATGATGGGAGACAGAGCCAGGGTTTAACTCACCAGGATGTCCAGGCAGGCGGCCTTGAGCAGAGTGATCTGGTCAGCAATGCTGAGACCGGTGAAGCCAGGTAACCGCTTGGCAAACTCCACGATCTTGATGATGCACTTGGTGGCCAGCTCGCTGAACTTGTCCCACAGCCCCAGATCCAGCTGCACCCGGTGGTCTGCACTGGAGTTCTGCAGCAACAGCAGGTTAGAAAGCAAACTAAGGCTCATCCTGTCTTCCTTTTGCCAAAACCCCTGGCTCTCCCTCTGCATGCAGATGCCCTGACCGTTGTCAGCGCCAGACCACGGCCTCCAACACCACCCCACCCATTCTCCAAAGTCAGCGGCCCCTGCCCTCACCACGGCCCTGCCCACTCCTCACCGTGGTGTACTTGCCCAGCTGGCAGAGCGAGGGGAAGGTCTCCTGATGGGCCTTGCTGACCTTGGTGATGAGCTCTTCTAACTGGGGGCTCAGCTCATAGCTGTCAAGCGACCCTTCTTCCTTCACCTCTTTCTTCTTCTTGTTGCGATCATTCCGTACGGCTTGAGGGTAGAGGCAGATGAGGAAAGGGTCAGGACTCTCAGAATCTCCCTCCCTATCCCCTCTCACACTGGAGAGCATCCATTCCCTGGGACCCGGTCGGGTTCTCTGTCTCCTACACTAGCTCCCATTCCCAGGCTGGCTCTCCCCAGCCCCACCCAGGGCCTGCAGCCCCTGCTCCCTCCCCAGGCCATTCGGCTCCATCCTGCCCTTCCTGTCACCCTGCAGGAGCTGGGGAGGGGGGGCAGGATATGCAGGCGGCAGGATATCCACTTATAGCCTTGGCAGCACAATGGCGCAGGGGAGGGGGGGCACCCCAGATCCACCTCAGGCTCAGTGCTGGGAGCAGGGGAGGGGACTGGCAAGCCCCCCAACTTGCCCATGAAACAAGGAATGTGCAATGGTAACCCCCATTCCCTCATTCAGACGAAGGGTTAAGCTCTGAGAAGAGGGAATGGGAAGGGGTGGGGTCTCCTGGGTAAATGGAACTAATCAAATAGGACTGGCCGAGGAGGAGGCAGCACTCCAGGGCGGCTGGAGGCTGATCACAGAGGTCAGGGAAGTGGGGGCAGCCAGTGGGAAGAGGGTGGCAGCCACAGGCTAGGACAGGAGTGCTCCTGCCCAGGCAGGCCTAAGGGCCTACCTTCCTTGGACATGCCAACTTCAAAGCATTTCTGTAGCCGGCAGTACTGGCAACGATTCCGGGTCACCTTGTTGATGATACAGTTTTTGTCGCGGTGACATGTGTACACCATGTTCTTCTGGATGCTGCGACGGAAGAAGCCCTGGGGTTGGGGGTAAGGCCCGGAAGGTCAGTGAAGCAGGATGCTGGGAGTATCAGCCTCTTGCAGGCCTTGCAGGTGGTCCCAGGCTCAGCCACGTCTGTGCAGAGTAGCATCCCTCCCACCCCAGAGGGATACCCACCCACACACAGTCTCTGATCTCACCCAGTCAACTCTGGATGCCCAATGCACCCACATCCACCCCGTACACACCTTGCAGCCTTCACAAGAGCTGACCCCATAGTGGTAGCCAGAGGACTTGTCATTGCACACGAAGCACGGCTTGTACACCCGGGGAGGTGGAGGGGGCGAGGGCGAGCTTGGCACCATCTCCTCTGAGCTAGTGCTCTGTGTCTCCACCGCTGGGGAGAAGCAGTGATGTGAGGGTCAGGGGAGAAGCCCCCCTCAGATCTCTAGGCATCCTCATCAGATACACACCCCACATTCCCACTTCTTCCTCTGGCTCGGTGATGACACCATCGCCACCACATTGATTTAAAGTCCCAACAACCCATATACAGCCCCAGAGTAAACACTTCCAGAAACCCTCAAATGACTACTATTACCTCCCAACCTGGCCACCTCCCCCTATAATAATGTCCTATACAACTGCTCAATTCTCCAAATTCTGGGTCCAGGCCATCCCGGAAGTTAAATTCTCTGGGCCTCAGTTTGCCCAGCTACAAAGTGGGTGTGTAAAGGGGTATCGGCCTGTGGTTCTGAACTCTCCAGCCACTCCTCACATTGGGTCCCTGTCAGCAGACTCCCTCCTACCCTTCTCCTGCTCAAGAGGCCACAGATCTGGGGGTGAAGAGGCAATTCCAGGTCACCTGTGGCTAGCACCTGGCTAAATCACCTGCCAGGAGACTCAGAAGGTAGAAGAGAACCTCATCCTCTCTCAAGCAGTACAGGGGAGACAGTCCCGGATCTTGTCCCCCATCAATGTGTGTGTGCGTGTGCACTCTCAAGTCGTGTCCGACTCTGCGCCCCCATGGACTGTACCACGCCAGGCTCCTCTGTCCATGGAATTTTCCAGGCAAGAATACCAAATGGGGTTGCCATTTCCTTCTCCAGTCCCCCCTCAAACCATCCCCCAAATAACCACCAATGTCCTTTTCCCTAGAAACCGCTGAGACAGTGGAGCGAATGGGACGTAGGGACTGGGAAAGTAGGTTAGGGCACATGCAAAAGCCTTATGTTACACCTGAAGACATGGAGGCCTATGGAGGGATGGGGCCAGCCCAGTGCCACATTGCCAGTTATGGGGGTGGGGAGGGCGTGGGGGTAGTAGGAAGGAGCGGGGAGCAGAAGATCTCAGGTCTAGATCTAACTGGCCAGGCCAAGAGTGAGAGAAGTTAGGAAAGGGAGGCAGGTGTTTGCTCAGATTCTCAGGTCTAGAAGTTGTTGGGGGTGTAGCAAACCAGAAGTCAGGTGACAGTGGGTTGTATCCGGGGTTGACAGGGGAGGGGAGTACCTCTGGACCCTCTCTGAGCTATGTCTTCACTCCTAAACCTCCCCTGCAAAAGCTACACACTGCTCAAAAAAGATCTCAGCCCATGCCACGCAGAGAGTTTGTGGAGAGGACACCCTCTGTTTAGGAGGCTGCTGAGTAAACCTCTTTTGAGTGTGTGGTCGGGTCTTCAGAGGGTGGGGAAAAAAAAAAATCTGTAAATTATTCAACCTGTAGGACCAGTTGCCCAAACCTGGAAGGCCTAAGTTACTGCAAGAAAACCCTAAAGCCTAACGAGTGTCCCTTGCTTGCACCCACCTCGTGAACACCTTCTTCCTTCTAAGCTGCTGTAGCCCATCTGGTCAGAAGTCCACCCAGGCTGCCAGAAGGACAGAAAGGCCTGGGATGCCAGGATGCTGGGGTTCCGGATTAGCTCCATCCTCCCCACAGGAGCGAAGCCCTCCCGCCCCCCAACACACACAGACACTCCATTAGCATAAGAATCTAGCTAGAGTGAGATTCCCCAATGAAAAAGGAGAGCGAGGAGTGGAGGATAGGAGGGTGCCTGGAGTCTATTCAGAACCAGGCGGGAAATGGGGGGGCGGTGCTGGTGTTGGGAGATGCGGAGTGGGCTGGGATGCCTTTCTTTCAGGATGGCCCCAGTGTCTGAGGGCACATGTGCTGCCCACAGGCCAGTGCGTGGGGTGGTGCTTACCCGCACTGACGCCCTCCCTGCCCGCAGAGCGCTGCCTCATTTCCTCTCTTGCGAAAGGGCCTGGGTGCGGTCAGACTGGCATGGGCCTGTGCCAGCCAATCATGAGAGTGGGGGTGGCAGGGAGACAGGCCAGGGGCAGCTTTTCTCGTACTCAAGGTACTGTGGTCCCTTCTCGGTACCCCTCTGACACACCCTCACCCTTGAACCCTAAAGTGCAGCCCAGCGGCTCTGGTCAATCTGGAGCGAAGGGCACAGGAAGGCTAAGTGGGTCAGCTCTGCTCAGATTCCTTTCTCAGCCCTGGGCAGAGACCCCACCATGACGATGCCTGGCCGGGCTAAGCAGGGGCCCCTGCTGTGGAGGAGGGGGGTGGGCTCTGGGTTTTTCTCCTTTTAAAGCCCAAATTGCTGAAATTGAGGAAATTCCTGGCCAGGCTGAGCGGAGCTTCAAACAAACTCTTTATAACCGGCTGTAAACACTCCCAGCTGCGAGGCCCAGGGCTGAGAAGCCCGGACTCACAATCTGACGACACACACCTCCTTGGAGACACTCTCACACATCAACAACACACAGGGCACAAAAGCAGGCACATTACCAACCAGCTCCTATACCCCTATACTTGGCACAGAACACCCAGGTAGGCACAGAGGCTCATGCACTCCAGCTACACTGTGGAGGTGGATGCACAAGGCAGACACACAACATCCAGCATTCGCTTCACAGTTGCAAGCAAGAAGCTCTGCCACCAGACAGACACCCGTGGCCTGCCAACGCAGCACCAGAATGCTGGCGCTGCCAAACACTCACAGACACACCAAAGGACTTCTTTCCTTCCCTGGTCAAGACACATAGGTCTAAACTACTTTCTCTGAGAGTGTGTGGGGCAGGCCCGAACCCCCCGCAAGGCCCTAGAAGCCAAAACTGTTGGTCCAAACTGACTTGCCAGCCAAGTCCCATGGGCTTCTCTGGGCCTGAAAAAAACCAGGTCCTTGCCGGGTCCCCACAAAAACCGTTCCTGGGAGATTCTTTCCATCTCAGTATATTTCCGAACATACTCCAAATCCCCATCCCATCCGACCATGAGCGGAAAGTTAAGAATTCACAAGCATTTGGTTTGGTGCAAGTAACTAGTTTATGTTTTCCCCACCCTTTAAATGCTATACTTTTCTTCTTTCTTGCCCCACCCCACCCCACAGTTCGGTCTCCTATTTGCCACCTCCCTCTTCCAGTCTCCCAGTTGTTAAATCTGAGCAGCTCTGCCCTGCAACCAACAGACCCAAAAAAAAAAAAAAAGCGATCTCGTAAACAGCGCTGCCGTGTGCCAAGGAGCGAGGCGCGTTGGCGGGGGCTCAGTGACCCCGCGCGCACACTCCCCGAGCGCCCGCCGCCCGCCCCTTCCCAGAGTGCCCCCCAGTCCCGCATCCCCGGGCTGGAGCGCCGTCCCAGCCCCGGGGAAATTCGGGGGTGTTCCAGGCTCCCCTCCCAGCTCCTCCCCCCCACCCCACCCCCGCCAGGCACTTCGGCCCGGGCTTCAAAGCCGCCTCTCATCTGGACTTCATTTTTACTGCCTCTCAGTCCCCGGCTTTTTATTACCGCTCTGGAAAGGGGTTCCAGGGCCCCAGGCCTGGCATCTCCCATTTCACAGAGAGGGAAAGATGTGTATTTGGGGGCTCAGGAGTCCTGCTTCCCCGGCCGCTGCTACCTCCATTCCCCTCCTCACCATACACAAACTTTGCTTGAAGCTTTTCCCTTCCTACTGAAGTTGTGGGCTGGAACCATAGGAAAAAGTGCACACAACCCTATACACATTTCCTAACATTTCTTTTCTCAGTGGGGGAGGGGGGCGCCAGAACCCAATCTGGCCGCCTTAGTGTGCACAACCCCTTCCACCCCGCACACAGCACACCCAGAGGATGCACGCTCCAACACAGCCCTTTCCAAAACCGCCCCCGCGGCCACGCAGGGCACACGCCCTCCCGGCCTCACGCCACAAACAATTCCACACGGGGCCATGCGGACCTGCCAACGCAGGCGGAGGGTGATGCTGCGTGGAGAGACCCCTGCACCCACACTCGCACCGCCTAAGCTAGGCGCTGCACACTCCAGGGATGCCCACGCTCCGCAAACGAAATATATATATTTTACACTCGCAACTTCCCACATGGACTTCACAAACGCCACCCACGGTACTGGGTGCCATAGCCCTCCAGGGCCACGAACCTGCCTACACAAACTACCAACGCACCTCAGCCTCTCCCTATCTCCGGGAACCCTGGAGGGGCATCAACCACAGGTCCTAGCTATATACCCACCATCGAAACCACACACACACTCCAAACACTACTGCCCACACCCAAAGGAGTCGCTGAGGCCCCCACTTTTAAAGGGCCAGTACTTTTCTTTCCTACACACCCGACCCTCACATGGAAACAGTCAGAATGCCCGCTTGCACCCCAGGTCTACCTTTTACACATGTAGAGCGAGAGCCGCTGCCTGTCCTGCACCCCACACCCCACCCCCAAGCTCGGGTACCTACACTGCAGACTGGCGGGTTGCGGCCAGGCAAAAGACTCGAGTCCGGCGAAACAGGAGCTGCCGGCGGCTCTGCGCAGCAAGCCAGCCCCGGGTCCGCCTGCCCCGTACAGCCGTCGCGGACCCGGGGCAAATGTTTCCATGCAGTCGTACATCGCGACCCGGCTTGGAGGGAAGCTGGGTGCTGGGAACACCGAGAACCCGCAGCCGATTCCCCCTCCTCCCCCGGCGGCGCCCCGCTCCTGGAGGGGGGGGGAGGGGGAGGGCTAGCGTAGGGCGCCGGGCTGCATGGGGGGTAAGGGGTGGGCGGGGAAGAGGGGGATCCCCAGCAGGGGAAAGGGACTGGGCGGGGCGCAGAGCCGGGGCTGCCGCTCCTGCCGCGGTCTAGCTCACTCTGGGCGCCTCGGCAGCTAGCACTGGGGAGACCTTTTGTAAAAGCGAAGCCCAGAGGGGTGGGGGGTGGGGCTTAGAGAGCTAAGGGGGCCGGGCACCAAGATGAGCAGAGCTGGGAGTGGAGCGCACACACACATATACACACACATACACACACACTCGCACCGCCGCGCGCTTGCTTGCTTAAGACACACATCCGTGCATGCATTTATCTTGGCAGGCATCACGCATTTGCAAATATGCAATAGTGCACATGCATGTCTGCACGCGCATAAAATCAGAGGTGTACACACACGTTTTTGCAGACACACCTGGCTCGGGAGAATGCTTGCAAGGATTCTCTCTCTACAGCCGGGAGGCTTTGCAAGCTTTTGCACTCAGGCGCGTGCCCCGACCGGGGATGGGGGAAGGAGTGGAGGAACCAAGCACACGCATTTCCTTTCGAGTTTCCCCCTCCCCCCAATAGTCCTTTTTTTTTTTTTTTTACACAAGTCTGTACAGGCAGGGGTTTCGCGGAGGACTGGGGAGAGGGGAACATGGAGGTTCCCTGAGCGCGGCAGTTCTCCAGAGCCCAGGGACCTGCACTACCTCCACCCCCTCATTCCCAGGCCTGGCTCCTCCCTCTCCCTCCGCGCGCGCGCCGCAGGGCCGAACAGAACATTCCTGCGGCTGGGCGCGCGCGGCCTGCTCCTTCCTTCCCGTCCTCCCCCTACACCGGTCCGAGGGCCGAAGCGCGCTCCCGCCGTGAACTCTCCGGGAACCCCCCTCGGGGCGGGTGGCCGGGCGCGCTCACCTCCCCCTGACCCGGCCCCGCCCCACCCCGCCCAGGCCTCAGCCAGCGCCGCCGTGGAGTCCCCCCGCCCTCCTGCGCAGCCGGAGTCCACCCCTCCTAGCCCGAGCGGTGCTCCCTCCGCCGCGGCCCGGGCCGCCTCCCTCCGAGGCCCCCAAGGCCTGTCCCGGGGATAACGTTCCCGGAGCGCTTCCACTGCCTCTCCCAGCGCCCCTTCCTCGAAACTGACATCACTTGTAGGGCGCAAGGCTGCTCCCACCGTGCCGACTGCGTCTCAGACCACACTGCCCTCCTGAGTGCCAACTCCCCTCCCCCAGAGTGCCAATGCCCCCAAGTGCCCAGTGCCCCTCTCGGCAATAACTGCGAGTCTGGTCGGTAGCTGTTCTCAAAGCCATTCGATACCCCCACCGATGGCAAACTGCCCCTTCTCCCCTTTGGTGCCACATTTAGTGCCCTTCGGATCTCCGAGGGCCGCCCCACTCGTTCCTCGCGGGCCCCTTCCGGGCACTGAGCGCCCTCGCCCGGCGGAGAAGAGGGTGAGGGGGCGGGGGTTTGGCCACGTCAAGAGTTTGCCCTCGCCGGGCCGGGCCGACTCGGGGACCCTGGCCCCGGGACAGCGCCGGCGGCGGCGACTCCCGGAAACCGCCCCCTCCTCCGCGCCCCGCCCGCCGCCCGGCCGCCCGGCGGGCCGGCCCAGCCGGCTCTGTCAGCGCCGCTCACACGGGGAGCGCCGGGGGAACAGGAGCGGCGCCCGGCCCGGCCCATTCCCCCGCCCGGCGGCGGTGGCTGGGCCAGGGCGGGGCGCGCTTTTCTAAGAATCTGTTGTACCGGGTGGGGGGCGCACTGGGGTGCCGCTGGAGTGGGGCGCCAGTTTGGAAGAATAAAGAGCAGGAAGGGGTGCCAGAGTAGGCGAGGGAAGGGAAGGCAGGCGCGGAGGAGGGGCCGGGGTGGCTGCCGGGGACTGAAGGGGGCTGGGCTGGGAAGGAGGGCCTGGTTGGCGGATGGGGGAGTCTGGGGTGGCAGGGCCGACTGGGGGGCTGGAAGCAGGGATGAAGAGGGAATGTATTGGTCTTTTCCAGTTCAGCCTTCCTGAGCTCCCAGTTCTTGCCCTCAACCCCAAATACACCATCTCTGGATGCAGCCATTCCCCACGAAGAGAAAAAAGGGGCGACAGATTTCTGATTCAGAACCTGGCCAGTGGCAAAAACAGCAATTAAGTGCAAAATGAGGAGTACCCCCAAAACAAGGGGGGAAAAGCCCTGATTAGTCAACTCCAGGCTGCCAGTCTCCCCCACCCCATCCCACCCTTCCCCCTCAGAAATCTGAAAGGTCCCAATTAAGTCAGGCCTGCCTGGTTGGTAATTAGAACCAGAAGTGGCCAGGCCACAGGGAGGGGGGTTGGGAGTGGGGCACAGGAGGTGTGGGGGGAGGGCTCGGAGAAGTCATGAGTCCTCAATAGCCCCCCTTTCTATTCACCAGATGCACCCCACTCCTCATCAGCCCATCTGTGTGTGTTTCCCAAGCATTGCAGGGAGAGGGGTCCTTAGAAGGGACTAGGCAATGTGATGTCAGGCCCACCCTAACCCCCAACCCCAACCCCCATTCTAGACAGTCTTAGCCTTGAAGAGAAGGTAAAAAGATGGGGGAATCTAGTGCCCCCTCTTTTCCCCAAAGTCCCCCCAGCCCTTATTGCAGCAATTAGACCCATTAGCCTTCTAGCATTTCATGGGAACCAGATGTTCTCCACCAGCCTGGTGGGAGTATAAGGGGGGGCTGCTGCCTGACTCACCCCCTTCCCTATGATCCCTGCCACCAAAGTGCACCCCTCCCAGCTGGAGCCCCGCAAAGCATGGTCCCAGAGGCAAGGAAGAGTGTACCCCATCCCCCACTGATGAAGCCTTTCACACTGAGCCTGGCATGGTCACCCCTCAGAGCCTCGACCACCCTGGAAAGGATGCATTTGGCCATCAAGGGGCTATGTGGAGGGGAGGGACAGCTAGCTCCTTCTGCATCTCTTCTTTGCTCCCCTCCTGCCACCTTCTGGAAGGGGCTTGAGGATAACTGGCTCTGAATTCCTCACACTAAATTCTCGTTTTCTTCCAAAACCTTCCCTCAAAAAACTGAAGAGGGGGCATTTCGAAGCAGAGAAGGCCCCACCCCAAGGGTAAGCCTAACTTAGGAGTCCCACCTGAAGGGCAATGAATGGGAGGGGTCTCTGGAGGTGGGGGCAGCAGTGGAGCCGAGGGATAGGGAGGTGTGAATGAGGAACCCGGGGCCCAAAGCAGGGCGGTGAGGAGCGCTGGGCAGGATGGGGGCTGGGACCGGGTAGGGGGCCAGGAGAGGGGGGTGCAGCCTGGGCCCCAGCGGCGGCGGCTTGCCCAGCTCCCCCCGCCAGAGAGGTTTCCTGTTGCAATCAAAGCCCCGTTTGTGTCGGCCTGGAGCTGGAGCTCGAGCCTGAGCAGGAGAGACCAGGAGGGGAGGGGAAGGAGGCAGTGGCTGGGGTTTTTTCCTGGAGGAGGCCTCGCTGCTGCCGCCTGCTCACCACCAGGCCCGCCCGCTTAACAAGGCCCTGGCCTCTCCCGGAGTCTGGGTTCTCTCTGTGTCTGTGCCTTCCAGCCTGTATATTTCCCTCTCTTGTTTAGGTCTCTGAGTCTCTCTTTTTCAGTTTCTTTTAAGTAGAACTCTTTTTCTTCCTGTGCCAGCCTGTCTTCAGTTTCTCCATGTGACTTGGTATGGTGCAGCCTGGGCTCCGTGACCCAGAGACACTGTCACCAATTTCAGAGGACAAGCAGGGCTAGGTTGTCAGGACACCAGCTATCTCCTAAAGAGGGGGAGGCGGGCAGGGCAGGCCTTCCCTTCCCTTCCATCACACTCTGTTCCCTGCAGTCTTGATAAAACAAGCACAGACCACACCAGTGGTCATAACACTGAGATACACAGGGACACAGACACCAGGGTTTCATGTGTATGAGTGAGCAAGCACACCCAAACCTTCGCACATGTGTACACACACACCCCCCCCTCCAGTTTTCCACACATGCAGGCCTGTGCTTGCCTTGGCAGCACGTGTTCCCTTCCCCTCCCCTCCTCCAACAGGCGGTTCTGAGATGCCTTACCCACTCAGGCCCCCGCGGCACCCCAAGAGATGAAGCAAGACTGCCCTTCTCAACATTAGTGTCTCCAAGGTGCTGGGGACCCAGTGGTGGGATCCAGGAGCCAGCCCCGGGGCTAAGTTCCAGAATCCTTCACAGTCTACCCTCCCTCCCACAGACCAGCAACAGAGGCTGAGGAAAGAGAGCCAGCCACCAGGTGAGCATGGCTTTGACTTAGGCCTCCAGTCCCCTTCCATTAGATTGCCCAGTCACAAAGGGAAGGCAAGTGAGATTACACTTTCCCCCTTCAGCCACTGCTGCCCCGTGGGAGGTCTCTCAGACTCTCCCAGCTGCCTCCCTTTCTTCCACTAGATGCTGCAAGCCCCACTCCCAGGTAGCTGTCTGGACCCAGGCCTTTCCCTCCTCCCCTCCCCACCGCCACCTCTCTGCCCAGGCCTGTCCCCTGCTGCCAGCCGCACCCTCCCCAGCTACAAGCCCAGGTTCTGGCTCCTCCCTTGGATTTCTTCTTTCAGCCCCCCTCCTTCAGGGCAGCCTTTGGGGATACAGCTTAGTCTGACCCCTTCCCCTGCCTTGACCTCACTTTGAACCCTGACCTTGCTCTCCACGTGTCCAGGGCACAGGGGCACATGGAGAACTTCGCTGGGGGCTGGCTCCTGGCTCTCCGCACTCTCCCTGACACCATTCTTTCTCCTCTGCCTTCTACCCCCACTCCCTTAGTTGCCTGAGGAAATGGGAGAATCAAGTCCCAAGGGACTGAGTTGTACTGCTCTTTGCAAGAAGGGCATTCATGTGGGAGGGTGGTTCCCTCCCACCTCCAAGACCCTGGGACAGATTCATGGGGTGCAAATGAGGTAGGGGAAGCCCAGCTGAGGTTTACAAAAAGGGGGGCTTTGTGCTCCCTCCTTCACCTGCATGCCACCCAAATAACCCCTGCTGGACTACAGACAGGCCACCAGCAGGCCTCACCAAACCCCAGACACACCGTCAGCAGCCCATGAAATACCACCTCACTCCTCACACTGACTCTTTGTTGCAACCCTGGAATTCTGTGTGTGAGCAGCGTCTCAGGGCCACACTGTGCATACAACTGCACATGGCCTTACACACACACACACACACACACATGCCTTCTCTAGGTGAGCTTGATCTTTCCAGCAGAGCTGCCAGCCCCAGTCCTGTTTAATCACCCCTTCACACACACACACACACACACACACACACACAACCCTCCAAGTGCCAGCTCCTGAACACAGGCCCCTTCTCTCCAGCTCTCTCTCTCTGAGCTTGTGGAGCTATAAGGGATGTTATCTTTATCTTTTGGTCTTTTCTTCTCCTTCTCTGTTTCTCTGGAGCTGCCCCTCTGTCTATCACCTCCCCTCCTTTCCAGGTGGGACCTTCTCTGCACCGGCTCCCACACTGACCCTCTATCCCACGGAGGCCAGCATCCTAGCCCTCCAGCTCCTGGGCACCCATGCCTGAAATGACCCCGGCGAGGAGGATCCACTCCCAAGAGGAAGGAGAGGGGACCCAGAGGGAAGAAGAGAGGCCTCAGCTTGCTGCTGTCAGCTTCACCCAAAGAGGGCAGGCCTGAGGGACAAGCAGGGATCTGCACAGCATGTGGGCACCGGGCCAGAGAGAGAGAGAGAGAGAGAGAGTCTACAGCCCACATGGCTGGCGGAGAGGATGCTGCTGGGACCCCCCTCCACTTTCCCGGATTAGTTATGAGACAAGAGCTACCTTCCCTGTGGCTATTTCCACCCTTCCCAGAAGCAAGGGGCTTCCCTGGTGGCTCTGCTGGTAAAGAATCCGCCTGCAGTGTGGGAGACCAGGGTTCAATCCCTGGATTGGGAAGATCCCCGGGAGAAGGGAATGGCTACCCACTCCAGTATTCTGGCCTGGAGAATTCCATGGGGTCACAAAGAGTTGGACACGGACACTGAGCGACTTTCACTTAACCAGAAGCAAGAGGGAAGCTTCCTGACCCCAGACATCTCTGGGTACCTGGCACTAGATTCCGTTCCTCTTTTTTGCAGCCTCCCCCTAATTCAGGACAATTTCACCTCTCGATCCAAGAGTCAGCAGATTGTCTTCCCAGGCTCCTCCACTTCACAGCCTGGCTCCCCACACCCCTCCACTGCAGGCAGGCAGCAGCCTCAGACTTCCCCAGACCCCCCCTTGGCTGCCCATACAAAGAGGTTCTCCCTGCTAGTTGACTCGCTCAGGAGGCAATTTCAGAGTCCCAAATTTTAGGCATGCCACTTTCCCATCCTAGCTGTACAGGAGGACTTGCATTCGTAAAGATGTTCATTTGCTCCATATCGAGACCCCCTCATGGCTACTCCTTTAGATCAAAGCCCTAAGCCTGCCTGCCTTCCTAACGGGGACACCAGTTCTCTCATCCACCCACCAATGCCCTCCTGTTTCCACTTGCCCTCATCCCCCACGATCCCTGAGACTCACACAGAGAGGCCATCTCCTTGGGGAGGTCAGGCTGGCCCAAGCCCCGGAAGCTAGGGCTCAGCATCTCGAAAGGTGGAGACCCCCTGAGTGCCCCTGGGAAGGCGAAGGGGAAGCCAGCCCCTGGGTAGCCAGAGCCAGGACCCAGGGCACCAGGCACAAAGAGTCGCTCCTTATTGGTGGCCATAGCCGCGGCAGTGTGGGAGGCTGAGTCCCCTGGGGTCTGCTGTGGGCGGGGGACTTCTTCAGCCACAGCCCCCGCCCATGCCCACTGCCCTGGCCTGGGAGGCTCCGTGCCCGCCCTGCCTGGCCTGCTCACTGGGTCTCCAAGAGTCCTAAGGAGAAAGAAAGGAAAAGGAGGGATGAGAGAATGATCACTTTGAGGTTTCAAGCCCCATGACCCTCACCCAGCTAGTCTTTTCTCTCCTTGCTGCCACAGTTTGTACTGCTCAGGGCCCTCTGTACACAGTGGGGGACATAGGGTGGGAGCTGATGCAGGCTCAGAGAAACTCACCCAGAAAGGGTAAACAAAGTTTACAAGGTGAATGACAGCCTCTAGACTCACAGCAGAAAGGACTCCTAAGCTAGGAGACCACTGAACACCATCATGGGCTGAACTCTTGATTTAACACTCACATCAATCCTGCAAAGTAGGAATTATGATTCCCATTTCACAGATAAGAAAACTGAGGTTAAGGGACTGATTAAAGGTCACATGGCTGTAAATGGTAGAGCCAAGATTCAAACTCTACACTCTGGAGAAAGTGACCATATCTTTTTTAACACTTTTATCATAAAATGTTACACCTCTCTGGAACACAGATCCTGAAGCCAGACTATCTGAATTGATCCCTACCACTTCCGAGCTGCGGGATCTCTGATGTATTAACGTTACTTAATCTCTCTGGGCCTCAGTTCCTTTCTTTGCCAACTGTGAATAATAAGGCCCACTTCATAAGGTTATTATGAGGATTAAATAATTTACCATATGTAAAGTGTCTAGAATAATATAGGACACATACTAAAGGCTTTGTGTATCTCATGTTCTTTTTCCTTGTCCCTTCTCTTCCACCCTACCTCCTTTAATTTGCGTTCCTTTCTTTCCATCTTCCTCAGTGCTCCCTCCTAGTCTGTCTATGTCTCCAATGATGCCTCACTTCCTAACCTCTCTTCACACCCACGGAGGCTGATGGAAGCCCCGCTCTGTGCCAGGCATGATGCTAGGAAGCTCCTCTCTCTGTCCTCAGTTCACTTTGCTTCTCCATCTCTTCTCTCTCTTCTCCGAGCCCTCTGCACATAGCAAGCCCTCTCTACATCCCCCCTTCCTCTAATATAGCCTGACCCCTGAGCCCAGGGGAGGACGAAGGGGGGGGGGGGAGAGGAAGTGAGAATCCTAGGTTAGGCAGGTGGCTCCTCTCCTGATGCTCTGATAAGGGGAAGGTTGTTGGCTCTCCTAGGAGTGCCAGAACCGCCCACCTGTCTCGGAAGTTAGGGACTGGGAAAGAGAGTCATCTCAGCCTAGGTGCCTCCTCTACCAGCCAGAACGTAATGGACTAGATGAAGAAGGTCAGAGAGCGAGGATGGAAGAGAGCGAAACACAGAGTCCTCGGGGTAGGCAGCCCCAGAGGTAGATAATGGGTATTTCACATCTCTTTCTAAGATCAATATCTTTCCATCTTTGTACCTCTGTTTTTTCATTTTTCCCCTCTCTTTTTTATCTCTCATCTGCTTTGGCTTTCAAGTTCCTGAAGGTAGATTGTCGTGGCGGTTACAGGAACTCAGACCCCAAGCCCACTCAGTCCCAATGCATAAAGCAGCCGCTGCCCTTCACTTGCCACCACTCAGATCCCCAGCACCCTGACTCTTCAACCCAGGGTCTCCCTAAGTCCTAAAAAAACCTGAGCTCTGAGTCCCCAGGGTTCATCTCCTTCACCTTACCCTATTCCCTGCAGTCCTCTTCCCAGGTTAAGCCAAGGTAGAGCCAGGAGTCCAGGCCCCTGAGGCCCCTGGGCCACAGCTTAACAGGCTGGGCCACATTCCAGGTGGATTAACCCCTCCAATGCCAAGGGTGAGAAGCTACTAGAGGTCCCCCCATCTCCCCGACTGGCTTAGGCTGATAACTTGGCTGTGTGGTCCAGAACTCTCTGTCTTTGCTTCTCACCTGTGGGTGGGAAACAGAGCCCTGAGGGCAGAGCAGGAGGACTTTGAGGGTCCCAGAGAAGGATGCTCAGGCTCCTAGTCCTTGTGGAGGAGTGAAGCTGTGAGTGAGTGAAGGACAGCCCAGCTCTCCCGGGAACTTCCCCTTATTTTGCCTCAGAGAAGGAACTTGAGCGTTGAGTGAAGAGAGGAAGGGGAAAGAGATTCATCCCAGTTCTGAACCTTGGTTTCTCTGCCTTGCTGAGAAGAGAAGGGGAGGGTCCTAAGTCTTTGGTAGAGGAAGGGACCAAGGAATTGAAGACAGTGGTACACAGTGTAAAAGGAAATCCTAAAGTAGGAACCCAGAGGCCATGGTACTTCAGGGGGACCTGAGGAAGGGAGAATGGACTTCTTTCCTCCCAAGATGCCACCTCAGGTGGAGAGGGCTGACCAGGGGAAAGCGGGCCCTCACAAAGCTGCTTCTTTTCAAGTTGAGGTGGAGTTGAGGGGAGGGCATGGATGAAGGGGGCTGCCGGATGGAGGCGGGGGTGTCTCTCTGCTGGCTTGCCCGCTCCAGAGCCTGGAACAAAGCTGCTCTTGTCGGCGGCTCTCCACCCGCTGCCCCCCTCCCCTCTGTATAAACACGACCACCTTTTTCCATGACCCCATCCCCAGCCTGGGCGGAGGACCCAGGCATCCTCTGCTCTGGCCTGGGCCCCCAGTCTGCTCCCCAGGAGGCAACGGCAGGCCGGGTTTCCCTGGCCTCCTGCCACCCTCGGGGGAGTCCAGACCCTTGAGTCTCCACCTCCCATCCCCGTGTGCCCTCCCTCTACCTCACTGGCCCCAGGGAGGGGCAGTACCCATGAGGCAGGCAGGCAATGCCAGTGGAATGTGTGTGGGCATCGGAGGGCACGGGTAGGGTGGGGCAGAGGGGGGAACTGGAGGTGCCAGTTGGGTGGCTTTCTGAGCCAGGGGTGGGGGTGTGCCGGGATGGGGGTGTGTGCCCTGTGCTGCCTACTAGGCTCCAAGCCACAGCATGTGTGTGCATATGTGTGTGCGAGAGTATGTGTCTATTTGGGATACCCAAGCTCCAGGACCCCTCCCACACTGCCTCCTGCCCCCTCCCCTGTCCTTTCTTTTCTCGCCTCAAGGAAATGAGACACCACCTGTGGTCCTCAACCCTAAGTCAGCATCTGAGCAGTGATGGTAAGGGTACAAACCTCAGACTTCAGCACTGGTACCATCACCTGCCCTAGATGTGGGCCCTGAAGGAGCACCACCATCTCAGCTTCTTGCCCCACAGACCCCTCCTCAGGCTACTTGCCCCCCTCCCCCACCCCAGCATAGTCTTACCCTCTGGCCCCCTGCAGAGACTCCCTCCTACAGACTGGGTCAGATCAAGGGAACTGGGCTGTAAGAGCTGGAAACAGGGAGGCAGTGCGCCAGTAAGGCTCTGGGACTGGAACTCCTGGGTCCCTTCCCCAGTCTCCCTGCTTTGCCTTTGTTCCATTCAGGCTCCCCTCAAGAATACTCCGGAGGAGCCCCCCACCTCGGCTGGAGGGAGCCAGGACTCACATCCAAGGTTGCAGACTTGAGAGAGGGACTCCTGCACTGCGGTTCAAGGCAGTTCAAATTCACTGCGGTTCAGCTACACAGACCCCTATCCTATCCACTTGTCTCTCCAAACTTCCGGACTCAAAGGGACAGAATCATTTGCCTCTGGCCCTTCTGATGTCCAAGTGGTGCCATTCCACTAGGGAAGGAGGAACTTGGATCAGCGTGGACCAAAAATCCTCCCCTCAGATTCCCCAGGAGAAGCCTGAGGGGAGGCGGATGGTGGACTTTCCCCGCAGGAGGGGACCCTATCTCCCCTCACACTCCGGGCACAAAAATAAGGATAGAAGCCCGCTGGCTAATGTTCTCCCAAAGCTCTCCCAGAATACTCACCACAATGAAGGGTGAATACAGCCCAGCCCAGCCCAGCTGTCTTCCCCAATCCCTTCCCACCTCAGGGCTGACCCCCAAGTCGGGGCCAGGAAGCCCCCCTCCACCCCTGCGGACAGCCAGACCCGCGCGGGGAGGAACCGAGCCGGCGTGGCTCCCGGCGCCCCCGCCCCCAGCCCACCTCGCCCGAGGAGGACCCGGGCGTCCGCGGCGGCGGAGCCTGCGTCCCCGCCTGACTCACCTGGAGGGGGCGGGAGGGGGAAGGGAGGCCGCCGGGCCCCGAGGTCCCGGCGTCGGGCGGTCGCGGGGATGGAGAGTCGCAGTGGCAGGGGCTCGCGGTGATGGGGGGTTCTGGGGGGGCACGGACTCTAGGCTGGGACGGTCCCGGGGCCTCTCGGAGCCCGCCCGCCCACGTGACCGCCCCAAAATATCCGACACATTTTCTCCCAAACCGCACACTGACTCTGCAGGCGGGGACACGGAAAATATTTTCTTTCTTTTTCTCCCTCCCCACCCCCCCACCTCCCTCCCAGCCCGGCTCCCTCCTCCCCCTCCCGCCCTCGCTCCTCCCTACCCTGCCGCCTGCCCCTGCCCGGCTCCCTCCTCGGTGCCCTGGGGCTGGGGGGCGGGGGACTGGGCGGGGCGGCCCGGGACGCCTGGGTCTTTGCCCCTCCCATTTGCTGGGCTTCCGTGGCTCCGTCCCCGGGAGGCCGGGCAAGGCTGGCAGAAGAGGTCAGTGTCCTGGGCCCATGATGCCACCCTTTCTCTCTGGCACTTTCCCCATTCTTGCCATTTGCGGACTGGTTGAGTCCTCTGGCCGGACTGTGGTTCCCGGAGGCTAGTCTCTGTACCTCCTCAGGACGGGCAGTGAGGGCTGTCTCCACGTCCTCCCAGGGGTGGCTTGACCGCGCAGGGATCTGCCAGAGCAGCAGCCACTATCTTCACCCTGCGCTTAGCCTTCACCTGCGTGTCAAAGTAGACTCTTCTTCCCCATGCCTACCCCAGCCGGTCCTTAAGTCCCAGGAGCAAACTGGTTTAACTAGTGGAGGTTGTAGGGGTTCTGAGGCTTGGGCTTAAAGACCTCCTCCTCTCTCTGCCTTGAGTAAGCTGTGGGAGTTAGGTCTCCTGGGTCCCCGGCTGGCTGCCAAGGCCATCCCCACCTTTAGGCTTGTGTCTGGAGGGGAGAGGCTGGGAAGGAGGGCCAGGGAACTGTAGCCGGGGGTGGGAGGAGCCTTGCGCTGGGTGTGAGAGAGAAAGCCCAAGCAGAGGGTGTGTGTCTGCCTTAACTAGCGCCTGCCTGCCTGCCGGCCTGGTGGATGCGCCACGAATGTTGTTGACGCTGGGTGTGTGTGTGTGTGTGTGTGTGTGTGTGCGCGCGCGTGCGCGCGCACGCACCCAGTGTGAATGTCAGTGTCTGATGGGAACATTCCTCCAACTTCAACGTGACCACCACAGACTCTCAGTCCCTAGAGTTGGAACCCCCAGGGTGTCAGCATCCATCCTACTGAAGACAGAGCCAGAGAAGAGGAGGGAATGTGAAGTCCAACCTCTGTGCAGAGCCCCAACACTCCTACAGGGACTAGGGTGGGAGTGAGAGAGTGGAGAAGGGCAGCAGCAGGAGGGAGGGCTGGGCCCGGCCGGGGAGATGCACCCAAAGGACCTTCCCAGCAACAGTCCCAAGTAGCCGGCACTGGGGACACCGACTCAGTTGCGTCACATTTTCCGTACTGGAATTACCTTGTCCATACTGCTACCCTGAGGACCAGGCATCTTCCCTCCCAGGACAGGGAAAGGCCACTTTTGGTAGCCAGAGTCAGATGAAGGGGAGGGGGATAAGGGGGCCTGCGGTGGCTCTCTCAGGAGAACAGGAGCTGCAGATGGGGTGCTGACAGTCTCTCCTTTTCATTCTGGGGGTGGGAAGAGCTGGGAATAGATACTCCAGGGTCCCGTCCCCAGGTGGCCTGGCTGCTGTTGACTTTGCTTGGTTACCCTGGGAGCAGCTCTCAGCCGTGTGGGAGGGGCGGGTGTTGGGGAGTTGGACCCAGGCGTCCAGGCCGGGGTGGGATGGCACTCAGCCTGTGTGGCACGGATCCTGCCAGGAGGCTGCGAAGTTAACCCCTCCTGCCCTGGTGATGGTGGCCGCAGGCGAGGAGGGAGGGCCTAACTGTGGTTTGTGAATGTGGCCCTGATTCCCCCTCCCCCTCCCAGCACATCTGTACTTGGTTTACAGTGAATGAGTCTCCTGTCCTCATGAACTGGGCGAGGGCACCGCTCCCTCCCTGGCCCCTGGCCGGGCATCCTGACACAGAATCAGGCGCCACCCACCCCCGGAACTCTCTCCCTGCTGGGTAGCCCTTTCCCAACTCTTCCCCTTACCCTTCTTAGAGGGGCTCAGGGGCTGGTCCCCCAGAGCTAGAGCACTGAGACTAGGCAGCCAGGACAGCAAATGGGGCCAGGGAAGCTAACGGGGCGGAGGGTGGGGGTGGGGGACAAAACTCTTGGATAGCCTGGAAAGATGGAGTGGTCTGGAATTCCATCTGTCTCTGCCTTCCTCATTGTCTTGGTTTGTCTGTCTGTCTGTCTGTGTCTTTGTCTCTGGTGGATGTTTGTCCATCGATCCGTCTTGGAAACTGTGGCTCCGCCCTTCTGGCCTCTGTGGTCCCCAGCCAACTACAGCAGTCAGGGGGCGAAGCCCAGGAAGACCCGCCCTGCGCCGGCCCCTCCCCTAGGGATTGCCTTGCCCCGCCCCCGCCCCACCCCTCCCCAGCACCCAGTAACTGGGGTCTGTGGGCTGCAGCGGTTTGGAAGTCAAACCAAACTGGCAGATTGGGGAGCAGAGAAAAGGGGTATTGTGAGGGGGTCAGTTTCTTCTCTCCGTCTTGCGCTGCAGTCTGTGCTCTGTCCAGTGATTCCAGGAGGAAGCTTGAGAAGAGGGCCTCCCACTCTGGAAACTGGTGGAGAGAGCTCCCCTCATTTCTCCTTCTCTTTGGTCATCCCTAGTTCTAGGCTTTGCTCTGTTTGTGGTTGCTCCACTTGATCACCCTGGCAACTTAAGAAATGATATCTTGGGGGCCCTAGAACCAGGCTTCCTTCGCTCCTTATATCACAAAAAGGAGAGAAAATGGATCCAAACTTCCAGCCTACCTGCCCTGATTTGCCATATAGCCCACCCCTAATTTTCACCCTTGCCTCCTCCCCAGCAGCATCAGGACGCTGAATAGGTAATCTGCCCAAGCCCAGTCTGCTACTGGGTGGACGTCCCACACCACGCTCAGAGGTGGCTGGCAGATGTCTGGGGGTGGGGGTGGGGGTGGGGAGGGGGTTTGAAAGGGAGGGGAAAGCTCTGTTACAACCCCCAAGGACATCATTAAACCACGAAAGTGCCATCGGGGCTTGGAGACCAGGGCGCCCAGGGAGAGCATGATGAAAACATGTTTTGTACAACACGTGTCTTTCCCGTCCTCCCCTCCCCTCTCACCTCCTTCCCCAGGCCTGCTCTGTGCCGAGGATGGTGCCAGCCTTGCCCTGAGTGCTTCTCAATTCTACCCCTTGTATCAGGCCTATTTTTCTGCTTGCCACTTTGTTGGTTCTCCCAGTGAATGACTTTGTGTGTGGAAGTTCTTACCAGCATCAGAAATACCCAGATCCCCACAGAATAAGGCCTTGACTTTGCGACACAGGATTTTAGGACTACACTAAACAACTCTAGGAATTTCTTCCCTGAACACGCGCCATTCATTAATTCAACAAATCTTTATTAAACACCTACTGTATGCCAAGCACTGTGCTGCTGCTAGCTAAGTCACTTCAGTCGTGTCCAACTCTGTGCGACCCCATAGATGGCAGCCCACCAGGCTCCCCCGTCCCTGGGATTCTCCAGGCAAGAACAGTGGAGTGGGTTGTCATTTCCTTCTCCAATGCATGAAAGTGAAAAGTGAAAGTGAAGTCACTCTGTCGTGTCTGACTCTTCACTCATGTCTGATTCTTCACAACCCCAAGGACTGCCGCCTACCAGGCTCCTCTGCCTATGGGATTTTCCAGGCAAGGGTACTGGAGTGGGTTGCCATTGCCTTCTCCGAAGCACTGTGCTAGGCCCTAGGAATCCGTAGGAATCTCCTTGGGCCCAAGTATCCAAGGAAATCAGGAAAGACTTTGGGGAGGGGAGGAAGTGAGGAGGAGAAGGGAGAGAAGGGAGGGCAGCAGAAGAGTATGTGCAAAGGCCCTGGAATCAAGGTCCTGACTCCCAACCACCCTACTCCCCCAGAAAGAACAGGGGCCCTCCATTCCTGCTCCTTTGATGGACTTTGGTTCACTACAAGGGAGGGACGGTGAGCACCTCCTAACGGCCAAAGCGCTCTAGGACCCTAGGACATCTGGTGCTCTTGCCCTGGAAAGATTGCATCCATCCCTTCATCTCTTCCTCCAGAAAGGGAAACAGAGGCACAGATAGAGAGGAGCAAGCCACAGGCTTAGGCCCCAGATTCCATACAGAAAACAAGGCCCCACACTGAGGTGGAGGGACGGAGTTTGCCCTGCTGTAGCCTCACCAGACAGAAAACCTGTCTACTCTGAACTGTTCGATGGTGCACCCTCCCCCTCTGGGATCCAGCCCTGACCTGTCCCACTCACTGGAATGAGGAGCAGGTCTGCCTCCAAGGTTGCCTGGAACGTGTGAGCTAAGAGCTCCAGGTGTCTGCCAGTCTCCATGTGGGTGGGTGGAGCAGTCTATTTGGTACAGAACCTCCATCTGGGATTACAGGGTTTTATCTCTCCTCTGTTCACTGGGGGGCTTCCAGCTCCTCCAGCTTAGACACCAAGGTTTCCAAGCTTTTTCCTTTCTGAAGAAAAGGGATGGAGGGTCCTTTGAGGACAGAATAGGTTTCTTTGTGGCTGTTCCTCCTCCAGAGCTGGCACAGAGGTCATGGGACCAAATGGGGTTAAGTTCTAGACCTGTTCCGATGACCCATTTTTCCTCCCTGTGTCCACACCCCCTGGGGCAAGGGTGTTGGGTGGGGCTGACCTGGCACCCCCACACCCACATCTGGGATTTCCCCTAGATGGAAACTCCCAGAACCCTGGTGTCCTGCCTCCTCTGCCAGCTCTCCTCCAGACTACATCTCTGCCTTAGCCCCAAGGGGCCCCGCAGATGTGGGACCACCTTCAGGGACCATCTGTGATGTCTGGCTGCCCTTTCTAGTGGATTCCTTTGAAGAAAAGATGTGAGGCTGGGGGGAGGGAGTTGGGAAGCTATCCTTTGTTGAGCACCTACTGTATGCCAGGCATTATGCTTGGCTTGTATATTACTCACTTAATCCACACAGCAGTCCAGAGAAGGAGCAGTTATCATCCCATTTCACAGAGGGAACTGAGAACCAGAGAGGTTAAGCAGCTTGCCCAATATCATACAGCTGTAGCAGAGCTAACATGGGAACCTAGGTCTTGGTGATCCTGAGCTCTCCTCATCACCACAGGCTTCTTCTTCTTCTGCAGCTGCCCACCTCTCCATGAGATGAGACTTGGAAAATTCAGTTCAATTCAACCCAATTCAGAAAATAGTTATTGAACATCTGCTCTATGCCAGGCACTGATAGGTGCCAGACCAGCAATCTGGAAGGTTGCTGACTCAAGGTCTGGTGGGAGAGATAGGTGTGTGAACTAGGCAGTGTCTAACTTCAGCAGAATGATATGAGCAAGGTGGTGTGGAGTAGAGAATGAAGTAGTACACAGACATAAAGAACAGACTTTTAGACTCAGTGGGAGAAGGAGAGGGAGGGATGATTTGAGAGAACAGCACTGAAACATACATTACCATATGTAAAACAGATGATCAGTGAGAGCTTGATATATGAAGGAGGGCACACAAAGCTGGTGCTCTGTGACAACCTGGAAGGACAGGGTGCGGAGGGAGGTGGCTGGGAGGGAGGTTCAGGGACACACATACATACCTATGGCTGATTCACACTGATGCATGGCAACAAGCATCACAGTATTGTACAGCAACTATCCTCCAATTAAAATAAACATAAACTTTAAAAAAAGAAAAGAAATAGTATTTCTATTTTCTCTTTATAAAAGAGTATAGAAATATATTATGAACAGTGTACAGAATAAATTGGAATAAAGTGAATACCTACTCGACTGCCATCCAGCTCAAGAAATAGAGTATTTCCTGCTCCAGAGGTTCCCGTGTGACTCTCCCATCATCCTCTTCCTCTCTGAAGAAGTAACCACCATCCTGACTTTTGGGATAATTATGTCCTTTTTGTTTATAGTATTAGCACCTACGTATGCATCCCTTTATAATATTATTTAATTTTGCCTGTTTTTGAGGTTTATATAAACGGAATGACACTGTATTGCCCTTTCCTGTCTGACTTATTTTGTTCAGCTTGTTTGTGAGAGAGACACAAATTGTTGCACATAACTGCCTTTTTCATTGTGGCAGAGTATTCAGTTGCATGCTGCTGCTGCTGCAGAGTATTCAGTTGCATGAATATACCACAATTTTTTTTTTATTCTACTCTTGGTGAAAGTTTGAGTTGTTTCCAGTTTGGGCTATCATAATGCTACTAAAAACATTATTGTATATATTTCCCAATATATACATGTAAGAGTTTTTCTAAGCTATAAAGCTAAGAGTCAAAGTGTATGTTCAGGCAATCTCAATTTTTATCAGATAATCCCAAACTGTGTTCCAAAATGGTTGTACCAGTTACACAGGAAGTAGAACATTCTAATCAGGAGCAGGTGTAAAATCAAGACTCATACTCCTTTCTTGCCTAAAACTCTCAGTGGTTTTCTCTTTCCCTTGGAATAAGATCCAAGTCACTGCCGTGGCTCCCAGGGCCTCTACCTGGCTCTCTACCTATGCCATATGACTCTCCTCTCTGTTTTTTGCACTTGCTGTCCCCCCTCTCTGGAATGTTCTTCCACGAGCCATCTCCATGGCTGTCTCCCTCGCTTTCTTCTAAAATGCCCTTGCTAAAATGTCACTTCTCAGTGGCACTGTCCCTGACCACTGAATTTTCTTTAAATAGTTGTTTATTTATTTGGCTGCTCCAGGTCTTAGTTGTGGCCTGTGCATTCTTACTTGAGGCATGCAAACTCTTAGCTGAGATGTGGCATCTAGTTTCCTGACCAGAGATCGAACCAGGTCCCCTGCATTGGGAGTGGGGAGTCTTAGCCACTGGACCACCAGGGAAGCCCTGGCCACTGAATTTTCTATTACAAATTTTTCCAGGCCTCCTTACCCTCCTCTCAGCTTTTGTTTTCCTCCCAGTCCAGCCATCTGGGTTCTAGTCAGCCTCAGGCTGCTTTCCTGTGATCTGCCAGGACTTTTATCTCCTCCCAAACCCTTAAGTGGCAACCCACTCCAGTATTCTTGCCTGGAAAATCCCATGGACAGAGGAACCTGGTCGGCTATAGTCCATGGGGTCGAAAAGAGTCGGACACAACTAAGCGACTTCACTTCCCTTTAAACCCTTAAGGGCCCTTGGAGCTGACTGTGTGGTGGCAGTCTAGCTGCTCCTTCTAAAGGATCCACCTCTCTGAGTCACTTTGTATCACATCACTCTGGGGTTTTTTTCACAGCCATTCCATGCTCCTAGACAAGCTAATGTATTTATTTGTTTACCTGTTTGCTTTTTGTCCCCACCCAGCCCCACCCCTCACTTTAAATGGCACTCCATAAGAGGAAACCTCACTGTCTTGCTCCGTAACATGACCAGTACCTGCTGCATGACAGGCCCTCCAGTAATAATAGTCCAGGCTAGTTGTCAGGCTCCCAGAGACAGCCAGGCCCTCCTCCTCCCCCCAACACCTGGGACTTGCCCTATCTGGAAACTCCCAGGACCTAGGTCTCCCCTGCTCCACCAGCTCCCACCAATATCCCAGGCAGAGTCTCAGAGCATCTGCTGTGCTGCTGCTACTGCCCTGAGTCTCCTCTGGGGACTGTTTGGAAGTCTGAAGCACTCATTCTGGTCATCAGGGCTGGAGAGTGATGGGCAGGTGTCAGGTGCCCACAGCTCAAGAAATACTTTTTGATTGAATAAAGGGGAAGTCTTCAGAGATGAAAAGGATCTTGCCAGGTGGAGAAAAGAGAAAGGGCACTTCGAGCAGAAGGAAGAGTGAACAAAGGACGGAGGCGTGAAGAGCGCACATCATAGTTAGAGGACTTGGTCTGATCTGGTGCCCGTGGAAGGTGCTCTGTGGAGGGGAGGGTAGCCGGCAAGCAGGGAAGGGGAGGGCTAGCTGGGGAGGTCTGAGCTCCTGCCAGCTCAGAGAGGCTCAGCAGTGTCTTAGGTTTAATCCTGCCCCCACCCCCGCTCCCCACAGTTCCCCCTCTGACCCCACCCGTAGGTACCCTCCCTTTCACCCAACCCCCAGCCTGGCCGCTCCCCGCCACTGAATGGACTTCTCTCTGGGCCTACGTCTGGGGCCTCGGAACAAGAAAGCCAGCCATCAACAGCCACCTGCGCCCTCTGGACACTGCCCACCAGCTGCCTCCCCTTGTCCGTCCTGCCCCCCCTCTGCCTGTGCCTGCCCCTGCCCAGCCTGTCCCCCTCCCACCTGCTCCTGCACCGCCTATCCTTCCTACGCAGCTCCCTGCCCCTCCTGTCCTGGCCTCCCGGGCCCACCCTGTACCTGCTCCTGCCCTCCCTGCCCCGCCTGTCCTCCCTTGACTTATCCCCACAGTGCCTGCAGCCAGTGCTCTGGCCAGCACTTGACCTGCTGCCGCCCATCTCCTTGCCCCATGTACCCTTGCTCCAGGGGTCGAGCCACCTGTTCCAGCTCCTGCTGGGGCTGCAGTGACAGCTGTGGCTGTGGTCGAGGGGCTGCCTGGGGACCCCCAGGCTCCACTGGCCACTGCAGCTGCTGCTTTAGGGGACAGCGCACCTCTCGGCACTGTCTGATTGTCTAGGGGGGGGTTGCACCTTGGGAGAGTGCCCATCTCCTGGAGCACTTCTGCAGGCAGAAGATCAGCTGGACCCTCTCCCAGGTAGGGAGGGGGGCAGGCTGCTCAGAGCCCCCTGGCCTCCTCCTCAGTCCTGGGAGTGAGAGCCAGGCCTCTGTTTTGAAGCTAGTTTCTGGACACGCTCTCACTGGTTCCAGAACCTCCTCTTCTGCAACTTCTGCAATGGAAAATGTTCTTCTCAGGGCCTCTCCTGTGGTCCCTGAAGGTGAGCAAGTTGATCATTTCCCCCTCTAGTTGACCTCCCTGGGAGACCCTTCTTGGCTCATCTTTTCTGTAGTTTGCGTGGATAAGATGGCTCCTTCATCCAGGGACCCCTTTTTCTGCCCCATGGACCTTCACCCATATCCCTGAATAACCCAAGAGTCTCTGAACACTTTACCTCTCATCATGAGCCTGAAGGAAGGGCAGTGGCTCTTGGACCGGAAGAAGAGGCCGAACAGAGGATTCTTGGTTCCTCCCTTCCCTTGGATATCATGACATCCTTTATGGTCCTTTACTTCTAGGAACCCGGTGCTCTCCACCTAGATGTCTTATCTTTCAAATCTCTGAGGGCTTGCCCAGCCTCATGACCCCAATCTTCCAGCAATAATCCTATCTGTTACATTCACGCTCATCTGGCAAGGGGTGATGGAAGCTGGGAGCCCTTGACTCAGGTTTCCAATGATTCCATCCACATGCAGCTAGTCATAGTTCCCTGTCCCTGGGAGTGGGGCTGGGGAGTTGGAGAAGCCACAAAGAGGAAGATGGAGCTGATAGATGCTTGTATCTGCCTGGGATTGGATCTTAAGCTGGGAGCCCCTAAGCATCCCATCATATTCTCCAAGTTATCTGACACTGATCTGCTTCAGTCTTCTTTCTCTGCCTCCTTCTCTGGGACCCTTTGTTCTTTCCTTTCTATCTCTGTATATCCTTCTGCTTATCCTTCCTGCTAGCTTTCTACATCACTCTCTCCATTTCTGTTTCCTTTTTTTCTGCCACCTGGACACTCTACCTCCACCTAACTTGTGTCTTTACATCTGTTTATCCCACTCTGTCCCTTCTTTTCCCCATCTAATTTAAAATCTGCTTAACATACATGTCTTTTTCTTCCCCTTTCCCTGTCTCATTTTGTATTTTCATGTTTGTTTTCTTCCTTGGTCTTTTTTTTTTTTTTTAAACAGGACAAAGTTACATATAGCTCCATTATATGTTACAATTATTTTTTAAGTAGATAAATTAAGATCTTTTCCTTGGTCTTTTGACTCACCTCCTATTTCTCTCCTCTTCTGTCCTATTCTGCTTCTGGGAGAAAGGCACTCTAGATCTTTTTGATTTCTATTTCCCTTCTTTGTCTCTCTGTCTTTGTTCCTGTCTTTCTGGGTCCAATTCTGTTTCCCAATTCTGTTCTTCTGTTTTCCAATTCCTGTCTCTCTTTCTGCCTCCCCAGTATCCGGCTTTCTGTCTGTCTCTCCTCATCTCTCTGGGTCCTGCAGCTTCCTGCATACAGGCCTACGTCATACCCATCTCATTGCTGTCCAAGGGCCAGGGACACCAAGTCTTCCATTGCCCCCCAAACAGCCCATGTCCTGGAGTGAGCAAGGGCTGGACATAGCTACCAAACAGTCCCTTTGTCCCCTACCCACTGTCCAGGCCATCTTATCCTTACTGAGCTCTAAGTCCAAACCTTTTTTTCTCCCAACTTCATATTCTGAAAATTGGCAACTAAAAAGAAAAAGAATTATGCATTTATGCTACCTGTCCTGTGTAAACTATATTTCAGGGTGGTCAAATAGCTCTAAGTGGTGAAGAAAATTTCTTTTTTACAGAAGAACTCCAGCTGATGTAGAAGACATATGGAATTAGGAAAATCACCATTTTTGCAACCCCTAATGAAATAACTGATCAAAGCAAGACTCTTCAATGGATGAAACTAAGGATGGTGGTTGATGGAGAACGTAACTACCTGACCCCACTGATGAATCTTAGCATCACTAAAAAGAGCACAACCACATGGCCTGTACCTCCTGATATGATGCAATCTGAAGCACTCAGCACCACCTGTGAAGGACTCTTGCCAAACAAAGAAACAAACAAAAAAAACTGAGCATGATTCTACTCAAACCCTACCGCTAACCTCCATTTAATAGGAAATATGGGGGGTGGAGAACAAATTAAATGGCACAACAAGGAAGTAAAACAAAATATCCAGACATTTTAAAGGAAATCTGACCTGATTTCTTCAACTAGTCAATGGCTGAACAGGACAGTCAATGAGAGCGTGGCGTACAAAGACAGCTACTACACAGGATAAGTGGACCTTGTTTGATTCCTGATGGGGACCTCCCAATTGTAAAAAGACATTTTTAGACTGTTGAAAACATTTAATTATTTATTTAACATTTAATTAAACATTTAATTTAATTATGAACTGAGTACTTACAATGCCAAGGAATCAGTGTTGATTTTGTTAAATGTGAAAATGGCCTTGAGGTTATGTAAGAAAAGGTCCTTATTTCCTAGAGATGCATACTGAAGCATGGAATGAAGTGACGTATTTAAGTATTTTGGCAAATAAAAGAAAGGAGGAAAAGGAACAAAAGGATAAAAATCAATATTGTTGAATTAAGTATTTAGGGTTTCATAGAACCTCTTTACCTTTATTTGAACATTTTCATAATAAAAGTTTTAAATGATGCTCCTCTTGTAGGCATGGTTCCTAGTAATTCCCAGAGCATCCTCCCTGCCCGCTCTGAAAGCCAGACTTTCCCTGTAACTCCCCACATACAGACCCTGGTCCTCCTTGCCCTCTACTAGAAGTGGGTCCTAGAGATGGATTTGCCCTCTCAGGATATTCTCTATCCCTTCCAGTCCTCTGCAGCTCTGCTGGCACATATCCCATGTAAAGTATCTTTCTCAGCTGTGCTTCACAGCTCTGAGGGGCCAGGGGAACCTTAAAGAGTAAACATTTTTTGAATAGGTCCTATGATAAAAATAATCCAAAATAATGTAACCTTCCCTAAAGTCTTTCTTAGGTGCTTCTGAGAAAACTGCAACTCAGTAATGGAGAACACTGGCCTCCATCCTGGAAAACAGAAGACAAAGCATGTAAGGCCATCCTGTCCCACTCCCTGCTATCATTCAGGGTGACCTCCTCCCTCAAAGAAAAGATCACCAGGAACTGAGAGACAAGGTGTCAGGAGATCAAGGGTTTTCAGTCCAGGACCAGGATGGAGGGCATTTGGATTCCCCCATGCCCTCACTCACTGAGTGACCTTGGGAAATCATGATTTTTGAGCTTTGTGCTTCTAGACGAAGCATGGGAACCGATACCCTTTTCTGTCCTCTAGAAGTTTGCCAGTTAGGGATAAAGGCACTTTGGAAGTTGTGGAATATAAATCTCAGCTGTTTATCATAAGAAAGTATTTCTTACGATATAATTCCAGACTCTCCCACCCTTCTTCAGTATAAAGAAAACAAACACTAATCACCTGTGCAAGAGGGTGAACACATTTAATCTTCCCAGAAATCACAAGTGTGGAATTGGGAAGATCTGGGTCCCAGTTCTGACTCTACCTCTTACCATGTGAGTCCTGTCGTGTTACTAACCTTTCCAATTCTGAAGTACCTACCTAACAAGTTGTTGAGACAGTTAAACACTTCATCTATAGCAGTTGGCCCAGGACTTCCTAAAACAGAGCTTAGGTGTAATACGTAATAACTGATGCACTTCCGTGGTGGGCCAGTGGTTAAAGAATCTACTGGCCAATGCAGGGTACACAAGTTCAATCCCTGGTCCAGGAAGATTCCATATGCCACGGGGCAAACAAGCCCACATGCCACAACTACTGAACCCCACATGCCCTAGAGCCCATGCTCTGCAAAAAGAGAAACCCTCACACGGCAACTAGAGTAGTTCCCACTGGCGGCAACTAGAGAAAGCCCATGCAACAATAAAGATTCAGTCCAGCCAAAAATAAAGAAATAATATTTAAAAAAAGTTTGATAAGTGTTACCAGCTAATAAAGACCAGCACTTTTTAGAATAATTTACATGTATTATCTTATTTATTCATCTGGTATTTATGGAATGCCTTTTATGTCCCATTAAATGTTTCAAGTACTGGAAATATAAGTGAACAAAGCAGAAATTTGTAGGGAGAAGAAGCAGTAAGCAGTTAAGTGTGCCAGATAATATTAAGTGCTAAGAAGAAAAGGCAGCAAAGGAGAATAGAGCGTTGGAAGGGAAGCAGGTAGGTTACTGTGGCAGAGGTGGCGCTGCCTTTTCAACAGTATGAGCAAGGAAGGCCTCTCTGATAAGATGACACTTGAACAGAGAATTGTAGGAGCTGCAGGAGGGAACCATGTGGATATCTGGGAGAACCAGAGCTTCACAGGGCACAGTGTGCAAAGGCCCTAGTGATAGCCAGTGTAGATGGAATAGAAGGCGCAGGAGGGAAAATGGTAAGAGATGAGGTCAGAGAAGTGGCAGCAGAAAAGAGGACAAAGGATTTTGTAGGCTATTATGATTTTGGCTTTTTCGCTTAGTGAGATAAGAAGGCATTGGAGGGTGTTTTGTTTGTTTTTTTGTCTTAAATTATTTATTTACTTATTTGGCTTCCTCGAGTCTTAATTATGGCAGGTGGGATCTTCCTTTCAGCACGTGGGATCTAGTTCCCTGACCAGGGATGGAACCCAGGCCCCTTGCATTGGAAGAAGGAGTTTTAGCCACTGGACCACCAGGGAAGTTCCCCATTGGAGGGTTTTGAGGAGATAATACTAAAGCTGGAAAGAGGTTAAATAACCTTTCCCAGGTACCACAGCTGTAGCAGAGTGTGGGCGTCCAACTCCAAGGCTGAAGTTCTTAACTCTTGACTGCCACTGAACTTTGAGCCTTCTTCAGTTGGGCGCTGCTCTCCTATGATGCAGACTAATTAACTGGGACACTGAGAAGTCATATGGCTTGCCAGAGGCGACACAGCTGGTAAGTGATAGGGGTGGGATTTGAGCTTTAGCGGTCTGCAAGCCAAGTCCAAGTCCTTTACAGCACACTGCCTCCTTCAGGTGTGTGAGCCATACTGACTTCTGGCCAGGAAGTCACTATTGTGGGAGAAGAGAAAATCGAGAAGCCCGTCTCGGCTTAGGGTGACGATGTTCCTTAAGATCAAACCCCGACTCTGCGGAACTGCTGGCATTGTCTTAGGCACAGCAGCGCTCCGTAACCCACGACACGGAGGAAGAGATTGAAAATGGGTCTTTATTTCCAGGGGGTTCGGTAGGTATCCGGGAGTCGAAGAAGCGAGTGTCATGGGAAGGCCACGGATAGGAGTGAACCAGGAGCAGAAACCACGACCACCACCGCCTCCAGTCTTGGCCCCGCCAGGCGTCCGGCGGTTGTCGTCGAGTCGCGGCTAGAGGGCGGAGCAGGGGCGGGGTTTGAACGCCGCGCCCCCGTCACGTGATGGGGCCATCATGGCGGCGGCCAGAGGCCTCCCCGGCTCCCGGAAGCAGGCTGTGAAGGGCGGGCGCGCTGGTGGAACCCGAGCCGGAGCCAGAGCAGGAGGTAGAGCGGGAAGGGCGGCCGGGCGGCCTGGAGCCGGACGTGTCCGGAGCGTCCCCGCAGACCGGGGCAGCAGGTGAGACCAGGGTCTGGGCAAGGCGCGAGCGTGTGTGGCGGCGGCCAGCGGGGCTAGGGGGCGCAGGTGGGGGTGCCCTGACCCAAAGGAGGGGGAAATCTGAGATGCACGCGCGTGACCTGAAGCAACTCTAGAGGCCTGCGCGGGTGGTAGGGATGCCTGGGACAGATGACGAGACCTCGAGGGCAAAAACAGGCTCCTCAAAGAGGATGGGAGGTAACAGAAGGAAGTACAGTTTGTAAACGTTGTTACGGGGAAGGGCAGCAGCCCCTTAACTTGCGGGGCTGGGATTAGGTACTCCCTCTTTGCTATGCCAGGAAAGGGTGGGGCGAATGCTCAATCTTCTCTCCTCTCACACCCCTCCCTGCCCCAGAGTGTCCGGCTCTGGCGGGCCACTCCTCCCACCCACCCAACTGGTCCCTCCGGTCTGAGCTCTGGGGGAGTGGAATAGAGGGGTGGGGGAGTTCTGTTGGCAGGGGGGTTGGGTGGATCCGCTTTCTGCTTAGACAGGCAGCCCCTTGACAGCAATACGCGGGCAATGGATGTGACTCTGAAGCCCCCTTCTCTTCCCAGGTCGTCCGGGGGCCGGCCATGCTGGTGACTGCTTACCTTGCTTTTGTGGTCCTCCTGGCCTCCTGCCTGGGGTTGGAGCTGTCAAGATGCCGGGCTAAGCCCTCTGGAAGGGCCTGCAGCAATCCCTCTTTCCTTCGGTTTCAACTGGACTTCTATCAGGTCTACTTCCTGGCCCTGGCAGCTGACTGGCTGCAGGCCCCCTACCTCTACAAACTCTACCAGCATTACCACTTCCTGGAGGCACAAATTGCCATCCTCTACGTCTGCGGCCTTGCCTCCACCGTCCTCTTTGGACTGGTGGCTTCCTCCCTGGTGGATTGGCTGGGTCGCAAGAAATCTTGTGTCCTCTTCTCCCTCACTTACTCTCTCTGCTGCTTAACCAAACTCTCCCGGGACTACTTTGTGCTGCTGGTGGGCCGAGCACTAGGTGGGCTATCTACAGCCCTGCTCTTCTCAGCCTTTGAGGCCTGGTATATCCATGAGCACCTGGAACGGCATGACTTCCCCACCGAATGGATCCCGGCTACCTTTGCCCGAGCTGCCTTCTGGAACCATGTGCTGGCTGTCGCGGCAGGTGTGGCCGCTGAGGCTGTGGCCTGCTGGATGGGCCTGGGGCCTGTAGCCCCCTTTGTGGCCGCCATCCCTCTCTTGGCTCTGGCTGGGGCCTTGGCCCTTCATAACTGGGGAGAGAACTATGATCGGCAGCGTGCCTTCTCTAGGACCTGTGCTGGGGGCCTGCGCTGCCTTCTGTCGGACCGTCGTGTGCTGCTGCTAGGCACCATCCAGGCCCTGTTTGAGAGTGTCATTTTCATCTTTGTCTTCCTCTGGACACCTGTGCTGGACCCACATGGGGCTCCACTGGGCATCATCTTCTCCAGCTTCATGGCAGCCAGCCTACTCGGCTCTTCCCTGTACCGCATCGCTACCTCCAAGAGGTACCACCTTCAGCCCATGCATCTACTCTCCCTCGCCGTCCTCATTGTCGTCTTCTCCCTCTTCATGTTGACTTTCTCTACCAGCCCAGGCCAGGAGAGTCCAGTGGAATCTTTCATAGCCTTCCTCCTCATTGAACTGGCCTGTGGACTGTACTTTCCCAGCATGAGCTTCCTGCGGAGAAAGGTGATCCCTGAGACCGAGCAAGCTGGTGTCCTCAACTGGTTCCGGGTGCCCCTGCACTTACTGGCCTGCCTGGGGCTCCTGGTCCTCCATGACAGCGATCGCAAAACGGGCACTCGGAATATGTTCAGCATCTGCTCCGCCGTCATGGTGATGGCTCTGCTGGCAGTGGTGGGACTCTTCACCGTGGTCAGGCATGATGCTGAGCTGCGGGTGCCCTCACCCACTGGGGAGCCCTACACTCCTGAGCTCTGACCCTGTTCTAGGACCAGGGAGCTGGGATGGACCCTTGAACCCCACCTCTCCAGGGCTGAACAGATCTCTCTGTGACCTTGCGGCTCTTTAGCCCCTCAGCCTGTCTGGGGGCTCCTCCTGTCAGTGCTTTGGGTTGGGAAGCACATGGGGTGATGGCCTGGAAAGAAGATGCCAAAAGTTGCCTCTGTGTCACTCCCTTCCCCCTTTCCACTTTAAAATAAACAATTTTAATTGATCATTGATCTTATTTACTCATCCTCACCTGTACCCACCTCAGTAGTTCTTATGAGGGGGCAGCTGGAGGTTGTGAGGTGAGAGGTGGGGTTACCAGTGGAACGTTTGTCTTTCTAGCTTCAGTAAGACTTGTTTAGTTGCTAAGTTGTGTCTGACTCTTTGTGACCCCATGGACTGTAGCCTGCCAGGCTCCTTTGTCCATGGGATTTCCCAGGCAAGAATACTGAAGTGGGTTGCCACTGCCCTTTCCATGGGATCTTCCTGACCCAGCGATTGAACCCACGTCTCCTGCATTGGCAAGCGGATTCTTTACCACTGAGCCACCAGGGAAGCCCTCTCTAAGACTGCCTCCACCTTAAACTGAGAACTGTGGAATTGCCTTTCAACAGAAATGGGTGGGAAAAGCCTGAGGCTCTGAGGTCCTCCATATCTTGTTACCCTGGGGACAGGCACCCTCCCCATTTGCCAAGCAAAAACCTTACTCCACATCCAGAGTGAGACAATCTCTGGAGCCTATGGAGTGGATGTCCAAGCCACTGAGCAAAGATTCCAGGGGCTCGAGCTGCTTCTGTGACCACCTCTTGTGGCAAATCCAGAGGCTTGCTGCATGAATAGGCTTGCAGCTCAGCACATGCGTGCCACTTGCCTTCTGCCTCTCTGGCCACAAATGCACCCTTGTCCGAATCACCTGGGCCCATTAGGGCCTGTATGCTTGCATGAAACCCAAGTGAAGGGCTGCAGAGGACACAGCAGTGAATGGCTGACAGACCGTGATCTTGTCTGTACCTGATTGTTCCCCACCCTGAGTGAGGGTGAGGGAGCCATCAGGGCAGGAAATAGTACCAGTACCAGGAACTCAAGTTCTTTGAGCCCCTCCCTGCCTCACCTCTGATTGTATCTGCCTTTCCTCCTCCCACCCAAACCTGGGCTTCTCAGAGGAAGCAGAGCCAGCAGTTAAGCAGGGTGGGGAATGGAAGGAGGGTCGGCTCAGGGTGTGTCCTGGAATGTGCTTGAGGTGGGCATGAGGGACCTACCTGTCCTAGAAAAGAGGTTGATGACCTTTCCTTGGGTCCCAGACGAATTCCCAGACACGAAGAAGCAAAACTTTCCAGGACCTGCAAGTCCAAACCTGTGTGGGGAGATAGCATCACCCATTGGGGGAGGAATGCTGATGGATGGGTGCCTGCAGGGTGAGGCCAAGGGGAGGGAAGAGTAGTGGTCTCAGGTCTCTGCTCAGAGAAGGGAAAAAAACACGTTCCCCCACCTAGCTGCAGGGAATAGATGCTGAGGTTAAGTATGAAAAAAGCAGATATCTTTTCCTTCCCCCATCTTAAGGCTAAAACAGAGTCTGTTACAATAACTCCACTTCCCCTTTCTGCCTATATTTTATAGTTATTTGTAGACTCTCCGTCCTTGAGGACAGGAAGAAATTGTGTCTTATATGCCCTTGTCTCCCCTATATATACACACAAGTGGGGGCTTGGCCCATGGCTGTGCTCAGTAAATGGAGAGGAGACAGGCTAACTCACTCCAGGCTTTTCAAGAGTAGCCCGTTTGGGAACTCTATTAGACTGGAATCCAGAGGCTAGTTAATGATTTGTTGTTTTGAATGAGATTATTTACTGATGGAAGCTTGAGGGGGGCAGCATGTTCCTAAGTGAAAAGGAAATAGGGAGGTAGAGACAGACTAGTGAAATTCATTCAGCTTTGTCCCCACTGAGTTCTCTTCAAAGAAGCTGGTAGATGATAGAGTGGGGAGGGTTCTTCCTGGCAGACTCATTGGGTGTGACAAGCTGGCAGGTATCTTTAAGATTGTCCATTTAGCTGTAAACATTTTATTGAGTACCTACTATATACCGTGCGTTGTATTACTAGGTGCTGGTGAAAGTTTATCTGAGAGGAAAATCCACTTAAAGGGCATATAGCAAAGCCAAGGCTAAACCTTGCCTCCTGCTGCCCACCCAGTGCCCCTTCTATGGCATGTACTGACTCTCTCCTCTGGGCCTTCATCTACTTGACTTGGCCCCTCTATCCCTGCTCCTTTCTTCCAAGCCTTGTCCCTGGAGAAGGGGATGAGAGTGGGAGCACTTAGCCATGGCTACCTGGCCCACCTCTGGATATTTGCCCATATGAGGCGAATGAGGGATTGATTCACCTGCAAAGCAGTGCTCATGATGCCTTGCTGAGAGGCAGTGCAGGGAACTGGTGAAGAGCATGGAGCCAGGGCCCAACTGCCTGGGTTCACATTTGCGCCTCAGTTTCCTCATCTATAAAATGGGGGTGATGGTATAGTGGCTGCCCTGAGGGTGCTTGTGAGGGTTAAATTAAGCGCTTGGAACAGCAGTTGGCCTCCGGTGTAAGTGCTACTAAGTGCTTGCTTTCATATCTTATTTTTAACTTTTTCAGTCCAGCTGAGCCCTACCCAGATTTGGGTGTGAGAATGAGTGGACTGGGCTGTAACGGGGTGAACAACTTTCCAACGCATCCATGTGGTTGGGTGATTCCCAGCAGTGTTTATCCTTGGTCCTGGCCCAGAGAGCAGGATCAGGCTATCTGAGAGGCCTTCTGCTTTGGGGTGTGCAAGTAGCTGAGGAGGGTGTCAGTGTGTTCCACTTGAACTCATTTCCTCTTCCTCAAGTGGGAAGGTCAGCTTGGTGTCAGATTTGATATACACCACCATTTTTCCCTAAGAGAGTTTCCTGATTTTCTGCCTTTCCATCCAGCTGGATATATAATTATTTTATTTGGAGCTTTTAAGTGATCCTGAGGAGAACAGAAACAGCCCAAGGAACCAGGAGCCAATGAACAAGAAGGCAGGAGGACTGGGGCATGAAGACAGTACTGAGTTCTGAGGCTGGAGAGTGACCTCTTCCTGGAAATACAGCCCCTGCTCAGGGAGGGGAGAGGGCTGCTCCCAGCTGATGGCCATGGTCCTTCCACTGGGTCTGGGTTCCACTTCCCAATACACTCTTCCCCTAACCCCAATCCTGTGGTTCTCCCTGTTTATTATTTTTTGCCACCACTTCTCCACAGAACCACAGAATAGAATTATAAGACATGTGAAAGTTTTAATTATAAGACATGTCATGCTTGGGAATCAGACCTAATGTTATCAAAATATGTCACATTCACTTTAAATGATTTTTTTAACAACAAATATGGGCTAATTGTAAAAGAGTCAAAGGCAAATACAGATATATTTAATGTAACTGTGAATGTAAATGCATGTCCATGTGTTAAAATACATTTATTGATATATAAATATATTACAAATATAGACATATAAAATATAAAAAATTATAGGCTCCCTTAAGCCCACCTTCATACCAGTGTCAAATGTTTGTAGTCTAGGGCATATATTTAATTTTTTTAAAATAAAAATGAATCATACCATTCATGCTGTTCTCCAACTTGTTTTTTATTTATTAAAGTATACCTTATTTTTCTCTTTTTAAAAACACTTGAGGGGAAAAAAAAAACAATACTTGAGGGGATGGTACTGACGAACCTATCTGCAGGGCAGACGCAGAGAACAGACTTACCCACAGAGTGGGGTAAGGAGAGGGGGGCGAATTGAAAGTAACATTAAAACATACATTACCATGTGAAATAGATAACCAGTGGGAACTTGCTATCTGAGACAGGAAGCTCAAACCAGGTGCTCTGTGATAACCTACAGGGGTGGGATGGGGTGGGAGGTGGGAGGGAGGTTCAAGAGGGAAGGGATACTGATTTATATTGATGTATGGCAGAAACTGACATAATATTGTAAAGCAATTATCCTCCAATTAAAAATAAATTTATTAAAAACAAAAACAATTGAGGGACTTCCCTGGTGGCCCAGTGGTTAAGAATCCACCTTGCAATGCAGGGGACTCAAGTTCAATCACTGGTCTTGGTTGGGGAATTAAGATTCCACATGCTGAGGAGCAACTAAGCCCAAGCAATGAAAGGTCCTCTGTTCTGCAACTACAACTCAGTTCAGTTCAGTCACCCAGTTGTGTCCAACTCTTTGTGACCCCAGGGACTGCAGCACACCAGGCTTCCCTGTCTATCACCAGCTCCTGGAGCTTACTCAAACTCATGTCCATCGAGGTGGTGATGCCATCCAACCATCTCATTTTACTGCTACTGCTGCTGCTGCTGCTGCTGCTAAGTCACTTCAGTCGTGTCCGACTCTGTGCGACCCCATAGACGGCAGCCCATCAGGCTCCCCTGTCCCTGGGATTCTCCAGGCAAGAACACTGGAGTGGGTTGCCATTTCCTTCTCCAATGCATGAAAGTGAAAAGTGAAAGTGAAGTCGCTCAGTCGTGTTCCGCTCTTAGCAACTCCATGGACTGCAGCCTAACAGGCTCCTCCGTCCATGGGATTTTCCAGGCAAGAGTACTGGAGTGGGTTGCCATTGCCTTCTCCGTCTCATCTTACTGGATGCAGTCAAATAAATAATAAAATATTTTAAAATAAATAAATAACTGAAATCCACAAGAAGACTGTAACAATCATTCATATATCTATGACATCTTTATATATCAATATATACATAAAACATGTGGCTGCTAAGCCTTGTTGGGCCTTTGGAGAGCATTTCAAGGCTTTTCTGTTTGAGGCTGGCAAAACCCCTGAGAGAGAGTGAGGCTTGATGTTACTACCCTATTTCACAGATTAATAATAAATTGAGCTGGGACTAGAACCTGGCTCCTCTGTCCAGGCTCAACTTGAAAGCTCTTTCCACCACCCCATTACTGTCTCTTTATAAACATCAGGGATTCTGTTGAGTGTTTGAATTATGTGACTCAAATTGACACTGGTCAACACTTTTTGATCTCTAAAGAACTTCCTTCTTATTGTTAAAAGTAGAAGATGCATAAGAAAGGATGTTTTCTTCCCTTGAAGAGGGAAAAAATTCTAGAACATTGTCAGGGCACTGCCTGTTAAGGTGTAAGCAAGAGGAAATAAATATTGAGAGAACTGATGTATCATTAATCATTTATGGACTTCTCCTCTCTGCTGGTTCCCTCACTCTATGAGAGATAGGTAACTTCTGCAACACACATTGAACCCCTGCAGTAATATTACCATTTCAACGCTGAGATTCTCGAGTCATTCTTTTGTTGGTTTGTTTGTTTTAAATAGTCTTCCCGGCTAGATTCTCAGCTCTTAAAAGCGGTTGACAGTGATGAAGAAAACCAGTAACAGAGAAGGATGAGTTATCCAATAGAGTAAACTGAACACAGAGTTCTGAACTGAATTATTTAGAGGAGGAAGGGAAGAGAAGCAGTCAAGTAAATGCGCATGTTTGGGGACGTAGTTTGTACTCACCGAACACAAGCCATTAAAAACTGTGAAATATTCCACTGAATGAATTTTCGTAGTTCTTCACTCACAGCCCCTACCCTACCCATCTACCCTCCACCCCCATCAAGAAAATTCTGTCTTTCTCAAACAATCCCACTGATGGAGGGAGCAAGGCTGGAAGGCAGAGAGAGCTGGAACTCGCTACAGTACTTGTGTCAGTGCCCCTCAGAAAACTACAGTTTTAAAGAATTCCTTGAAAGGCTACGCCCTTTTTTTGCTAGTAACCCAAATCGATAGTTTCCAAGTAAGTTCTTCTTGTTGTCTAGTCTACTTCTCTTCTCTGGAAATTTAAACTCTTTCCGAGTTCTGACGGTAAAGGGGAGGTGACAAAGGCAGTGGGCTGGCCTTCACGACCGCAGATAAGCCGCAGGAAACTGAGGAGGTCTGCCCCAACTGGAAAAGGTGGGAAAATCCGCGCCCCCAAGAGGTCGTAAAGTCCAGAGCAGCGGGATCCCGTTCGCAGGCATCACGTGACGACCCAGAGCGGCGGGTAAACTACAACTCCCAGAAAGCCTCGCGACCCGCCGGCGTTACGCAACTCTCGCTGATTGGTCGCTGGGGATATTTGAAAGGAAGGGCTGGCGCGGAAAAGGAAGGTTACATTTTGGATCCTTGCGGAGTACTCAGTCTGGTGATAACTCCTGGCCCTGGAAAGAAGAATGATCTCTAGGACGGTAAGGCCTGGAGGTACTCGTGAACGGTGTATGCGCCGAGGTGAATGGAGCCCCAGCGCTGACTTAGGGATAGGCCAGGCGGTTCCACTAAAAAAGTCGGGAGTCCTCGGAGCATCCTGGTGGGCGCCGGAGAGCTCGATGGAGGCCTCTGTTGTGGGGCGTTGGTTGGTAGGATGGGTAGTGAGGCCGGGTATAGGCTGGGAGGAAGGCATAGCAGAAGCGTCGGTTTATAATGGGAGCCCGGCGTCCTGGCATGGGCTTTTTTTCCGACAGGATTTCTGATGGCTTTCTTTGCCCGCTATCTTCCGCACCTTCAAGCCCTTCTCTCGCCCTTCATTTAGCTCCTTTACAGATCTTCTCTGCCTTCCCTAATCCGTCTCCTTTCCCCCAGCCCTCCGGCACCATGAGGAGCTTCAGAGGAGTCAACTTTGGGACCCTGCTAAGCAGTCCAAAGGAGACTGAAGAGCTGCTGCCTGACTTGAAGGTGGGCGCGCTGTTCGACTGTGGACACACCTGGCTTACGAAGCTGAGCTGTTTTGTTTTTTAACTTATTTGAAGAGACAGATGAGTAGGAGATCCTCTCTTGGGCAGTCCTGTTTCTATTTCCTTTCCACATCTCTTTCTTCTTCGTTAGCCTCATTCATATCTTCCTCTCCTAGGAGTTCCTGACCAAGCTTCCCAGCTGCCGGTCTGATTCCGAGAGGAGACAAACTTGTGATGCCATTCTGAGGGCTTGCAACCAGCAGCTGACTGTCAAGCTGGCTTGCCCTAGGCACCTGGGAAGCCTGCTGGAGCTGGCGGAGCTGGCTTGCGAGGGCTACTTGATGTCTACACCCCAGCGCCCACCCCTTTACCTGGAACGAATTCTCTTCATCTTTCTGCGGAATGTTGCTGCACAGGGAGACCCAGAAGCCACTCTCCGACTCGCTCAGCCCCTCCATGCCTGCTTGGTGCAATGTCCTCGCCAAGCTGCTCCTCAGGACTACGAGGCTGTGGCTCGGGGCAGCTTTTCTCTGCTTTGGAAGGGGGCAGAAGCCCTAATGGAGCGGCGAGCTGCATTCTCAGCTCGGTTAAAGGCCTTGAGCTTTCTAGTACTCTTGGAGGATGAAAGTATCCCTTGTGAGATTCCCCACTTTGCTTCTCCAACAGCCTGTCGAGTGGTAGCTGCCCATCAGCTATTTGAAGCCAGTGGGCATGGTCTAAATGAAGCAGATGCTGAGTTCCTAGATGACCTGCTCTCCAGGCATGTGATCACAGCTTTGGTGGGTGAAGGAGCCTCTCCTGGTCCTCTTTCCCCACAGAGGGCCCTCTGTCTCTTGGAGCTCACCCTGGAACACTGTCGTCGCCTCTGCTGGAACCACCACTACACCAGGGCCACAAGTACAGTGGAGAAGGCCCACGATTACCTAAGGAACACCAGTCTGGCCCCCAGCCTCCAGCTGTGCCAGCTGGCAGTTAAACAGTTGCTGGCTGGGGAAGGAGGACCCCAGGCAGTGGCCAAGCTTCTGATCAAGGCAACAGCTGTCCTGAAGAACAGCTTGGAGGCACCATCACCCCCACTGCGGGCATTGTGTGACAGCTGCCAGTTCTTCCTCTCAGTCCTGGAGCGAGGCACCAAGAGGTGCTATGGACTTGATGCCATTCTGAGCCTCTTTGCTTTTCTTGGCAGCCATTGTTCCCTCATCCAGCAGCTGCAGGATGGTGTGAGTTCAGGACCCAGAGGTCGGGTGGGAATGTGGTTCTGTGGCCTCTCTATCCGGCTAGGGTCTTTGGTAAGATCTGGAGACCCTGGGTTCTGCCTTGGTAAGCTGCTCTCTGGACCATGCCTGGCCAGCCAGCAAGCAGCCTAGTATATGCTGGCGGGGGTCCATTCTGATGTCCTTCTTCCTACTCCCCAGGCGGTGTCAGTTCTCCAGGGCTCTGGGCCAGGCTTCAGCTTGGAGCTCTCTGCCCCTCCAACCGGCCTTTCCCTTCCTTCCTCAGGTCTGTGGGGACTCCTCCAAGCAGCTGCAGGCTTTGGTTCAGATACACTTTCAGGGACTTCACCTCTACACTGCGGTGGTTTATGACTTTGCCCAAGGCTGTCAGGTACCATCTGGAATCAAAAAACCTGGACAGGTCCTAGGATCTGGGGTTGCTTGACTGTCCTTGGTAGAGCTTTGAAGTTGCTTTGGGCATGGAGTTGGGTGGACATCATCTTGGACCTCTTATGTCTCCTGTCTCTTCTCACCTTTCTTGTCCCTTCAGGAAGCTAATTTGGCTGACCTGGCCCGGCTAGTGGACAGTTGCAGATCTACTGTTACCTGGATGCTGGAGGCCTTACAGGGCCTGTCTGGCCGAGAGCTGACTGACTACCTGGGGATGACTGGTTAGTACCATGGGTGTCAGATGCAGGGTTCTTGGGAGAGTCATCACTTGTTAGGCAGGCAAGTAGCACTTGCTGGATAGTTCTGACCTCTTTGGGATTCCCTGTGGCTTTTGGAGGCAGTGAAAAGATGTTTATAAGTATCCATTACTCTGTATTTAATATCAGTAGAGAAGTGATGAGACTAATTTACCAGAGCAGATATAATTTTTTTTTCTCATTGACGTTGAAATGACTTGGCATGTGTTTCATGAATATGTGAAAGTGAAAGTTAGTCACACAGTCATGTCTGACTCTTTGCCATTCCATGGACTGCAGCCTGTCCCGCTCCTCTGTCCATGGAATTCTCCAGGCAAGAATACTGGAGTGGGTTGCCATTTCCTTCTCCAGGGGATCTTCCCGACCTGAGGATTGAACCCATGTTTCCTGCAATGCAGGCAGATTCTTTACCCACCGAGCCACTAGGGAAGCCCATGTAGAATGGTCATAACTTAAATTTTTTAAAACCAGACAAAACATTCACATCATTCAAAATTCAGATTGCACAAAAGGGCAGACAGTGAAAAGTCCCTTTGCTCCTCATAATCCTAGTAACCCAATCCCACTTTGCAGATGCAGCTAATATGGTCAATTTCTTATGCATCCTGCTAGAGACACACTATGTATATATACTATATGTGTATACACTAGGTAATATGTATATATTAGCCAACAGGTGTATATACTTCCCCACTTTTTTTTTTTTCTCCCCACCTTTTTTAATTGAAATAAACATAGGGAAAAATACTAAAGTCATAAGCAAACAGTCGGATGAACTTCTGCAAAGGAAGCATACTTTGTAATTAGCATCTAGGTCAACTCAAAGAGTATGACTTAAACCCCCTGAAGACCCCTCTGTTCCTCCTTCTGGTCCACGCACCCCAATAGTAACCACTATCTTAACAGCATCGGTTAGTTTTGCCTGTTTTTTGTATTTCATAATAAATTTCCCCCTTAATTTACAAAAAGCATGGCCCTTTAGTTTAAATTATGTAAACCTAAAGAGTTCAGTCACTAGAAGGTTTTGGAAATTTTTCATATTCATATTTTCAGGTTGAATCTAGCCACAGAAGCAAAAAAATATAAGTCACAAAAATTAACAGTATGAAAATTCTTTCCACAGAATATTGAAGTCCTACTTTATTTTCTTCCAGCCATCTATGTCAATAGCCAGGAAGCTGCCTAAACTAGAATTTAGGAAGAGTGTATTAATTCATTCAGTGAATATGTATTGAGTACCTACTATGTGCTGCTAAGCACTGTTTCGAGTTCTTAGGTATGTCAGTAAACAAAACAAAGAGCTCTGCTGTCATGGAGCCACATTCTGGTTGGGGGAGAAAGATCATAAACAGTAGGATCACTGAAGTAGAACTTGTTAGAAAATGATCAGAAATATGGAGAGAAAGGAAAAGTGGAACAGGAGAAGAAAGGGAATTAGGAGCTCAGGGTAGATGAGGGGGCAAGTTACCATTTAAATAGGTGGTCAGGGTTGGCCTCATGAAGAGGGTGACATGAGAACAACTTGGAGTGTGGGAGGGAGTTGGCCAAGTAGGCACCTGGGAGAGCACATCCCTGGCAGTGGGAGCAGCCAGTGCCAGGGCCCTGTGGCAGGATAGAGGTGGTGTGTGTTTAAGGACCAGCGGGGAGGCTAGTGAGGCTTCAGTGGACTGAGGGAAGAAGAGGGAAGTGAGGGACAGGCCAGAGTGTTTCCCGCAAAATGCTGACATTTGAAGCAAGGTGAAGACAGATCAGTGTGTGAGGACGGATGGGCCCTGTATGGGAATGAGGGCTTGGCTCGTAAAACAAGGGCAGAGGTTGGACTTCCCCGGTCGTCCAGTGGTAAAGAATTCGCCTCACAATGCTGGTGATCTGGGTTCAATCCCTGGTCAGAGAACTAGGATCCCAGAGCAACGAGAGCTGTGCACCACAGATCAACGAGATCTGTGCCCTGCAACTAGTGGGCCCTCACACCACAACTAGAGAGTCTGAACTGCAACTAAAGATCCCACATGATGCAATGAAGATCCCACAGCTGGCAACTAAGACCTGACACAGCCAAATAAACAAATATTTCTTTTAAAAAAAGGTACAGAGGGGCTGGGTGATGTGAGGTTGCCTTCCGGAATGGAGGGCTCAGGCTGACTTGAAACCCGGGAGAGGAGAACGGCTCCATTCTCACTCCCTAGCAATGGGCGTTGCTGTCTAATCTGGGGGCTGCTGAGCTGACCACACAGGTTGAGCATCTCTCTACTGCCCCTCCAATAGCAGAGGGCATGGAGCCATTCCTGCGGTCCTCTGTCCTCTCTTTCCCATGCAGTCTCTTACACCAGTAACCTGGCCTACAGCTTCTACAGTCACAAGCTCTATGCCGAAGCCTGTGCCATCTCCGAGCCCCTCTGTCAGCACCTGGGCTCAGTGAAGCCAGGCACCTATCCTGAGGTGCCCCCTGAGAAGGTACGCGGGTAGGAGGGAGGTGATGTTGAGAGGGAGGAGGGGACTCGAGTGGCATGCAAGGGCCTGGCCAGGACCTTGGAGTAGAGAGTCAGGAGCTGCATGTTGGCACCGGTACCTGGGGCGGTGTTTCCCAGACCTCACCTGTACTGTTATTTACTTTTTTGATTGACTCACTTTTTATATTTAGCCTGATCCCCAGCCAGTGCTTTTCATCCTGGCTAGATATTAGAATCGGGTGAACTGAAAAAAAAAATTCTGAAGCCTGTCCCAAGCTAATTGCCTCAGACTCTCTGGCACTGGAGCCCAGGCATCTGGATTTTTTAAGGAGTTCCTTTGGCCAACCAGAGTGAGAACCACTATCATAAAGCAAGAATATACCCATGAAATGATGGGCTGGCTGGATTAACAGGCGAGATGGGTCACAGAGGGCCTTGGGTTTCATCTGATGAGCCTCTCAAGGACTGATGTGGAGGCCTTGGGTTTCTCAAGGCCACAACCCAAGATGTGGCATCTTGGGTTTCTCAGCATCGCTGTAGTGAATGATTGGAGGGCAGGGACAACACTGGGCACCCAGGTGGCTCCAGCAGATCAGGCAGAAAAGGGCAAGCGTCTGAACTGAGGCAGCTTCCTGGGGGATGGACAGAAGTGGGTGGGCGCAAGAAGTCAAGGACTAACCGGAGAGTGACTGGCTGTGTGAGAAGGGGAAGGAGGAGGCCAGGATGGTCTTGCTTTCCAATTCAGGAGAAGGTGGCGATTTGCTGAGGAGGGTGAGGGTCAGGAGGAGGAGCAGGTTTTCAAGGGTGTAGGCAATGGATATGTGGGTGGGATGGGTTGAAGCATCAAGCTGAGAGCACTCAGGATATTTAGTTCTTAGGTGTCTCCTGCTGTGGGGCGAGTCTAGGGGGCAGGAGGACCGTGGGCATGCATGCACATACTCTCCCATGGTACGTACTCCTTGCACCCCTCTTCAGTTTGGTCTGTTTTCTTCCTCTGGTCAGTTGCACAGGTGCTTCCGGCTACACATAGAGAGTTTAAAGAAACTGGGTAAACAGGCCCAGGGCTGCAAAATGGTGACTTTGTGGCTGGCAGCCCTGCAGCCCTGTGGCCCCGAACACATGACTGAGCCAGTCACCTTCTGGGTTCGGGTCAAGATGGATGCTGCCAGAGCCGGAGACAAGGAGCTACAGCTGAAGTGAGTTGGTGGGGAAGGGGATGACCCAGTCTCCTGGCCACAGCTGCTTTTGGCACTCAAGGTCACGTTCATTCTCGTGGCTGAGAAAGGCACTGTTCCCTCCGTTCACTGTGATTGATTGAGTGCCAAGTATGAGCAGGCACGGGGCTGGGTTCTGGGAGGGACAGCAGTGACAGGCGGTGTTCTTGCTTTCACCCCTGGAAACTGAGCTCAGCAAACCAAGGCGGGGACTCCTTGGCGTGGGGCCAAGTCTTCCGAGTGCTGAGCCTTCCGTCTCTCAGGACGCTGCGAGACAGCCTGAGTGGCTGGGACCCGGAGAGCCTGGCCCGCTTGCTCAGGGAGGAGCTGCAGGCCTACAAGGCAGTGCGGGCCAACACAGGGCAGGAACGGTTCAATGTCATCTGTGACCTGCTGGAGCTGAGCCCCGAGGAGACGCCAGCTGGGGCCTGGGCCCGAGCCACCCACCTGGTGGAACTGGCTCAGGTGCTCTGCTATCACAACTTTGCCCAGCAGACTGACTGGTGAGGAGGAAGGGCAGGGGAGGCCACTCCTGCTTCTGGCCCTGGGTGCTCTTGCCCTTTTCCGAGTCTGTTTCCCTCTCCACGTCCCTGAGCGCCCCTTGTAGTTTGTGGTCATGGGGACTCTTGAAGGGTGAGGCCAACGTGCTGCAGAAGGCCCTTCCTGGGACACTGCGGCCAGATCTCATGGTTAAGCCGGGCTTAAGTGCATCTTCTCCTGACAGCACTGCCCTCGATGCCATCCAGGAAGCTCTGCAGCTTCTGGAGTCTGTGAAGCCTGAGGCCCAGGACAAAGATCGGCTTTTGGATGATAAAGCCCAGGCCCTGCTGTGGCTCTACATCTGTACCCTGGAGGCCAAAATGCAGGAGGTGAGCGCGGTTGCTCTGGGCTGAGCAGGACTGGGTTCAGGGATTATTTTCCCTGGACCCCAGCAAGCTAGCTGTTGTTCAGTCACTAAGTCATATCCGACTCTTTGTGACCCAATGGACTGTAGCACACCAGGCTCCTCTGTCCATGAGATTTCCCGGGCAAGAATACTGGGAATTGCCAATTCCTTCTCTGGGGGATGTTCCCAACCCAGGGATTAACCCCCCTCTCCTGAATCACAGGTGGATTCTTTACCACTGAGCCACCTGGGAAGCCCAGTAAGCTAGTACCAACCCTGCTTTTCACCCTGACCACCCCATCCAGGGTATTGAGCGGGATCGGAGAGCCCAGGCCCCTTGTAACCTGGAGGAGTTTGAAGTCAATGACCTGAATTATGAAGATAAACTCCAGGAAGATCGCTTCCTATACAGTAACATTGCCTGCAACCTGGCTGCGGATGCTGGTGAGGGCTGTGAACTTAGCGAGGTTGGATGCGGCCTCCTCGATGGCCTCCTAACAGGATGGGTCCCCCAGCTGTGGGAGAGGCTCCCCATGAGTGGGAGGTGGGCACAAGGCAGAGGCTATTATGGGAAAGATGACCACATTTCCCCAGACGGCCCAGAGTGTGAGAATGACTGGTCCCTTTCTTCTGATTTATAGCACAGTCCAAATGCCTGGACCAAGCCCTGGCCCTGTGGAAGGAGGTGCTTACTACGGAGCAGGTGCCCGCTGTACGGTGTCTCCAGCAAACAGCAGCCTCCTTGCAGATCCTAGCGGCCCTCTATCAGCTGGTGGCAAAGGTAACGGGACAGTGTGTTGACACAGACCAGAGACTCAGCTCCTTCACCTTCTTTGGCCTGTGTCCCAGCCGGGAACTCATGTCACCCAGTGTACACTCTGTCACCAGCTTCCCCAAGTCTAAACCCAAGGCCTTAGGCAAGTTGCTTAACCTTCCAAGCCCTCATTTCCTTATTTCTAAAAGGAGAGTAATGGGACTTCCCTGGTGGTCCAGTGGCTGATTCCACTCTTCCATTGCAGGGGAATGTGGGTTGGATCTCTGGTCATGGAATTAATTAACATCCTACATGTAACACGGTACAGCCAAAAAAATAAAATAAAAATAAGATAAAATGAGGGTAATAATAATATTAACTCAGCCTTGTTAGCATTCAATAACATAATGCATGGAAGATGGTGTGTATAAATGGAATACTCAAATGATAGCCATAATTATTAGTAATTATCAGATAATTTTTTTAATATTTATTTTTATTTGGCTGCCCAAGTCTTTAGCTGCGGCATGTGAACTCTTAGTTGTGGCACGTGGATATAGTTCTTTGGCCAGGGATCGAACATGGGCTCCCTGCATTGGGAGCACAGAATCTTAGCCACTGGACCATCGGGGAAGTCCTAATTATCAGAGAATTTGAGATGTGTATACTCAGGAAAAAATACACAAACACCTGTAGACACAATTTTACATTTTTACATGCAGTGCTGGGAGGTGTCAAGGACTTCCTGAAGTTCTTCTCTGGACCCCACATTAGGAACCTATGAAAAAATGAAAAGGATCTTTGTACTATGGGTGTTAGGCCACTTTCCTAGCAGGAGGAGACTGGGGAGGCTGCCTGAGCCCTAGATTTGAATCTTACCTCTATCACATACCTGTTATGTGGGCTTAGACAAGCAGCTTAATCCTACCTAAGTTTCAGTTTCCTCATCTGTAAAATTAGGATTAGAATTGTTATGAAGATAAAGTGAGCTAGTATAGTGGCTGGCACATAGTAAGTGCTCAGTAAATCCTGGCTATTGATGATGGCTGGCATGCAGGCTTTAGAATAGAAGGGAGGGGGCAGGATGGCTTGCACACCCCCCGGCTGCCCTCCTCTCCGGCTCCTTAGGGATGGCTAATGGTTACTCTGTCTGGGTGGCCGCATTCCACCCAGACCCTCAGATTAGACCACAGGGCTGGAGAGGAGGGGGTGGAAATGAAGGCTTGAGTACAAGCTGGGTAAACGCGTTGCTCCCGGCCTACCAGCCCCTGCAGGCTCTGGAGGTCCTCCTGCTCGTCCAGATCGCCTCACAGAGACTGAAGGACCATGCGAAGGCAGCCGGCTCTTCCTGCCAAGTCACCCAGCTCCTCCTGACTCTCGGCTGTCCCAGCTACGCCCAGGTACAAGTGCCAGCCACCCCAGCTTGCAGACCTGGCTTCGGGGACTGGCTTCTCTTCTCTGAGAAGATGGGACACTAAAGGGGCAGCTTTTCTGCCTTCTGCATCACATTTGGCTGAAGGATCGTAAAGGGTGGTTGGGAGGCGGCTGTGGGAAGAAGAGGCATCTCCCTCCATCTCCCAGTTGTTTACTGTTACATAGCCCAGTAAGACAGAAAGGCAGAAGGCCGTTTACTAATCCTGTATTTCCCAATGGTTTCTGGTGCCCTAGCTTGTTCACTGAGAGCTGTTACAATGTGTCCTAACCAGTCTCCTGGCCTCCAGTTCCTTCCTTTTCCACTCCATGTTCTAGCATGATGGTTTCAGGCACAGATCTGATCTTATTACCTCTTTCCTGCTTAAAGGATTTTGTGGACTTTTCCATTACCTGAGGGATATGGTCCAGATCCTTTATTCTGAATTGCACGCCTTCTGCACACTGGTTCACTCTTTTTCTGGCCACTCCCTACCATGAACCCCATCTGTACCACTATATTTCTTGTATGGGCCTTGCTGCCTTTGCCTGTGTTAATCCCTCCACCCTAAATACACCCTTACCCCCATTTTTTTTTTTAATTGGGGTATAGTTGCTTTTCTACCATTTTTTTCTTTTTTTTTGTTCAGCAAACACATACTTTGTTTTCAAGGCCTAGCTAAATGGTCTCCTCCTTTGTAAAGCATTTTAAATGTCCTCTTCCTCACGGGCAAAATCAGCCACTTTTCCTGTGTCCCCACAGCACTGATGGCATTGTATCATGATGAGATAGATATGCCCTGCCCTTACCCCCTGCCCCGCCTCACTGCACTGCAAGCTGTTGGATAGAAGGGCCTGCTTACTGCTTATCCAGCTTTATCTCTCTAGCTTAGTGGTTAACTGAAAGCTACTAAATGAGCACTTTAGTAAGAGAATAATTCCTACGTATGTTTGTGTTAGTTGCTCAGTTGTGTCCAACTCTTTGCAACCCCAGAGACTGTAGCTCACCAGGCTTCTCTGTTCCATGGATTATAACATTTGAGATAATTTAATATTTAACTGGATGTATTCAACATTTTGCTTGCGAATACTTTAATCCACTTTAATTGGAACAGTCTGGCTGCCTGGTCACCAGCATGCTCACAGAAACCCTGATTGCTTCCTCAGGTGCACCTGGAAGAAGCAGAGTCGAGTCTGAAGCTTCTGGATCGCACCACAGACACATACCTGCTCCTCTCCCTGACCTGTGACCTCCTACGAAGTCGACTCTGCTGCGCTCGCCAGAAGGTGCTTCTCACTTTCTTGATCTCCGAAGGTCCTGGGGTTTGGAAGGATTTTAGGATTCTCCAGACATCTGTCTGGCTCCTGAGGTTTCTCTGGAACTGGGGAGAACGTTCCTGGCCCTGAGAAGCAGAGCCATCTCCTCACCTCACCTTCTCCCAAGGATCATTCACCAGTACTTCTCTAGGAGCCATTCCACCATTTTCATCCTTTTCTAGCTCTCTCGAGGACAAGGGGCAAAGTCTGTCCGGTGACTAGAAATTGGGATGACGCTGACACCCTCAACTGGGATCCAGTTGAGGGATCTAAAAGGCTGGGATTTCTCACACATGAGCTATGTGACTGGGTATCTTGTGCCCTTTGTGACTCTAGTTTTCTGTCCAGCTTTTAACATCTGAAAAGCAGGGGCTTGGGCCACGTGATCTCTAGGGGTATCCCAAGCTCTAAATTGCTGATCCGACCTCACTCACTGCTCTCCTCTGCAACCCTACCCTCTATCCCCAGGTGGCTGAGGGTGCTGCTCTGCTGCTGTCTGTGCTTCAGGACCCTGCCCTCCAGAGGGCATCCAAGGCCTGGTACTTGCTGCGTGTCCAGGCCCTGCAGCTGGTGGCGGCCTACCTGAGTCTCTCGCCAGACAGCCTGCTGGCCCCGCTGTGGGAGCAACTGTGTGCCCAAGGTGAAAGAGGCGGGCAGCTGGGCCTCCTTGCTGGGTGTGTATGGTTTGTCCGCTGTCCCATCTGCTGTCCAGCTGCATGGACAAGCCTGTCTAGAAGCTGCCCAGAGTAGGCTTGGGATAGCAAATGAGTTTCAGTTCACTTGCTGACTCTAATCGATTGCTCAGTGACTACCCTGAACTGACAAGGATTCTGAGACTGGTCTTAGGGGGAAGGAGTTCTGTGACTGATTATCTCTGTCTGCCTTAAGCACGGATGGAGAGGGTGAGAGCCTGCTTTGCATTTGCTATCTTAGTATTTGAAGGTGATGGAAGCTCTGGCCACATCATCTCCCTTCTTGTCCTTCCTACCTTCCCCCCACACTTGCCCAGGCTGGCAGACACCTGAGACAGCACTCATCGACTCCCATAAGCTTCTCCGAAGCATCATCCTCCTGCTCATGGGCAGCGATGTGCTCTCAATTCAGAAAACAGCTGTGGAGACACCATTTCTGGACTACGGTAAGCCCCAGGAGGAGAGCCAGTGTGGGAATGAGCAGACTAGTTGGTAGGGCTGGTGGTTTTGTCTCCAGAGGATTCAGGCTGTGGATCCTGGTTCCACGTGATGATGGTCTCATCTCCTTTGCTGCAGGTGAAAATCTGGTACAAAAATGGCAGGTTCTTTCTGAGGTGCTGAGCTGCTCGGAGAAGCTGGTCTCCCGCCTGGGCCGCCTTGGTAGTGTGAGCGAAGCCAAAGCCTTTTGCTTGGAGGCCCTGAAACTTACAACAAAGCTGCAGATACCACACCAGTGAGTACAGGGCCCAAGAGCCTGGTGATTCCCAAACCTCAGTGCCTACGACCTTGACCATGGGTTCCCAAACTGGTCCACAGATTAACATGTTATGTTTGGAGGGGTTGATGGAAGAATGCATTCCATGGCAAATAAGTGGGAAATGCTGAGTTAATCAAGATTAGATGTTTTTATTTCCTATTGTGATTGTTGTTGAGTTGCTAAGTCGTGTCTGGCTCTTTTGCGACCCCGTAGACTGTAGCCCCCAGGGTCCTCTGTCCATGGGGTTTCCTATAGAACTTATCATATCCTCCAGTATGCTAATACACACTGTAAATCTCCAGAAGGGAGGTCCAGTGTACAGTGATTCCCTAAATCTCTTTGCCTGAAGAGGATCTTTTCAGTGAGGAATCTGATTTGGGAAATCCTCTCCTTAGGCACCAGGATGGGCTGGTTTGAGAGATGAGCACAGAGGGTTTCCCCAGGGAGTGCCTAAAGGCAGCTTTAGGAAGTAAAGGCTTTCTGGAGGCTGGAAAAGACTATGATGGCTCCGCCCGGGAAAGGGCAGAAAGAGACTCCTCAGGGAAACAAGGAATTCCACTGATGGGTCTGTCATCACTTCTCCCAACCAGGTGTGCCCTCTTCCTGGTGCTGAAGGGGGAGCTGGAGCTGGCACGCAATGACATGGACCTCTGTCAGTCGGACCTGCATCAAGTTCTGTTCTTGCTCGAGTCTTGCACAGGTGAGCAGCCAGGCCCACATGCCCGTGGGTGGTGGTGAGGGTGACGCACACACCGTAATGCAGCTTTACATGTCAAGGTTTGGTTCCCTTCTAAATCATGGACTGACTTCTGGTCCCAGGGCAAAACTCCCTTCACTTGTCAGACCATTGGTGTTCTCCTTCAGATGGCCTGTCTAGGACTAACCCTACCTGCTTCTTAATTTTGCAGCGCTAAGATATTTTAATTTAAATAAAACTGACTATTCAGTACCTTGGGTACTCACCACACTTCACATGTTCAACAGCCACGTGTGTGGTTACTATATTGGGCAGCACAACTGTAGCATCCTCAGAAGGGATTAGGGCTAATAATAAAATATTGTACTTATGGTGCTTTTTTTTCTTATCAACTACTTTTACCTGTAGTATTTCACTGGACCCATACAAAACCCTGGGAAGTCAAATGGGAATGTCAAGTTTTTCCATTTATAAATTCAGAAAAGTTGAGAAATTCAGTGTTTAGGGCTAGGATCATGGGGCTAGTCAGGGGCAGGAGCCAGGATTAAGACTTGGGCTTCTGGGTGCTTGCCTGCCAGCCTGAACCATGCAGCCTTCTGAGCTGCAGAGATGGAGACTCTGTGGGTTGTGCTGATCCATTGTTCAAGGGAAAACCATTAAGCTAAGGGACTTCCCTGGTGGTCCAGTGGCTAAGACTCCACTCTCCCAATGCAAGGAGCCCAGATTCCATCCCTGGTCAGGGGAACTAGAGCCTGCCTGCCACAGCTAAGAGTTTACATGCCACAACTAAGATGCCACATGCTGCAAATAAGATCCCCCCATGACTAAAACCTGGCACAGATGAACAAATAAGTAAATATTTTAAAAAACAGTAAGCTATGCCAATATCTAGTGTGCTAGTACGGTAATATATATGAGCCATTAGTAAGTATTAAAATAATGCAGATGAGGGCATCAGCCGCTGGGGTAGACACACTGGTGTCATTTCTCTTAGTTTTGTAATGCTTGTTCCACTCTCTGCTCAGAGTTTCTCGGACTAGCGCAGCACCCGGACTCTGTGAAGAAGGTCCACCTGCAGAAGAAGAAGCAGCAGGCTCGGGTGCCCCATCCTCCAGAGCTCCCGGACGAAGAGCTCATTCTAAAAGGCCCTGCCCTGGAGCTGGTGGCCACCGTGGCCAAGGAACCTGGCCCTGTAGCACCTTCTGCTAACTCCTCCCCGATCCTGAAAACCAAGCCCCAGCCCAGCCCCAGCTTCCTGACCCACTTGCCCACCTGTGACTGCTCGCTCTGTGCCAGCCCTGTCCTCTCGGTGGTCTGTCTACGCTGGGTGTTGGTCACAGCGGGGCTGAGACTGGCCATGGGCCATGAGGCCCAGGGGCTGGATCTGCTGCAGGTGGTGCTGAAGGGTTGCCCTGCAGCCAGTGGTCGCCTCGCCCAAGCTCTGCAGGCTTCCCTGAATCACACAGCGCCCCCCTCCCCTGTCCCAAGCCTCTTTGATGAGATCTTGGCTCAGGCATATACACAGCTGGCACTGGAGGGGCTGAGCCAGCCATCAAACAAGAGCCTGGGAAAGGTCCTGGAGTCAGGGTTAAAGTTTGTGGTGGCGCGGATACCCCACCTGGAGCCCTGGCGAGCCAGCCTGCTCTTGGTCCGGGCCCTTGCAAAGCTGACCAGCCTCAGCTGCTGCACTGCCCAACTTTTTGCAAGCTCCTGGGGCTGGCAGCCACCATCAATAAAGAACCCCACAGGCTCAGAACCCTCTAAGCCTCGGAACCAAAAACAGTCAGGACAGTCCAGACGAGGACGCCAGCAAGTGGGCTCTGCTACCCTGTCCCTCTCACATACCTCTCTGAAAGGTCTGGAAGGTGAAGGACCACCCTGTACACCTAAGCCCCCAGGCCGGGTCAGGCAGGCCGGCCCTGGGGTACCCTTCACCGTATTTGAGGAAGTCTTCCTTACAAAGACCAAGCCTGAGGTTCCCAAGGCCCCCAGGGTACAACGGAGGATCCAGACACGCCTCAAGGTGAGGTGGGACTATAGCTAGGTGGTACTGGTGTTGGGTGAGGGTGGTCCTGGAGAAAAGTTCTGCAGGGCAGGTGTTTCTACAGAATAGCTTCCCAGGGCTGGGTGGGAACTGTCTGTAGCTCTCCTGTTACGTATCACAGGACCCCTTATATCTTCCATAACGAGACCTAGTTCAAGACCTCATTTGTTTCAGACGGAAGGGACTTTTCTTAGTTCTAGCCTGTTCCTTTCCCTTTGCATCCTTCCTCTGGATCTTCTGGTCCTTCTCCCTCTGCCTCCTTCCACATCAGAGTTACTGTCCCTGATTGAGTATGGCCGATTATGCAGGAGGTTAATTCTTAAATCTTTTTCAAGGGCCTCGGTGATGGCGCCTCCACAGCGCCACCTCCTGGCAGACCATGTCTTGTCACTGAAGGCCCCCTGGCCCTTTTCCTTTTCCCACCATTCTAGGTGAACTTCAGTGATGACAGTGACTTGGAAGACCTTGTCTCAGTTGAAGCACAGCTTGCAGAGGGGTCCAAGAGACAGGGCACTACTTCCCGGGGCCGGGGCCGGGCCAGGAAGGGCCCGAGTGTGAAGACTAACTCAGTGGCCACGTCAGGCAGTGCCCCCGGCCTCAGTGGCAGAAGCCGGAGGGTCAAGAAGGTGGCATCAGGACATTGTGAGGAGCCGGGCCCCGAGATGATGAGGACCATCCCTGAGGAACTGACTGACAACCAGATGGAAATGAGCTTTGAGATCCTCAGGGGCTCTGATGGGGAAGACTCAGCCTCAGGTGTGAGGGCAAGGGTGGAAGGCAGAAGTCCATTTTTTTTGAGGTTGCCCTGGGGTCAAAACACAAGAAATAACTGGAGCCAAAGATGGAACAGAAAGAAAGTGCTTTTGCTGGCTCTGGGACGGGACCCTAGAAGGGAGAGCACAGGGATGGCAGGAAGAGGGAATTCTATAGAAAAGTTGTGTCGTCTGCCTAGGTGGGAAGACACCAGGGCCTGATTCAGCCGTAGGAGAATGTGAGGTGTTGAGACGGGATGCCAGCAAAGAGGAGCTGCCCGGCCCTGGCCCAGACAAGGAGAGAGACATGGATCTGGGTCCCCGGCGCAGACTCCCCTCGGCCCCTGTAGCCATCGGTAAGTATGTTGACCACCGAGATCTGATCACTTGATCCCAGTACCTTTCCATTCTGTCCTTGGTTCTGGTTTTGGATCCCCATCTGGATCCAGTAGTCTTGAACGTGGGTCTGAATCCCAGCACACTCTCTACTAGCTGAATGCTGGTCACTCCACCTCTCTGAGCTTCAATTTACTTAACTGTCAAATGGAATTGGGGCAGTGTGGAGAGAGTGGCTGCGTGTAAATTGCACAGCACCGCGCTTGGCGTACTGCCCTTCAGAAATGGTAGCTGCTGTTTTCCACGTGGGAGGGGAGATGGGCACTGGTTCTTGGAAAGATTTTTCTCAGGAAGTCAGGGATTCATCTATGTCTTGTCCTTCCTTTAGATCTGTCTACCCTGGATTCCATCTGTGACTCACTAAGTGGTGCTTTCCGTGGCATCAGTCACTGCCCTCCTAGTGGGCTCTATGCCCACCTCTGCCGCCTCCTGGCCTTGTGCCTGGGCCAGCGGGATCCCTGTGCCACTGCCTGCCTTGTCACCGAGTCTGTCTCCGTCACCTGTCGCCACCAGCTGCTTACCCACCTCCACAGGCAGCTCAGGTGAGTGCCCCCCATCCCTCAGGCTTGTGCTGGGACAGACTAGAGGGGAGGCTCCAGACTTTGAAGGAGGGAGACCTCACCTCCACTCATGTCGCCTACAGCAAGGCCCAGAAGCACCGAGGGTCGCCAGACATAGCAGACCAGTTGCAGGGGCTGCACCTCCAGGAGAAGCCTGGAGACATCCCTCTGGCACGAATCCAGCGCCTCTTTGCCTTCAGGCCTTTGGGATCTGGCCACTTCCCCCAGCCTGAGAAGGACAGCTTCCGGGAGCGTCTTGCTCTGATTCCCAGTGGTATGGTGGCAGGCATCGTTGGCTCTGCTGTTGTTTGATGCATCTTCTTCTTAGGAAAGAGTTGGGTGAAGGATCTTCAGGCATTAGTTAGTTCACACACAGATGTGTGATCCTTATAGTAGAAGGGCATGTCATACTTTGCCACTGATTAGTCATTTTGTTACTCTCACCAAATAGATATAACCTTAAATCTAGAAGTCTTATTTTTTTTTTTTAATCTCAAGTTTGAGTTACCTGCAGATTCAATGTCTTTCTTTCTTTAGAGCTAAGTTCAGGTGTCTGGAGTTTTCCTATGCTAACATGAAACATGTTCACTGATGATTTGAGTGCCTCACTGTGAGTGGGAAGTGGGGAAGGGAGCAGGTCAGAGGAGGCAATTTTGTTAGTTTCTGTAGGGACACAAAGAAACGCAAAACATGGTCTATCTACATGGACTTGTTAGAGCAAGGAAGAGCACTTTGAACTCCAGTGATCAGGGAAGACTTCTAGGAGTTGTCTTGAGTGACGGACAGGGACTGAGTGCAGAAGATAGTGAAAGGAATTCCATGTAACAGCTGAAATAACTCGGGACATGTCCTGTGTGCCAGGGGTGACCGTGTGTGTGTTGGCCCTGGCCACCCTCCAGCCTGGAACTGTGGGCAACACCCTCCTGCTGACCCGGCTGGAAAAAGACAAACCCCCGGTCACTGTACAGATCCCCACTTCCCAGAGCAAGGTAAGTTTCCTGGGGTCAGGGAGCAGAGTTGGGCTGGGGCAGGCTTCTGGTCTACCTGTGGCTGGGGGATGGAGAGATGTTGGTCACACGGACAAGCAGAACTTAGACAACCCATCTCCAAAGCTTTCTGTGAGTTCGGCCTTGAAAGAGTTTGACGCCATCCAGAAGGAGCAGAAAGAGAACAGCAGCTGTACTGACAAGCGAGAATGGTGGACTGGCCGGCTAGAGCTGGATCGCAGGATGGAGGTGTGTGTTCCCAGTGTGGGATGGGGTTGGGCCTGCCCTAGAATATCTCCTCTCTCGGGGGTCTGTCCCAGGTCTGTGCTGAACTACCTCAAGTCTCGGGGGTCTGTCCCAGGTCTGTGCTGAACTACCTCAAGTCCTTTCTGGAGGTGTTGCTGTTTTTCAGTTGTGTCAGACTCTTTGCCACCCCATGGACTATGGCATGTCAGGCTCTTCTGTCCTCTACTGTCTCCTGGCGTTTGCTCAGATTCACGTTCATTGAGTCAGTGATGCTATCTAACCATCTCATCCTGTGCCACCTGCTTCTCCTTCTGTCTTCAGTCTTTTCCAGCATCAGGGTCTTTTCCAGTGAATTGGCTCTTCACATCAGGTGGCCAAAGTATTGGAGCTTCAACTTCAGTATCAGTCCTTCCAATGAATATTCAGGGTTGATTTCCTTTAGGATTGACTGGTTTGATCTCCTTGCAGTCCAAAGGACTCTCAAGAGTCTTCTCCAGAACCACAATTCAAAAGCATCAATTCTTCTCACTCAGCCTTCTTTATGGTCCAACTCTCACATCCATATATGACTACTGGAAAAAGCTTAGCGTTGACTGTATGCACCTTTGTCAGCAAAGTGATATCGCTGCTTTTTAATACGCAGTCTAGGTTTGTTGTAGCTTTCCTTCCAAGGAGCAAGCGTCTTTTAATTTCATAGCTGCGGTCACCGTCTGCAGTGATTTTGGAGCCCAAGAAGAGAATCTTCACTGGTTCCACTTTTTCTCCTTCTGTTTGCCGTGAAACGATGAGACTGGATGCCATGATCTTAATTTTTTTCATGTTGAGTTTGAGGCCAGCTTTTTTACTTTCTTCTTTCACCGTCAATCAAGAGGTTCTTTAGTTCCTCTTCCATTTCTGCCATTAGAGTGGTATCATCTGCATTTCTCAGGTTGTTCATATTTCTCCCAGCAATCTTGATCCCAGCTTGTGATTCATCCAGCCTGGCATTTCGCATGATGTACTCTGCATATAAGTTAAATAAGCAAGGTGACAGTAACAGCCTTGTCGTACTCCTTTCCCAATTTTGAATCAGTCCATTGTTCCTTGTCCAGTTCTAACTGTTGTTTCTGGAAGTGTAGGCCTAAATAAACATTGTGTTACTTGGGAAGCACTTTAAACAAGAGCACAAGGGGACTTCCCTGGCTGTCCAGCAGTTAAAGTTCCATGCTTCCCCTGCAAGGGGTACCGGTTCAATCCCTGGTCTGGGAACTAAGATCCCACATACATGTGGTGCGGCAAGAAAAAAAAAAAACAATAAAACAAAAACCAAATAAACCAGAGCCCAAGACTTGAAGGGGTTATGGCAATGAAATGTTTAAAGATAAGTACAAAATAAGAATTTAAGGCCAAATACCAGCCTCCCAGGGCTTCCCAGGTAGCTCAGCTGGTAAAGAATCCACCTGCAATGCAGGAGACCTGGATTCGATCCCTGGTTTGGGAAGATTCCCCAGAGGAGGACATGGCAACCCACTCCAGTATTCTTGCCTGGAGAAACCCCATGGACAGAGGAGCCTGGCAAGCTGCAGTCCATGGGGTCTCAGGAGTTGGACACATCTGAGCAACTAAGCACAGCAGCACATCAGACTCCCAGCCATAATTTTCATTTCATTTCCTGACTTGGCTTTTGCCCACCTGTTTGTATTTATCCAAATGTAGTGATTTATTACAAATCTTATCTTATCAATACTCTCTCAGAGTCTCAGCAAATGAAAAATGTTGCTCTCTTGCCTTTTATGTTGGTCGTAAGATACATAAGACACATCCACTCATTGGAAGACGCATTTCCTTGCCTCCAAGATGGTGCCTGTGGGGAAAGAAACTTGGCTTCCTCTCTCACTGATGGTTCTGTTGTGCATCCAGGTTCTCGCCACTTCCCTAGAGAAGTACGTGCTGGGCTGCTGGCGGGGGCTGTTGCTGCCATCCTGCGAGGACCCCGACCTTGTCCGGGAGGCCTCCCATCTACAAGACTCACTACAGGAATGTGGCTGGAAATATCCTGACCCCACTCTGCTGAGAGTGAGTTGAGAAATCAGGGAAGAGGATGAAGTGCGCCTTACCTCTTTCCCACCTGCCACTGCGGGTGGAAAGGGGAGCTCCTGTACTCACTGACCACTGGTCCCCTGCAGATCATGCTCAGCGGTGCCAGTACCCTCACGCCGCAGGACGTGCAGGCCCTGGCTTATGGGCTGTGCCCAGGCCGACCAGCCCGAGCCCAAGAGCTCCTAGGTGAGGCAGTAGGGCGTCTCCAAGGTCAGACATCAACAAGCAGTAGGCATCTCGTGTTAGTGCTGGACAAGGTAAAGAGCCAGTAGCCATATGGGTAGCATCTGGTGGGCAGTGGGCACCTCCTCTCAACCATACCCCTTCTGCCTCCTGCATACCCCTGCCTCAGGACAGTAACGTCTGAGTGCTTTTTGCCCAGGACCTACAGAAGCTGCCGTGGGAGAGCATACCCAGCCTCCGGGCCCTACCTGTCACTCGACTGCCCTCCTTCCGATTCCTACTCAGCTACTCCATCATCAAAGAGGTGTGGGGTTCAGGGAATGGAAGGTGGGGATGATGGGTAATTGAACAAGAAAAGGCAGAGAGACGTGGCAAGAGAGGAAGGCGGTCTTAAGAATGGACGGGGACTTGGGTTGGTTGGAGCTTGAGTGCTCCGACCAAACTGGGATGCTGATCACTGGTGTCTCTCCATCAGTCTGGGGCCTCATCAGTGCTGAGCCAAGGAGTGGATCCTCGCAGTACCTTCTACGTCCTAAACCCTCACAATAACCTGTCAAGCACAGAGGAGCAATTCCGAGCCCATTTTAGCAGGTCAGGGGGAGAAGAGTAAGAAGAGTGGTAGGGAAGGGTAGACGCAACACAGGGGTAAATGTCCTTTTCTCTGGAATCAAATGTTGCAGCCCACCTCCTTCCTAGTGTCCCTTCTGCCCTTTTTGCCACATGACACATCTAACTCTGGCTGCACCACACAGCGTGTGGGATCTTAGCTCCCCGACAAGGGATCAATGCCCCGCCCCCTGCACTGGGCGTGCAGTCTTAACTACTGCACCTCCAGTTAAGTCCCTTCTCACTGCTTTTTCCCTGCAGTGAAGCTGGCTGGAAAGGGGTGGTTGGGGAGGTGCCGAGCCCGGAACAGGTGCAAACGGCCTTGACGGAGCGTGACTTGTACATGTGAGTGCTCAGGGCAGGGAGATGGGGAGAGGGACAGTCCCAGAGGGTGGGTATCATCATGGTCTGCTCTGGGGCTTTGGAGCCCCTGGCTGACTCTGGATAACTCTGGAGGCAGTGCCGAGGCCTGGCCCTGCGAGGTCAGTTTCATCTCACCTCCTTCTGCCTCAGCTATGCAGGGCATGGCGCCGGCGCCCGCTTCCTGGACGGGCAGGCTGTCCTGCGGCTGAGCTGCCGGGCAGTGGCCCTGCTGTTCGGCTGCAGCAGCGCAGCCCTGGCTGTGCATGGAAACCTGGAGGGGGCTGGCATTGTGCTCAAGTATATCATGGCTGGCTGGTAAGTCTTGAGGGGCAGTCTATGCAAGGTCCCGACCCCAAGTGCTTTCCCAGGTCTGAACCCTAAATCCTTGCTCTTTTGTGCCCCATTTTCCTCCCATCCTAGTTCCCTGGCATGCTTGGGCCTTTACCCCTTTGTCATCATCTATCCTCCTCCTGGAACGATGGGCCAAGGGGCTTTCTCATTGGTTTAATCCCTCTCAACTCATTCACCACCATGAATCAGAAGTTTTTGAGCCCTTACTTTGTATTTCTTCCTTCTCTTTGCCCAGCCCCCTGTTCCTAGGTAACCTCTGGGACGTGACTGACCGTGACATTGACCGCTACACAGAGGCTCTGTTGCAGGGCTGGCTTAGAGCAGGTTCAGGAGCCCCCCTTCTGTACTATGTCAGCCAGGCCCGCCAGGCTCCCCGACTCAAATACCTTATTGGGGCTGCACCTGTAGCCTATGGCTTGCCTGTCTCCCTGCGGTGACCCCTTGGAGCTCTCCTGTTGCCGGTAGAAGCTATGTGACTATTCTACCTCCAAACTTAGGTTTGGCCCTGAAGATAAATATTTTAAGTAATTTTCCGGTGTTTTACATGAAAGATTTCCTTTTGATTTAATTTTAATATAATAAAGATACATTACTTGAAATCCTGTTTTGTGTAGTTTCTCTGAGAACATTTGAAGATAAGACTGTTGCCCACTTCCCACTATGTGGTACTATAGATAAGAATAACTTGCAACAGTCCAACTCTGAGAGCATTGGGAAGAAAGGCAAACCACAGGAAAAAGATGGACCTGGCTTGGCCCCAGCAGACAAAGCTAAAGGACAGCAGGGCATCAAAATGATCTAAGTGGGGACAAAGCCCCGAGGAAACAGATATAGATCCATTGAGAATGTCTTGGCCAGGTACACTCATAGCTATCTTGACTTCCTGCCTCTGGTATCCTCGGAATGACATTAGCTTTACTGCCTCGGTTGCCCTGCCCCCTCCAAAGTGGATATTGTCCTTCCCCCACATTCAGCTATTAACACTTGTCAGTGCCATGACACTTTAGCGGCAGGTTCTGGAGAGTTTTTGTAGCTCAGATGGTAAAGAATCTGCCTGCAATGCAGGAGACCTGGATTCAATCCCTGGGTCTGTAAGATTCCCCCAGAGAAGGAAATGGCAACCCACTCCAGTATTCTTGCCTGGAGGAGTCTAGCGGCTACAGTCCATGGGATCGCAAAGAGTTGGACGCGACTGAACAACACACACACACGTACACACTCACATACACATTGGGAAGTTTTGCAACTTACGTATGGTTTTCCTCTCCCCAACTAGATTGTTAAGCTCAGAATTATATATCTTACACTCATGTATCCTTCACTTCTAGCACATGGTAAAACACTGTGTTGATTAATAAAGCTACTGCTGTACTCCGAGTGATAATGTGCCTCCTTCCTGTTCTCTCAACCGCCAGACTCTGCTTCATCTGCGCGAAACATCCCTTTCATAACACTACTGTCCCCCCTGTCCCTTGCTCCTTTAACTTCCCAGGCTTCTTCCCTGCCTGTTGTCACCAGGCTTATACCATCGGCTGTGGTTATAGTGTATCTGTGCGTCTGTGCTGGGTCTTCGTTGATGTGCGGGTTTTCTCTAGTGGCAGGGAGTGGGAGCTTATTTCGGTGGCTTCTCTGTTGCCGAGCACAGGCTCTAGGCGCCCAAGCTTCAGTAGCTGCCCCTTGCGGGGGCGGTGCTCTGCAATTGCTGCACAAGGGGCTTTGTTGATCCTTGGCATGTAAGATCTTTCCGCACCAGGGATGGAACCGTTTCCCTTGCATTGGCAGGCGGATTCTTAACCACTGGACCACCAGGGAAGTCCCAAGGCCTGAGTAAGATGAAGTTTCTTGAGCATAAGGATCCTGTTTGTTAGAACTTGATTATGCGAGGTTTGGGACATTTTGTGAAAAGAAAACGCCGCAGCCCTTTCTATTCCAAGGGGAGTCACGCCGAAGATTCCGCACCCCACGCCCCGCCGCGAGTTTCCCTCTCTTCCGGGTTGAAGGACCATAGAGATGTCTAGCGCTGCGAGGCCTCCAGGCGTAGCCATCGAGATACGCAGAAGACGGCTAGAGCGTTGCTCTCCCGGAGGGTTTCCGCTTCATAAGCCCTCCTTCCCAACATGGCGCAGTCAGTTAACATCACCGAGCTGAATCTGCCGCAGCTAGAAATGCTCAAGAACCAACTGGACCAGGTGGGAATAGGCTCCGAAAGCACCCCTTTCCCGTCTCACTTTCCTCCCCCCGCAGCCCGCACTTCCTTGCCCCCCATTCCTCCCCTCTTGGGGAGAATTCCCTTCCCAGGCGAAATCCCCACCCCGTCCCAGGACCCGCCCCTTCTCTGGCGGTGCCCGCTTCTCCGCGAGCCCCAACCGTGACCCTCATTCCTGTTCTCTGTAGGAAGTGGAGTTCTTGTCCACGTCCATTGCCCAGCTCAAGGTGGTTCAGACCAAGTATGTGGAAGCCAAGGACTGTCTGAACGTGCTGAAGAAAAACAACGAGGGTACGGGGTAGGCGTGCGAAGGGAACCTGGGAGATGCGGCGAGCCGGCTTCTCTCTTCCCGCCTCCTAATCCAGTTTTCTTACCTGAGACGAGAGAGCAGTCCATTACGTATTGTCGCTGCAGGAGCCCTTTGCATGTTGCTTATCTAGAGTTGAAATGTCCAGGATATTTTTCTGCTCCTGTTGCCCCTGTTCGTCCTTTTCGTATAGTTTTCGGGCGCCGTGCCGTTTTGAAACTCCCTTTTAAAGTTGGAGCTGCCAACCTTCCCCACATGTTTGTCTTAATTGCTTTCACAGGGAAAGAATTACTTGTCCCACTGACGAGTTCTGTATCCTTTCCGCAGGAGCCTCTTCCCTGCCCTCTCGTTTTCTCCCTCACACCTAACAACCTTCAAAAAAGGTCGGGAGATATTGATTATTCCAGAGTGCCTAGATGGTTCTGAGACCGCTATTAACACAAGCTTAGCTCTGCTGTCTAACCTAAGGCCAGGAACTAATTAATGCTTGGTGAGCACCCAGATGTATGTATTTAGAATTGAGGTGTGATTATTTCCCTTTGCTCTGAGGATATAACCTAGTAGGGGGGTAGAACTGGTGGTTTACGTTTTTACTGTAACTTAGAAAACATAAGCAATAGAAGAATAGAGGATTTGGAAACCAAGGGGTTGGTTCTGTTTATTAATCCTCAATTTCAGTTTAATTATGGCTCTTATTCCTAACTATTGTTACTAAGAAACCTGGATTATGTCTTAGCTGTTGAATGTTTTACTTGAGTGAGCAAGTTACGGCAATAGGGCACCCATAAACTACCTGAGAATGGACAGGCTGAAAAGGAAACACAGGAATAGCAGTGTAGCAGGGATTACTTAAATAATCAACATTAAATCCATCAGGAATTAGCTAATTCATGTCTGGGAGTGTTAAAGAGAAAGTGAGGCTGGCTTTTCACTCTGTTATTCAACAGCAACAGGAAAAAATTATCCTGTTCTGTCATTCTAATGATCTATCATTCTAATTGCTCTAATATCTAGTCTTTCTGGAAGGAATAATGGTAAGAATTGTAAGAACTGCTTGCAGGATGGCAGATGGGATCAGAACAAGATCAGCACATGTGATTTTTCTCCATAAGGAACCAGCTTCCCTGTTTCTCCTCATGTGGAGTTTGTAGGCCTTCAGATGTGCCTTGTAGCTTATTCCTTTTAAATTTTTGTTTGTTTGTTTATTTTTTTTGACTCCATCCCATGGCTTGTGGGATCTTAGTTCCCCTACCAGGGATTGAACCCAAGCCCCAGCAGTGAAAGCAGTGACTCCTAGTGACTGGACCTCCAGGGAATTCCTGCCTCCTTTTTAGAAAAGGAGGGTGTTGGTAGGTCAAGCTGAACTAGCTGACAGGGAATCATGACTCATACTGGGCTAGTTTTCCCTTAATCCTTGCCTCTCAGATGTATGTCCCCGGGAAGCTACATGATGTGGAACATGTGCTTATCGATGTGGGAACTGGCTACTACGTAGAGAAGGTGAGTGGAAGGGAACATAAGAATGCATCTCTGAGGGGGAGAGCTGGCGTACAGAATGGGTTACCTCTCATTCACTCTGACCTTGCAGACAGCTGAGGATGCCAAGGACTTCTTCAAGAGGAAGATAGACTTCCTTACCAAGCAAATGGAAAAAATCCAGCCAGCTCTGCAGGAGAAGCACGCCATGAAACAGGGTAAGCTTGCCTTGGACACCTCTTCAGACCCTTTCTGCCTCCATAATAACAGACATGGATTGCAGTGTGAACCATGGGAGGGAGTATCCCCTTTGCTGGATTAAAACCGTGGTTTTTTGTTTGGTATCTTGATGAATTACTCCTTAGATTCTGTGTCTAACATACCCACTGCCTTTGGTGCTTGAGAAATTTAGAGAAAGGAAATCATGTGTTTTTGTGTTTGAGTTCCTATTTATTGGAGATGGAATGAGGGAGCAGGTGCATGTAAATGAACACAGCAAAGAAATATAGCCATAACTAGCCAACTACTCAGAGAAGGCAATGGCACCCCACTCCAGTACTCTCGCCTGGAAAATCCATGGACGGAGCCTGGTAGGCTGCAGTCCATGGGGTCGCTAAGAGTCAGACATGACTGAGCGACTTCACTTTCACTATTTACTTTCATGCATTGGAGAAGGAAATGGCAACCCACTCCAGTATTCTTGCCTGGAGAATCCCAGGGACAGAGGAGCCTAATAGGCTGCTGTCTATGGGGTCGCACAGAGTCGGACACAACTGAAGCGACTTAGCAGCAGCAGCAGCAGCAGCCAACTACTAGCAGTTATAGCCCTGGCTGCATATTAGAATCACGCAGATAGTTTTTTGAAAACCTGGGTGACTCCAAACCAACTACAGTTGACACTTGAACAATGTGGGAGTTAGGGGTACCAAACCTTGGTGAAGTGGAAGAAAATCTGCATATAATTTATAGTCTACCCCTCTGTATCCTCGGTTTCAAGTTTGCAGATTCAACCAATTGTAGATCATGTCATACTATAGTGTTTAGTACTGGGGGAAAAAAACATGTAAGTGGACCCACACAGTTCAAACAGGTATTGTTCAAGGATCAACTGTGAATCAGTAGGGTGAGATTCCAGAGAACAGTGTGTGTTTGTTTGTTTTTAAAGCTCCCTGTGTGATATACAGTCAGGATTAAGAACCACTGTTCTAAAAGCAAACATCTTTTCCACATTATGATATTCTGGGTATATGTGACTCATTTGAAACTGTATTTTGTTCCTTTTTATATCCCAGTGGTTCTCATATGAGCTTCCCTGATGGCTCAAACAGTAAAGAATCCACCTGCAATACGGGAGACCTGGGTTCGATCCCTGGGTTGGAAAGAGCCCTTGGGGAAGGAAATGGCAACCTACTCCAATATTCTTGCCTGGAAAATCCCCATGGACAGAGGAGCCGATCCTCCGTCCATGGGGTCGCCAAGAGTCAGACACAACTGATCGACTTTCACATCTCATATTATTGACAATTGAGATTCTAAATTGGTGTTGTGTTTGCCTTCTACAGTGAATCTCTGTGTTGAAAGTTAATTAACTGTAGTAGTCTGCCTGTCAATTTTCCTTAACTCTGGGCTCTCCCCTTTAGCTCCTGCCCAGGGTCTGACTCTTCTTTTATTCCACAGCTGTCATGGAGATGATGAGCCAGAAGATTCAGCAGCTCACAACCCTGGGAGCAGCTCAGGCTACCGCCAAGGCCTGAGAGCTTGTTTCAGAAATGGGGCAGAGGGTGCCTGCTTCTGGGGCCTGGGACTTTGTGGACATGGTTTCCTGGAATGGGGAAAGAAGAGGGTCTGTGTTTAATGCTAATAAATGAGCCAGCTGGGCAGAGTGGTGGTCTTTTCTTGCATTAGGTGAGGAGGTGGGAGGGTGGTGGTGAGAGGGTGTGCCCCTGCCTGGAGCCTGATAAGCAGGAGTGATGCAGTGCTCATCTTGGGGGCTCCACTTGGGAATCTGCGAGAAACTGGAGTCAAAATTCAATGCTGGTGATACAGGATGCTCCGGACTGGTGCACTGGGATGACCCAGAGGGATGGTATGGGGAGGGGAGAGGGAGGTGGGAGGGGGATTCAGGATGGGGAATACGTGTACACCCGTGGCGGATTCATGTTGATGTATGGCAAAACCAATACAATATTGTAAAGTAATTAGCCTCCAATTAAAATAAATTTATATTAAAAAAAATTAAAAACTGTGGTATAGAAATTTGAGAAGACGGAAAATGCCATCAAAAAGCTTCAAGGTATGACCTCTCAGCATTGTTTTTAATGCAACTTTGGGCACCAGGTGGCAAAGCAGTGGTCCAGCCCTGGGTAAAATAAAAGCAATAATAAAAAAATTCAATGCTGGGCGGCAAGCCCTCTCTGCGCGGCAAGCCCTCTCTGCGCGGCCCGTTGCCATAGGAACAACTGGCAACCGGAAGTGGGGCTGCGCAGGCGTTTCCCCTTCCGGGTCGACTCCCTTACTGACTCCTCGTGGAGAAAGCTGTATGGGCCACCGCTTCCTGCGCGGTTTCCTGCCTGTCCTGTTGCCGCCGCTACCTCTCCGGAGCCCGCATCTCAAGCTCAGCCTGGAGCCCGTCGCACCTTCCAAACGACCCCGCAGCCACCTCATGGCCCCGCCCCGAATCGGGACGCACAATGGCACCTTCCACTGCGATGAGGCGCTGGCGTGCGCTTTGCTGCGCCTCCTACCGGAGTACCGGGTAGGTACAGGCCGCGCAAACTGACCCGGAGGCTGCCGCCAAATCTCCGGGGTGGACCGCGTCCTCCTAAGGGTGTCCCGTCCGAGCACGCCTCTCCCTTCCTCTGCTCCTTGGAAGCCCAACCTTAATCCCCTACCTGTGCGACCCAGGCAACCCCCTCACCTCCTGTGTCCCCTGCAGGAGGCAGAGATTGTGCGGACCCGAGACCCCGAGAAACTGGCTGCTTGTGACATCGTGGTAGACGTGGGTGGCGAATACGACCCTCAGAGACACCGATATGACCATCACCAGAGGTGAGTACTCACTACCATTTCTTTAATTTTCTCAGTGCCCCAGGCCACTGCCGTGGTTCTTGTCAGCGAAGGGAACCGCCTCGTCCTTGAGTCCCATGGGACTACTGTCTCCCATGCTTCCAGTGCGCCACCTACTCTGCACCCATCTAGTTGGCTTTGTGCTTCCCTGAGCCCTCGCATCTGCCGTGGCCTCCCTTGGTCACCCCGGGGCCCTTACCGACTCACTTCCTTCTTTGGCTCAGTCAGGCTTTTCTCCCACCAGCCTTATCCTTACCTCACTGAATACCCCAGCAGGGATTAATCCGTTCTTGTGCCCTTGCTACCCTACCTCAGACTGCTGGCCCACGTGATTGTGGTAGGTGGTGATAGTTCAGCTGTGTGTTGTCTTCTATGTCATTGACACTCTACGCCTGGGAAATCGTTCTTGTCCACGGATAGGCCAGAATCTCAAGTACCTCTCCAATCTTTTTCCCTCTCCTCAAGCCCCTACCTCATCAAACTTTCTCGGTGAGTGATCCTGTCTCTTTTCTTTCAAAAGAAATTGAGCTTTTCCTGCGTGTACTTCCTCAGTTTCTCACTCCTGAATCAACTCCCTCTTTCCAATTCAGGAAACCCTTCTGTTTTCCAATGTATCACTTCCTGCTCTGGGACTCTGTATATCGGTGTTTCTACTTCTTACCTGAAGAAAGAAACTCTGTTTACACATCTCCCATCTTGAAAACAAGGGACTGAAAAAAAACCCATGACCCCCTCCCTCACATACACCACTCTGTTTAAAGTGGTTATTCTCTGGGGTATCATGAGGAGGTTTTAAGTCTGTTTTTCTCTTTCTCTCTCTCTCCTTTCCTCCCTATCTTTGTCTTTTTTATGTAAGTATACATATTACTTTTCATTAGTGATGTGGAGAGGGAATGCTCCCGGTGTGTACGACCTAATCTCACCCTCACTTCTCAGGCATTCTTGAAAAGAAGAGCTGACCCTGGCTCCACATTTCTTTGAGTTCATTCCTTTTATCCATCCTATCATTCATTCAGCCAGGTCTTTTCCAGTCCCTCTACTGGAAATGCTGGTGGAAAGGGCACGAGTGACCTCAATGCCAGGCTCAGGTTGCTGGTTGAGGGTTAACTGACTGACCTGTCACCTTAACCCTCTCACTTAACTGACTTCTTTGTGGCACTTGACGTAATTGAGTGCTTCTTTTTTTCTGATGATTTTATATACTTTTTAAAAAAGTGTGCCATATTTGACATGTAAAACAATATATTTAATATTTCTGGTATATAAAACATAGAATGAACACCCATGAACCGATCTCCCAGCCGAAGAAGTAGACCATTACCATGATCTTAGCACCTGTACCTGTGTCTCTTCCTTATCCCATCCCCGCCTCCCCAGGAGTAAGCAGCATCCTGAATTTTGTGCTCATCATGGCCTTGCATGCTCTTGTGTACAGTTTAGCACATACGTCTTATCTGTTTGCATCAACTATTTAGTTTTGCTTCTTCCTGAATCTTTTCTGGGACATTATTGTTATTAGTCGTTATACCTTATGAGTATTTTATAGGTATTTTTGTGTTTACTTAATATTTAATAATAAAAATCATTAGAATGAAAAAATGAGCTTCCTTTGTGATTCTGATGGACTGGTATTTACTGTGGTTTCTACTGTTCTAAGAATTATCATACCATTTCCGTACCCTCTGTCCCAAGGCTGTTCAAGCCCCTGCCTTCCTCACTCACCCGGATCATTGCAGGTGATCTTGGATCGCTTCCCCATGCTGGCTGGCACAGTGCTCTTTCTGACATGCTCTGGCTTAAAGTCTCTCAGTGGCTCCTCTTTACCTACAGATAAACTTCAGACTCTGAAGTGTAGCATTCAAGGCCTGCCCTGGTCCAGCTCCTGCTTTATCTTCTGCCTCTTATTCCCCATCCCAAGCTGCTTTCTTGCGGTTCCATGGATACCTTTCTCTTAGGCATTATACATGTTCCGTCTACTTGGAATGCCTTTTCTCCTTCCCCCTTTGTGTGTCTGCCACACACCCACTAATTCATCTTCCAAGAATGACCTGAAGGTTCTTCTCCTGAGCCCTTTCCTTGTTTATAACCAGCTGGAGCATTCCTTTGGTTGCTCATGTGAGTGTGCACGGGGGGCGGTGTGTGGCCAGGTGTGTCCATGTGTCCCTGTACATCTGCCTTAGGAAGATAAACTTGAAGGCAGGGACAGAGTCTTAGTTTTTTTCATCTCTAACGTTTACAACAAAGTCTGGGCATGTTGTAAGCACCGAGTTAATCCTTGTCAGATGACATCTGAGCCACCAGGGAAGCCCAACGGATGCATGGGGACTCCAGACTCAAGTCTGTGTTAACCCCTGAGGACAAGCCAAAGCCTCCCCAGCCAGGCTTTCTCCCAGTTCCCTCGGTGTTCCCCAGCCTCCCCACCGCACTGTGCCTGAACATGCGCATGCAGTGGCTGAGCCGGGGCGGTTGGCGTTAGCCCCACCTCCCTGTGCTCCTCAGGTCTTTCACAGAGACCATGAGCTCCCTGTCCCCTGGGAAGCCATGGCAGACCAAGCTGAGCAGTGCGGGACTCATCTATCTGCACTTCGGGCACAAGCTGCTGGCCCAGTTGCTGGGCACTAGCGAAGAGGACGGCATGGTGGGCACCCTGTATGACAAGGTGGGGACCCAAGGACAGAGATGCCCCCCACGTGCATCTCCACCCCGTGGGCTAGAGCGACACTCACGACCACGCTCAGGTCAGGGTTTCTGACCCGTGCTGGCCCACCGCCCTCTGGCTTAGTCAAGCCCGTCTCCTCACGGGGGGATGGGCAATCCCTCCTGCCTCCATTCTCGGGTGGTTGTGAGACATGGATGAGGTAATGTATGGGGAAGGGCTTTGAAAACTGTAAAGCATGCCCTGACACACATAAAAAACAATTGTTCAACAACTTGAAAGTAGACCAGGCTGCTTACGTTTGGCAGCATGTGACTAAGGTGCTGGCTGCCCTGAAGGTGGAGGGCAGCATATCTCAGGCACTGCTGTTTTCAAAGGCACAGTGAGTTGGGAAACTGGGAAGGGTTTGATTATGAAAACCTCTTCAGGTTCCACCAGCGCCCCCTGCAGGCAGTTCAGGTGGCTGTGGTTGGGGAAGCAACAAGGGCTAGTGGCCCTGGCATGCACTTGGATCCATGATTCTGAGGTCAGCTACTTGACCCTGCTCCTGTGAAGTTCACAAGACAAACTTCAGATGCAGTCAACTCTATTTTTCGCAGATGGGCTGTCGAGTTCAGTTCTCTGTCTCGGCTTGTCTGTCTCCTCTATGACACAGCATTAGTGTGATCCAAAAGAGTTGAATAAATGTGAGTGTTTAAATTGGAGCTTCTGGAATAGGTTTTAGACTGCCTGGGTCAATTTTCCCTTCTACTGCTGAGGGGTTTCTAAGCAACTGAACTAAATTATACCCAAGGTTTTATTATGTTTCTGGTGTACTACATAGTGATTCACAATTTTTGAACATTATACTCTGCTTAGAGTTATGATAGAATATTGGCTATATTCCATGTGCTATAAAGTATTTTCTTGTAGCTTGTTTATTTTAAGCATGTTCTCTTTTTTAATGTTTATTTAATTTTTTTGGCTATGCTGGGTCTTAACTGTGGCATGTGGGATCTAGTTCCCCACCCAGGGATCAAACCCAGACCCCCTGCATTGGGAGCTTGGAGTCTTAGCCACTGGATCACCAGGGATACGCTGATTTATTTTACATATAGTAGTTTGTACCTCCACCCCACTCCAGTACTCTTGCCTGGAAAATCCCATGGACGGAGGAGCCTGGTGGGCTGCAGTCCATGGGGTCGCTAAGAGTCGGAGACGACTGAGTGACTTCACTTTCACTTTTCACTTTCATGCATCGGAGAAGGAAATGGCAACCCACTCCAGAGTTCTTGCCTGGAAAATCCCAGTGACGGGGGAGCCTGGTGGGCTGTCTATGGGGTCACACAGAGTCGGACACGACTGAAGCGACTTAGCAGCAGCAGCAGCTTGTACCTCTTAACCCAACCCCATCTTGCTCCTCCTCTCTTCCCTCTTCCCTTTGGTAGCCACTAATTTGTTAGGTCTGTGAGTTTGTTATAGTCCATCCATGTTGTTGGAAATGGCAAATTTTCATTATTTTTTTCATTTTATGGCTAAGTCATATCCTGTTGTACACTACATCTTCTTTATCCACTCATCTGTTGATGGACACTTAGGTTGCTTTCACACCTTGACTGTTGCACATGATGCTGCTGTGAACATTGAGGTGCATATCTTTTTGAATTAGTATTTTTGTTTCAGATAAATACCCAGAATTGCTGGGTCATATGATAGTTCTATTTTTAACTTCTTGAGGAACTTCCATACTGTTTCCCACAGTGGCTGCACTAATCTCCATTCCCACCAACAGTGTACAAGGGCTCCCTTTTCTCCACATCCTCAGCAACATGTGTTCCTTGTGGTATTTTTGATGATAGCCATTCTGACAAGTGTGATGTAATATCTCAGTTGTGGTTTAATTTGCATTTCTCTGATAATCAGTAATGTTGATGGCCTTTTGGCCATCTGTAGATCTTCTCTGGGAAAATAACCAGTTCTGCCTATTTTTCAGTTGGGTTGTTTGGTTTTGATGTTAGGTTATATGAGCTATTTTTTTAAAAAAATATTCATTATTTATTTATTTGGCTGTGGCACATGGGATCTTAGTTCCCTGACCAGGGATTGAACCTGGGCCCTTTGTATTGTAAGTACAGAATCTTAGTCCTGGTGGACTGTTTGTATGTTTTGGATATTAAAATTGCACCCAAGTTTTAACGGAGCCTCGGGTTGGGGGTTCAGACCAGTTGGTGCTGGGCAGAGAGGAGTTTCTTTTCCACCTCTCCCTGAGTAGCACTTTTTCTACATACCACAGATGTGTTTAAATGTAGGCCTATTTTGTAAGGCAGTTTTGCATTAAATACTGATATCCCATGTCCTTTTCTGCCCCCAGATTCTTGAGGCATCCTACCATTTCTTTAGGCTCAGGAGATGCCATGTGGTACATCATGGGCTGCCCCGGGACCACATTCCAGCCCTTGATGTCTAGTACTTATCTTCTCCCACTTGATGGGTGTGCTTGATCAGACCCTCCTGTAGCTCATTAAGTGGATCAGCTGGAGATTTACCTGCCCTCAGCCATGAGGATCCACCCCACAGAGCCCATCATGGAACTCAAGACTTTCCTTGTTCAGAACACAGCAGCCCCCTCCCCACACATGCTGGCCTTGGCTCAGGCTTTGAGCTGTAGTAGAGTGAGCACTGGAGAAGGCAATGGCACCCCACTCCAGTACTCTTGCCTGGAAAATCCCATGGACGGAGGAGCCTGGTAGGCTGCAGTCCATAGGGTCGCTATGAGTCAGACACGACTGAGCAACTTCACTTTCACTTTTCACTTTCATGCGTTGGAGAAGGAAATGGCAACCCACTCCAGTGTTCTTGCCTGGAGAATCCCAGGGACGGGGGAGCCTGGTGGGCTGCCGTCTATGGGGTCGAACAGAATCAGACACAACTGAATCGACTTAGCAGCAGCAGCAGCAGAGTAAGCATTGGATCAGAAATCAGGTGATCTGAATTCAGCCCTAGTGCTGTATGCTCTCTGCCTTTCAGGAAGTTGCTGAACTCTGCAATTACCCCTGTCATCGTCCAAGTAATGTTGGGAGATTCTTGCAGGATCCTTGTTAAGATGAAAGACTGTATATGCATACATTGTGGGATCTATAAAGCTTTATGCAAATAGTGCCCTCCAGAGCCTTTCTCCTACTGCTGCCTTAGATGTATGAAAACTTCGTGGAGGAAGTAGATGCGGTGGATAATGGGATTTCCCAGTGGGAGGAGGGAGAGCCTCGGTACCTGCTGACCACCACGCTGAGCGCCAGGGTTGCTCGGCTTAATCCCACCTGGAACCAGCCCAACCAAGACACTGAGGTAAGGATGGCCTGGGGAAAAGAGACTGAGGTGTGTGAAAATCAGGGGAGGAAGTGAGCGGGCTTGGCCTCTTGAGCCCTAGCAGAGTTAGTTCGGGCCAGCACCATGGTTCTCATTCCCAGGCTGGGTTCAAGCGTGCAATGGACCTGGTTCGAGAGGAGTTCCTGCAGAGACTAGATTTCTACCAGAACAGCTGGCTGCCAGCCCGGACCCTGGTGGAAGAGGCCCTGGCCAAGAGGTTCCAGGTATGGACCTGGGAAGAGGCACTGCGGCCCTAGAGAGTGCATGCTGGCAGGCTGCTGGCCTGTTGGGGCTCATGCTCCTACCCTGAGCCGTCTGTGCCAGCTCCACTTCCTTTGCAGGTGGACCCAAGCGGGGAGATAATAGAACTGGAAAAGGGTGGCTGCCCCTGGAAGGAGCACCTCTATCAGCTGGAGTTGGGGCTGTCCCCTGCAGGGACCATCGCCTTTGTTATCTACACAGACCAGGCTGGACAGTGGCGGGTGCAGTGTGTGCCTAAGGAGCCCCATTCGTTCCAGAGCAGGTGAGGGCCTAGGGGTCCACCCTGCAGCCCTTCAGGCATGTTTCAGCCCCATCAGAGGAGGCAGCCACTAACCTAGGCCTCTGCTCCCCCTCGCCCAGTCCTCACGACCTCCATTTGCCCCCACCAACTCCCTTTTCTGCTCACTCGTAGGTTGCCCCTGCTAGAGCCATGGAGGGGTCTTCGGGATGAGGCCCTGGACCAGATCAGTGGAATTCCTGGCTGTATCTTTGTCCATGCCAGCGGCTTCATTGGTGGGCACCGTACCCGAGAGGGTGCCCTGAGCATGGCCCGTGCCACCTTGGCCCAGCGCCCAGCACCTACACCTGCCCCAAATCCCATGGTCCAATAAAACTCCCATCTCATGCTGACCAAATAATGTTCTATTACTCCCCTGCACTATTCTGGGAGCTTGCTTAAATTTGGGGAAAGTGTAACATCTATTATGTGCCAGAGCTGGTGCTACGTATTTTCTCAGTTTTGCTTTCAAATCATTTGAAAACTATCCAGTTCTTAAGGGTAAATAATGACCAGATTCACAAGGAGTGACTAAAAAGTGAAAGCCAAGATTTAAACCCTAAGTCCATGCCTTTTTTTTCCTTCAGTGTACCCCAGTGCAACTCACTGGAAAAGACAAAGTCTCATAATTAAGTGGAAAGCAAGAAAGGACACTTTTATTACTGAAAGTGGGAGTGAGGGGAGTGGGGCCGAGCAGGGGGTGGCCCTGGGAGAGGGTCCCAAGGGGCAGAGGTTGGGGATGTCTCAGTAAACAGAGGTAGATCGTGAATAGAGCCTCCACCCCCAGCGGGGGGCTCCTGGGCTCGGCCAAGCACTGGGCTAAAGCGTGGAAACCGGGCATTGACAAAGTACAGAGGGATGTGGGTGACCCGGCCTGTGGACCAGCACTGCAGAGAGAGGGGAGCAAAGTCAGCCTGGGCCCAGAGAAGGGCTATTTCCGGCAGAGCCACCCAGTAGCCATGGCCCTCAGCTCCTCCCCACTCCTGCAGCCCAGCAGCTGGCCTACTCACCACGCTGAGCAGAGCTCCTTTGTTGAAGGAAGGATGGAAAGTGATGAGCTGGGCCTGGGCTCCTAGCTCCCCCTGGATAATGCCACTAGACAAAGAGAAGGTGAGCAGGCAGCTGGAGGCAGAAGGCAGGTATAGTGGGATGTGGGTTTGGTATGGGAGGGCCAGTGAGGAACCCAGCACTTACCAAGGAAGTAGCTCAAACACAGGGCTGTTTCGAGTGCGAAAAAGGAGGATGACTGGTTTCCCATTCTGGACCCGAGGATTGCCTATAAGAGATGGACGAGGGATAGGAAGGAACTCTGGAGGCCAAATCCCAGGGCAGGGGCACTGCTGCCAGGACATGGATACACTTGATTGATGGGAAGATGGTGCAGCCTCAGCAGAGGCCTTCCTCACCACCTCTTACCTTTCATGAGCACAGCTAGCCGCTCCCCGCTTGGGTCCCAGACCATGGAGTGAGCCTCTCCCCCAAGTCTATGAGTGAGGACAGCAGGTTGCCGGGCTCTGCGTGGTCCCTCCCAGCCTTGTCTCACCGTCCTTTCCTCACCCACCCAGCTTACCTCTCCTCGCCATCTGGCGTCTGTATGGTGGTCTCAGACAGATCTGCCACTATCGTAGCGGACTTGGCGCCTCCAACATACCCCTTTCCCTCACCTGTGGATCAGAGCAGGTGCTCTTAAGTGTAGGAAAAGGGCCCCTCTCCCCCGGTTCCCCGTCTCCTCCCCATCACAGGCATCAATGCCTCTCAAGTCTTCCAAGCTTCTTTACTTCCCTTTTTCCTTCAAGGCAGCATATTCCAGATGGCTCTTTCCTCCCTCTGACTACCCCAGCTATTGTGCATCCGGAAGTGTTGCCCCTGACTCACCACAACGTTCTGGGAATGACAAGGAGTAAATAAGCGGTTCCCCCAACACGGTGAACAGCAGGCGGTTTCCACTGGGGCTCCAGCAGCCAGTCTGGGGTCAGGGAGCAAAGGGCAGGAAAAGGGTAGTCTATGAGAATTCAGGAAGGACGCACAGGAGCAAGAGAAGTAGAGGAGGTGGGGGGCAAGTACAGCCAACCTCCTCCCCAGCTCCTGCACCGCACACTCCCTCCTACCTGGCATCGCCCCGAGAGGGTAGGCCACCGCTCGCAAGTCCACATCTGGGCCTCCCAGACTCTGTGCCAGAGAAGCAGGCCACAGCTTAGAGTTGCAGGCCTCACAGCTCAGACCTCCCTGCCTGTCAGTCCCAGGTTGAGGGGAATGGGAATGGGGACAGAAGGCTGTGCAGCTGGAAGTTCCAGAAGCCTAGGGCCTTTCTCCACATCCTTCCTGCCCACTTCCGCTCTCCCCACACTCACCGAAAGACAGCTGAAGGAGTGGTAGCCAAGACTTTGCTGCCATCTGGGGACCAGAGCAGGTTCGTAACCCCACCTCCCCGAAACCAGGGAAGGGGAACACAGGTCTCTGTTGAGACATCCCATACCTAGGAGAGGGGGGGACAGTGAGACAGGGAGACAGTATCCCCAACACCCCACAGACCCCCTTCCCTGAGGTACAAAGAACCAGAGAGGGGAGGAAGTGGAGAGGGTTGAAACAGGAGGAAACAGCGAGCAGAATTTTACATGTGAGGAGCAGGGTGCTCCTGCACCTTGGATAAATTTAAGACTGAATGGATAACTGTTCCTCGCCTCCCACAGTGTACTTCCCACCACCAGGCAAAGGCAGCTCTTCCCTCAAGTCTGAGGGGTGTGGCTGAAGTGACCCCAAGAGGTATGGGGATCAACTCACCAGGATGGCAGCGTCCACAGGGGAAGCTGAGAGCAGCCGCCCCCCACTAGGGGCCCAAGCCAAGCTGGTAACGGGTGTGTGCCCAGGGTGAGAGAGCACCTGGGCACAGCCAGAAGAGGGTCTGCAGAAGGGAGACGGTGTGGGGTCAGAAGACAAGAAGAAAGCCCTGTGACTCTGCTCCCTTGCCTCCGCCTGCTAACACTGCCCCATCCCTGTGGGCCCTCTGAATGCAGGAGTAAGAATAATGGAAGTTAAAGGAAAACAAGAAGGAAGCAAGGGCAGTCGCTACCAGGAGGCCCAGAAAGGGTGAAAGCGGGTAAACCTGAGAGAGACAAGAACTTCATTACTCCTGTTACTCATTTATTTATTGGCTGTGCTGGATCCTTGTGGCCACGTGGGTTTTTTCTCTAGTTGCATTAGAGGAGCTTCTTGTTGCAATGGCTTCTCTGGTTGCGGAGCATGGGCTTTAGGGCACGGGAGCTCAGTAGTTGTGGTTTCTGGGCTCTAGAGCACAGGCTCAATAGAGCACAGGCTCCCAAGCTTAGTTGCTCTGAAGAATGTGGGAATCTTCCTGGATCAGGTATTGAACCTGTGTCTGCTGCATCGACAGGCACATTCTTTACCACTGAGCCACCAGGGAAGTCCGAAAGAGACAAAACTTGTGACAAGTAAAGTTCTATGGTGCTGGGCTGGGGAGATGCATGCTCTGCTCTGGATGAGAACCCTCTCTCCACAGGCCCATCCTGGCTGGAGGCCAGGATACCCCATGACATCACCTCACAGTTCCAATCTCTTATCTTTCTAGTTATCTGCCACTCCTCAGAATTCAACCTGTGCTCCCAAACCTCTCTGTGTTTCCTTGTCACAGTTAGCTTCCCTCCTCGGTGCTCTGCCTCGTTTGCTGCTCATCAAAGATGGCTCGTGTGGCAACCTCCCCGACTAGGCTGGGAACTAACTGAGGCCACCAGCTGTGTCAGTCAGCTCTGAATCTCCAGAGCGACATACTTGGCCCAAAAAGTGCAGGCTACTATCAATTAATGCCACTCTGTCCTTTTTCCTCCCAACTATACACCCACCTTTAGCTCTAATGAGGTCACCAGTCTACAAGTTACTCTTAATTTTACAATACATCAGTTTACAGAGATCCATCTCATTCTTTTCAGTGGCCTCACTGTATTCCACTGAATAGATGAACTATTATTTATTCAGTCGTGCTTCCACAGACACTTCAGTTGTTGGTGATTTTTTTATTACATATAGTACTGCAAAGTATTCTTTATATCTTTATGTACTCATGTCATTATTTGTATAGAATACAGTATTAAAATGGAATTGTGGGTAAAAGACTTGCACCTTTCAAAAGATAAATATGCCAACAAATTATTTTCTGAAAAGTTTGTGGGGCTTCCCTAGTGGCCCAGTGGTTAAGAATCTGCCTCACAATGCAGGGGACACCAGTTCGATCCCTGGTGCAGGAAGATTCCACAGGCCAGTGCACCGTAACTGCTGAGCCAGAGCTCTAGACCCTGGGAGCCGCAACTACTGAGCCCCTGTGCCACAACCACTGAAGCCTGTGTTCCCTAGAGCCTGTGGTCTCAACAAGAGAAGCCATTGCAATGAGAAGCTCGCACACTGCAACCAGAGAAAGCCCCTGCTCACTGCAACTAGAGAAAGCCCACACGCAGCAACAAAGACCAGGTGCAGCCAAAATAAAATAATTAAAAAAAAAAAAGTTTGTACCACACTATGCCATGTTTCCTACTCTTGCTAATAATGGATGTTATCAAACATTTCAGTTTTAATAATACTGTCATTCTGAATGGGCAAAAAAAAAAATCCTATATATTTTTCTAGTCCTTTTAATTATGTATTTTTATACTTAGTTTTTTCATCAGCTTGGAATTTATTTGTATATAAAATGTGAAGCAAGGCCGAACTTTATCATTTTCTAAATGGATAGCCAATTATGTCAAAACCACTAAAAAAAAAAGAAATCTGAACTTGTCTATTGCAATGCAGGCCAAATTCATCATATATTAAATTTCCATGAATTCCTAGGTCTGTCCCTGAATGTTGTTCTGACACACTGATGCGCTTGTCTGACCTCATGGCAGTATCTTTGTGTTACTGTGACTTCATGAAACATTTCAATGCCTAAAGGCAAGTCTCCTGTCCATGCGCTTCCTTTGCAAACATTCGTGGCCAGCCTTCCACATTTATTCTTTCATAAAAACTCTAAATAGCATTTTTTCCAGTTCACAAAAACAATTCAGTAGAATGCTAATCGGAAATATACTTAACTTGACATCTTTATGATTAAATTTTCCTATCCAGGAATATAGCAGCATGTCCTGCCATTAATTAAGCTTTTGTTTAATATTCTTGTTTTAACATTGACTTCCCTGGTGGCTCAGACGGTAAAGCGTCCGCCGACAATGTGGGAGACCTGGGTTCAATTCCTGGGTCAGGAAGATCTCCTGGAGAAGGAAATGGCAATCCACTCCAGTATTCTTGCCTGGAAGGAGGCCTGGAGGAGCCTGGTAGGATAGTCCATGGGGTCGCAAAGAGTTGGACATGACTGAGTGACTTCACTTTTTTCTTCCTTTAATATTCTTCAACCACTTTCTTCAGATGTCTAACATTAAATAAATTTAACAATTTATTCCTAGTAACCTATAGTAATTATTGGACCTGTTGTAATAGAACATATTTTTCATCACAATTTCTCAGCTGATTCTTACTGGTACAAAGGAAAGCTATGACCTTTTCAGTTTCCTGGATCCAATTATGGTACTACTTAACGTTTCTTACCAGATTAAAGTTTCTTTTAGTTGAATCTCTTGTTTTATCTAGGTGTAAAATCATATCTCCAAAAAAATTAATTTTATCTTCTTTCTCAAGACTTTACCACATTCCTTTTTCTTGTTTTACTGCACTCACAAGAACATCCAAAACTACTGTTGATTAATATGGTGGCAACAATACCTCTGTCTTTATCCTGACATTACTGGAAAAACTTTTACTATTTCCTATTTCACGGTTTAATATGGCAGCCACTGATTTTGAGTATATACTCTTTATGTTTAGGTCATCTCTGTGTATTCCTATTTACTTTATGCATTCAGCAGGATGTCTGCTTATTCAAGGGCATTTATTAATACAAACAGTTTTCTCCCTTAATTTGCCAGTGTAATAAATCATTTTAATATATGTCCTAATGGTAAATAGTTTCTAATTTCTGGAAAATTCCACTAGGTTAAAAAAAAAATTTCTTTTAATATGCTTTTGGATTCTATTTGGTAGTCTTTTATTTAGGATTTTAAAATCAGTATTCAAATAGTTTCTTTCTTATACTACCTATTGTCAGGTTTCAGTTTTAGGGTCACATTAACTTTATAAAAAACAAATCAGGATGGGACAGATAGAGGACATTAATGGGAAAACTGGTGAAATGTAAACAAAGTCTATAGTTTAGTTAATAACAACATTCGAATGTCAGTTTCTTAGTTTTGATCGATGTAACATGGTAATATCAGATATTAACAATGGGGGAAATGGTGTGACGGTATAGCCAAACCCTCTGTACTACCTTTGCAGCTTTTCCAAAAATCTAAAATTACGTCTATATAAAGTTTATTAAAAGGAAGAAACAAATCAGGAGGCTTTCCAAATTTTTCTATGATCTGGATTAGTTCCAATAACATGGAGATTATCTTTTCTCTGACAATTAGGCAATCATCATAAAATCATCTCAGTCTGTCATCTTTTTTAGTGGCACAACTCATCCACTTTGGTAACACGTATTTGGTAGAAAATCAAACATTTCCTTAGATTTTCAAATGTGCTGGTCTAAATGTATAAAATATTCTCTAATAATTCTATTTTCTTCCATATCCGTGGTTCTCTCTCTTTTCCCATTCTGAAAATAGTATACTTTGATTTTCTCTTTTGCCTTAATAAAGCGAGCCAAAATCTTTATTCAAAATTTAAAGAACCAGTTTCTGGTTTTATATTTAGTTCTTGTGGGGATTCTTTTTCCATTTTCACTGGTTTCAGCTCAAATCCATATTAATTCCATATCTACATTAATTGCCTTTCTCCCTCCTGTTAAACTTGCATCTGGCAGTCCTCCCAAAGAGACTTTCTTTCCACTTCACGATCCACAGGTGCACACTCCCCACAATCCCAGAAGCCCCTAGTTCTGTCCCTTTCTCTAGATTACCGCTTCGCAGAACCTCCACCTTGGCCTTAGGTCTGCTTCTGTAGCCATGGGAAGTGCTGTGAGGATAAAGAACTTTTCCTCCCAGACCTCACCAACCCATGGCCTCGAGTCAAGGTAAGAGACTGCTGGAACTCACCGGGTAGACAAGGACGTGGGATCCAGAGTCCAGATGAGAATGCAGCTCTGGCAGGCCACAGCCAAGACAGAGGCACTGAGGGGCTTCCAGGCCAGGGCTGCCACATTGCGCTGCAGCCGGTGCTTCAGGGAGGGGACGATAGTGCTGGGGTGAAATGGGAGGGGACAGAGTCAAAGCAGGGACACTAAGGGGAGGGGACCTGAGTATAATTGAGGACAGACACCCAGAGAAGAAAGCAGACCATCCAGTGCCTGGGGGTAGGGTGGGACAGAGGACAGGATAAAGGCTGGGTTTGGAAAGAGGATGCATCCAGCTGTGGGGCCTCCCTGACCCCAGTTCTGAAAAGAGCCATCGGACTGGGCTCAGGAACTGCAGGACTCCCGGGGCACCAGAGCTGGAGAAGGAAGTGGGGACTGAGAGATGGAGACTTACAAGAGTCAGAGCCCACCCAGTGCGCCACATACCTGTTGGCATTATACACCCGGACTGAGTCATCCAGCAGAGCCACAGCAAACTTGTTGGTGTGGGGGTGCCATGCAAAGACCCGCAAGCAGCAGCTGGACCTGGGGCAGGAGTGAGAGTCAAGAGTCCGAACTGCACCTCGCCACACCTGGGCCCAGAGCTCAGGCTGCCTTCCACATGAGACCGTTTACCATTTTTTGCTGTTTCTTTCTTTATTGGGAGGTAGAAGGAGCAAGAACATGGGGAACAGTCAGGGAAGGGGTGGGAGGAGTCTCTGCCTTGTTTTTCCATCTCCCCAGAAGTTTCAAGATTCAGGACTTCCTTCTAACAAAAGCCCCAGAGCTGGTACACTCACCAGTTTGTGACTTGAGCAAATTCAGCAATCAGATCTTCGCTCCTAAGCTGTAATGACAAAGCAGACAGAGGATGCACTGGGACAAAGGGAGCTTATCCCCTCAAAGCTCCCACGGGGAGCTGGACCATTCCCACCCTCTGCCGTCTTCCCATCACAGCCTGACCCTAAGGCACAGAAAATGGTAGGAGCAGAGAGTAGCAGCAGGGAGGGCCAGTGGCAGAAGCCAAACTTACAGACAGATGGGGAAACAGGGACCCGTGGAGGGAGGAGGCCCATCGACAGAGTGCCAGGGCCCAGCTGGATGCCGTCTTCACCCACTCAAACACTGTGGGGTTGAGGAAGCAGCCGTGATTAAACCGTTCACAGGGCTCTCACTGGGCACCTTCCTAGGTAAGGACTGAGCAAGGGCAAGCACTCTCCAGGCCCTTCCACCCAACAAGTGATCTGGACACCCAATCTGCGGCATGAGGGGTAGGTAGAGGTGAGAGAAGATAGCACCAGGGGAGACAACTGGGCCAGGAATACAGGGATAAAGGGAAAGGCGCTGGGCCAACAGGTATTGGGATGAATTACGGAGAATATGGAGGGGAGATGGCAACCACAGAACCAGAGAAGGCTGCAGGTAAACACACTTACCCTCTTCCTCTGAATTTGCAATTTCATTCAGCACCCCGAAAAGGCCTACATCACGCCTGAAGAGGAGAGGGAACTGAGTTAGATAGCTTTGATCCCTTCAGTCTCCCCTCTAAGTTCCTCCATTCATTCATTCATTCAATAAACATGTACTCAGAATAAGATCAGGGACTTCCCTGGTGGCTCAGTGGCTAAGACTCCACACTCCCAATGCAGAGGACCCAGGTTCCATCCCTGGTCAGGGAACTAGATCCCACATGTTGCAGCTATAAGATCCTGCATGCTGCAATGAAGACCTGGTGCAGCCAAGTGAGTAATATATAAATAAATATTTAAAAAATAGGTAAGAGCATTTCCATTTAATGAGTGGCAACTATACGTCAAACACTTTATACCGTCCTTTCATTCTACCCATTTCCTCAATGAGACAACTAAGGCTCAGAGGTCTGTCAGGGCTTTGTGTGAAGATCAAGGAGTCAGGACTTGCCCGAAGACAATGAATGGAAAGCCACTGAAGGGAGTTTCAGTTAAGGAATAAACTGATCACCCAGGCATTTTAGAAAGATCAATCTGGCTGCAGATTAGAGGGAGACAAGAATGGAGAGAAAGAAACAGGTTAAGAAGCTACTTCAGGAATCTAGAGAAAGGCCAAAGTGGCCTGAACCACTGGGGGTTGAGAAAAGAGGGCAAGTCTGAGAGCTTGAGGAAGTAGAACGGACAGGACAGGAGGATTAATTCAACATTAGTAAAGTAAAGGATAATATCAAGGGAAACACCTAGATGATAATTATAGCATCCAACACTGATTACACTGTGCCAGGGCTGGGCTGCAGCTTCAACGCAAAATCTAACTTAGCTATTATCACAACCCTACACAACAGGGATTGTTATCATCTGCATTTTTAGATGAGAGAACAGGGAGTGTGAAAGGTTGATTATCAAAGGTGAACTAGGTAGGAAAAAGCAGACTCAGGATTCAGTCTGTCTGTCTGTCCCAAAGCCTACATTCAAACCACTTATATGACTAGGAAGGGCATTCCTTGAGACGAAAAACACAAGGAAGACGCTGGCATAGAGAAGAAAACAAAGAGACTGATTCTAAACATGCTGAGTGTGTGGAGCCTGTAGAGTATCTGACTGAGGGTGCTGAACAGACACGTGAACACCAAGGTGCGGTGCAAGTCCAGCTCAGGACGTCAGCATCTGAAAGACAGCAGAGGGCCTCCCTGCTGTCAAAGCGAGAACAACGCCGCGTCATGGGTGTGACTGGTGGTGGAAGTAAAGTCCGATGCTGTAAAGAACAATATTGCATAGGAACCTGGATGGTCGGTGAATCAGGGTAAATTGGAAGTGGTCAAACAGGAGATGGCAAAAGTGAACATTGACATTTTAGGAATCAGTGAACTAAACTGGACTGGAACGGGCAAATTTAATTCAGATGACCATTATATCTGCTACTGTGGGCAAGAATCCCTTAGAAAAAATGTAGTAGCCTCATAGTCAACAAAAGAGTCCGAAATGCAGTACTTGGATGCAATCTCAAAAACGACAGAATGCTCTCTGTTTGTTTCCAAGGCAAACCATTCAGTATCACAGTAATCCAAGTCTATGCCCCAACCAGTAACACTGAAGAAGCTGAAGTGGAACGGTTCTATGAAGACCTACAAGACCTTTTAGAACTAGCACCCAAAAAAGATGTCCTTTTCATTATAGGGGACTGGAATGCAAAAGTAGGAAGTCAAATGATACCTGGAGTAACAGGCAAATTTGGTCTTGGAGTACGGAATGAAGCAGGGCAAAGACTAATAGAGTTTTGCCAAGAGAACACACTGGTCATAGCAAACACCCTCTTCCAACAACACAAGAGAAGACTCTACACATGTACATCACAAGATGGTCAACACCGAAATCAGACTGATTATATTCTTTGCTACGAAAGATGGAGAAGCTCTATACAGTCAGCAAAAACAAGACAGGGAGCTGACTGTGGCTCAGATGGTGAACCCCTTATTGCCAAATTCAGACTTAAATTGAAGAAAGTAGGGAAAACCACTAGACCATTCAGGAATGACCTAAATCAAATCCCTTACGATTATACAGTGGAAGTGAGAAACAAATTCAAGGCATTAGATCTTATAGACAGAGTGCCTGAAGAACTGTGGATGGAGGCTTGTGACACTGTACAGGAGGCAGTGGTCAAGACCATCCCCCAAAAATAGAAATGCAAAAAGGCAAAATGGTTGTCTGAGGAGGCCTTACAAATAGCTGAGAAAAGAAGAGAAGCTAAAGGCAAAGGAGAAAAGGAAAGATATACCATCTGAATGCAGAGTTCCAAAGAACAGCAAGGATAGATAAGAAAGCCTTCCTCAGTGATCAAGGCAAAGAAATAGAGGAAAACATAGAATGGGAAAGACTAGAGATCTCTTCTTCAAGAAAATTAGAGATACCAAGGGAACATTTCATGCAAAGATGGGCTCAATAAAGGACAGAAACGGTATGGACCTAACAGAAGCAGAAGATATTAAGAAGAGATGGCAAGAATACACAGAAGAACTGTACAAAAAAGATCTTCATGACCCAAATAACCACGATGGTGTAATTACTCACCAAAGCCAGACATCCTAGAATGTGAACTCAAGTGAGCCTTAGGAAGCATCACTACAAATAAAGCTAGTGGAGGTGACAAAATTCCAGCTAAGCTATTTCAAATTCTAAAAGATGATGCTGTGAAAGTGCTGCACTCAAAATGTCAGCAAATTTGGAAAACTCAGCAGTGGCCACAGGACTGGAAAAGGTCAGTTTTCATTCCAATCCCAAAGAAAGGCAATGCCAAAGAATGCTCAAACTACCACACAATCGCATTCATCTCACACGCTAGCAAAGTGATACTCAAACTTCTCCAAGTCAGGCTTCAACAGTATGTCAACCATGAACTTCCAGATGTTCAAGCTGGATTTAGAAAAGGCAGAGAAAACCAGAGATCAAATTGCCAACATCCATTGGATCATAGAAAAAGCAAGAGTTCCAGAAAAACATCTACTTCTGCTTTAATGATTATGCCAAAGCCTTTGATTGTGTGGATCATTACAAACTGTGGAAAATTCTTCAAGAGATGGGAATGCCAGACCACCTTACCTGCCTCCTGAGAAATCTGTATGCAGGACAAGAAGCAGCAGTTAGAACCGGATATGGAACAACAGACTAGTTCCAAATTGGGAAAGGAGTATGATAAGGGTGTATATTGTCACCCTGTTTATTTAACTTATATGAAGAATACATCACGCGAAATGCAGGACTGGATGAAGCACAAGCTGGAATCAAGATTGCCGGGAAAAATATCAATAACCTCAGATATGCAGATGACACCACCCTTATGGCAGAAAGCGAAGAACTAAAGAGCCTCTTGATGAAAGTGAAACAGGAGAGTGAAAAAGCTGGCTTAAAACTCAACATTTAAAAAACTAAGATCAGGGCATCCAGTCCCATCACCCCATGGCAAATAGATGGGGAAACAATGGAAACAGTAACAGACTTTATTTTTTTGGGCTCCAAAAATCACTGCAGGTGGTGACTGAAGCTATGAAATTAAAAGACGCTTGCTCCTTGGAAGAAAAGCTATGACAAACTTACAAAGCATATTGAAAAGCACAGACATTACTTCCCTCGTGGTCTAGTGTTAAGAATCCACCTGCCAATGCGGGGGCACAGGTCTGACCCCTGCACTGGGAAGACCCCACATGCCGCAGAGCAACTAAGCCCATGCACCACAACTACTGAAGTCTGAATGCCTGGCCCAGTGCTCTGCAAAAAGAGAAACCACTGCAGTGAGAAGCCCTAGCACCCCACAACAAAGAGTAACCCTGCCTGCCACAACTAGAGGTAGCTCCCGCACAGCAGCTGAAGACTCAGCGCAGCCAAAAATAAAATATATAAACAGAACTTAAAAAAAAAAATAGCTATGCATATAAAAGACAGCAGGAAGCAACTTCCCTGGTGATCCAGCGGCTAAGACCCCATACTCCCAATGCAGGGGGCCGGAGTTCAGTCCCTGGTCAGGAAACTAGATCCTGCAGCACAACTAAGGATCTCGAATGCCACAACGAAGATGTAAGATCCTGCACAACTAGAACCCAGAGCAGCCAAATAATTATTAAAAAAAAAAAAGACAGCAGAAGAGAAGCAGCAGCTCGATGGAGGCAGAAATAGAGAAAGAATCCAAGACTGAATGGGTTTTCAGACCAGAACCTGAAGTTTAGCTTCACTCAAGGAGACATGCAAATGAAACGGTTATGCAAAATCAAATATCAAAGTTTGAAAAGACAAGTGTCAGAAAACAGGCACTCTCATACACTTTTTTGGCTTTGTTTCTTTCTTTTTTTTGGCTTTGTTTCTTTTTTAGGTTTTTATTGGAGCACAGTTATCTCACTGCTGGTGGGTCTATAAATGTGTACAACTTAGAGGCCTGTATGGCAACAGCTCATGAAACTACAGATGAACATGCCCTTTGAACCCCTACATACAATGATGAGCATAATACTAATCATGACTAACTCTTGAATTAACATGGATTTTACTCATTTAAGGGCCTAGATCTGATACAGTGCCTGATGAACTATGGAATGAGGTTCATGACATTGTACAGGAGACAGGGATCAAGACCATCCCCATGGAAAAGAAATGCAAAAAAGCAAAATGGCTGTCTGGGGAGGCCTTACAAATAGCTGTGAAAAGAAGAGAAGCGAAAAGCAAAGGAGAAAAGGAAAGATATAAGCATCTGAATGCAGAGTTCCAAAGAATAGCAAGAAGAGATAAGAAAGCCTTTTTCAGCGATCAATGCAAAGAAATAGAGGAAAACAACAGAATGGGAAAGACTAGAGATCTCTTCAAGAAAATCAGAGATACCAAAGGAACATATGCAAAGATGGGCTCAATAAAGGACAGAAATGGTATGGACCTAACAGAAGCAGAAGATATTAAGAAGAGATGGCAAGAATACTCAGAAAAACTGTACAAAAAAGATCTTCATGACCCAGATAATCACGATGATGTGATCACTGACCTAGAGCCAGATCCTGGAATGTGAAGTCAAGTGGGCCTTAGAAAGCATCACTATGAACAAAGCTAGTGGAGGTGATGGAATTCCAGTTAAGCTATTCCAAATCCTGAAAGATGATGCTGTGAAAGTGTTGCACTCAATATGCCAGCAAATTTGGAAAACTCCGCAATGGCCACAGGACTGGAAAAGGTCAGTTTTCATTCCAATCCCAAAGAAAGGCAATGCCAAAGAATGCTCAGACTACCGCACAATTGCACTCATCTCACACGCTAGTAAAGTAATGCTCAAAATTCTCCAAGCCAGGCTTCAGCAATACATGAACCGTGAACTTCCTGATGTTCAAGCTGGTTTTACAAAAGGCAGAGGAACCAGAGATCAAATTGCCAACATCTGCTGGATCATGGAAAAAGCAAGAGAGTTCCAGAAAAAACATCTATTTCTGCTTTATTGACTATGCCAAAGCCTTTGACTGTGTGGATCACAATAAACTGTGGAAAATTCTTCAAGAGATGGGAATACCAGACCACCTGACCTGCCTCTTGAGAAATTTGTATGCAGGTCAAGAAGCAACAGTTAGAACTGGACATGGAACAATAGACTGGTTCCACATAGGAAAAGGAATATGTCAAGGCTGTATATTGTCACCCTGTTTATTTAACTTATATGCAGAGTACATCATGAGAAACGCTGGACTGGAAAAAACACAAGCTGGAATCAAGATTTCCGGGAGAAATATCAATAACCTCAGATATGCAGATGACACCACCCTTATGGCAGAAAGTGAAGAGGAACTCAAAAGCCTCTTGATGAAAGTGAAAGTGGAGAGTGAAAAAGTTGGCTTAAAGCTCAACATTCAGAAAATGAAGATCATGGCATCCGGTCCCATCACTTCATGGGAAATAGATGGGGAAACAGTGGAAACAGTGTCAGATTTTATTTTTCTGGGCTCCAAAATCACTACAGATGGTGACTGCAGCCATGAAATTAAAAGATGCTTACTCCTTGGAAGGAAAGTTATGACCAACCTAGATAGCATATTCAAAAGCAGAGACATTCCTTTGCTAACAAAGGTTCGTCTAGTCAAGGCTATGGTTTTTCCAGTGGTCATGTATGGATGTGAGAGTTGGACTGTGAAGAAAGCTGAGTGCCAACCAATTGATGCTTTTGAACTGTGGTGTTGGAGAAGACTCTTGAGAGTCCCTTGGACTGCAAGGAGATCCAACCAGTCCATTCTGAAGGAGATCAGTCCTGGGATTTCTTTGGAAGGAATGATGCTAAAGCTGAAACTCCAGTACTTTGGCCACCTCACGCAAAGAGTTGACTCATTGGAAAAGACTCTGATGCTGGGAGGGATTGGGGGCAGGAGGAGAAGGGGACGACAGAGGATGAGATGGCTGGATGGCATCGCTGACTTGATGGACGTGAGTCTGGGTGAAGTCCGGGAGTTGGTGATGGACAGGGAGGCATGGTGTGCTGCGATTCATGGGGTCGAAAAGAGTCGGACACGACTGAGTGACTGAACTGAACTTACTCATTTAATCATCACTGCTGCTAAGTTGCTTCATTTGTGTCCAACTCTATGCGACCGCATAGACAGCAGCCCACCAGGCTCCCCCGTCCCTGGGATTCTCCAGGCAAGAACACCGGAGTGGGTTGCCATTTCCTTCTCCAATGCATGAAAGTGAAAAGTGAAAGTGAAGTCGCTCAGTCGTGTCCGACTCTAAGCGACCCCATGGACTGCAGCCCACCAGGCTCCTCTATCCATGGGATTTTCCAGGCAAGAGTACTGGAGTGGGGTGCCATTGCCTTCTCTGATTTAATCATCACTAGAACCCTGTACATAATTAAACCAGAAAGGAAACCAAGTCATTGGAGATGAAACTGAACTACCATTGCACAGCCTTGAGTTCCACAGAAAGGACTGATAATTTGATGTGTTGAATGACAGACAGCTCTGAGCTAGAGAGCGCCAGGAAGCCCAGGGTAGAGAGATGGTGACCCCACTGCATCCAGGATCTGTAGACCAATGGCCCAGGAGACCCTTTGCCACGTCTCACCAAATGTTGATGCATCTCTTCCACACTTGCTCCCGGTGGTGAATGAAGGCAGTTCTTGTGCCATGGTCCAGCCTTCCAGGGGTCTTCAAGGGATCCTTAGTCAGGTTTAGGACAGGAAGATTAATCCACTATAGCCAGAAATGAGAGGTATGACAGTGAGTGAGTTCTTTCCAGATCCCTACTGAACCCCCGTTTCCCATTTCCACAAAAGAAACACTTGTGGAACTGGGGAAACAAATCTTATCTCCCTTATCGGTAAAACCAGAATAATATTTCATAGGAATGCTGTGATTATTAAATCACATTTTTAAAACATTTGTGGAGAACACCTGACTCAGAGCCTCTTTCTTCCACACAAACGTTCAATAAACGTCCATTTCTCTTCCTTTTCCTTGCCAGGAAAACCTCGGGGGAACAAACTCCCCAGGTTGGGCCTTCCCAGTTGTTCCAGATACTGTCTCCAACTTATCAGAAGTCCTCCTGCATAGTCACATCCCCTAGATTCGCCCCCACTCTCTCCATCCCCGCTAGGCCCGCCCCACAGCTCCTCAGCATCACTCATCCTCCAATCCCAGCTCTAAAACACATTCCATCTCTTCTATTCTTCTCCACCTGGGAGACACTGTTTCCAATCCTCCAGTCTGGGGACCGCGACGCGCCCCACCCCCGCCCCCGACCCCCGCCACGCTGCCTCTGCTTCCACATACCCTCCAACACCGCCCCCCATGCCTAAAGGTCCCTCCCTCCTCGCCCTGACCACCTGGCCCCGGAAGTCGGGAGGCGGACTCTCACAGCTACTGCCTGTCACCAGTTCGTTATTGTGCTCGTATAAGGTGATTTGTCCTCTAGGCGGCGGAGGAGGGAACAACCCCAGGGAGCACATCTTGCCGGTCCCGAGGACGTCCCGGAATCAGCAGACTCCCAGAGCCCCGCTCCTCTGACTCTTAGTTCCCGGGCTAGATTCGGATGCCTACGGGTTGCCGCATGGGACAAACGGCAATACAAAGCTCAAAGAAAGTAAACGGAAGAGCAACGCAGAAGAAGGACGCATGCGCAGTTCTGGGATCGACTTCCGGCGTCCTGGCGCGCCGCCTAGCGGCGGGAGAAAGAGCGGCGCCGACACGTCCGCAGCGCTGACCCCTAGTTAAGAGTCACAGCGGGTTTTTTTGTTTTGTTTTGTTTCCTGTGAGACTGCTGTTTTCCCAGTTCCGAATTCCCCAGCATAGTCTCCCACTCACTCTCAGCACTCGAAAAGCTCAAAATAAGCCACGTTCAGGGAAGTACCTAATTAAACCCTTCCAGAACTGTGAATCGCCCAGAGGAAAATACCGACTCTTATCACGAGCAGCTGGCTGGAAAGTTGAGGGACGCTCACCCGGAGGAGGAAAGTCAGGCGGGAGACCTTGGGAGGGAGAGTACTGCGCCCGCCAGAACCTAAAGGCCACAGGGTTAGGCTTCCTGGAAGGAAAAGTGGGAACAGTTGGGAAACTGATATTTCCTGAGCATTTATTATGATAAGTGCTTGACTAATCTTTACAACTCCATGAGATGGGTACTGTTATACTACCAAAAGGAAAGTGAGGCACGAGGGAGATCGGACCTTAAAAATACCAAAACCGGGAATTCTGCCTTCAGAATAAAAATGAGATGGAGAGGAGAGGGGCAAAAATAGGTGAAGGGGATTAAGAGGTACAAGCTACAAAGTAAAAAATACAAGGATGTAATGTCAACACGGGGCTTCCCCAGGTGAAGAATCCGACTGCCAAGCAGGAGAAGCAAGAACCTGTGGTTCAGTCCTTGGTCAGGGAAAATCCCCTTGAGAGGGAAATGGCAACCCATTCCAGTATTCTTGCCTGGGAAATCCCATGGACAGGAGCCTGGAGGGCTACAGTCCGTGGGGTCGCAAAGAGTCGGGACACGACTTAGCAACTGAACAACAACAGCAGTACTCAAGGAATATAGCCAATGTTTTATAATAATTTTGTGTGGAGTATAATCTAAAGAAATAACAAATCATTGTGTTGTACACTTGAAACATTGTAGCCAATATAGCACAGGGAAAGTAGTCAATACTTTATAATAACTCTGTATGGAGTATAATCTATAAAAGTATCAAATCACTAAATTGTACACTTAAAACTGATACAATGTTGTATATCAACTATGCTGCAATTTTTAAGCGATATTTATCTTACTCTAATTCATAACAATGGAGTTATTAATAGAATTGGAGTCTAACGCAATTGCAGGCTCCTCTTCTTACAGCTGTGTAACTTTGGAAAATCACTGAACTCTTTGAGCTTCAGTTCCCAAAGGAAAGATATAAACATCTGAATGCAGAGTTCCAAAGAATAGGGAGAAGAGATAAGAAAGCCTTCTTCAGCGATCAATGCAAAGAAATAGAGGAAAACAACAGAATGGGAAAGACTAGGGATCTCTTCAAGAAAAATCAGAGATACCAAAGGAACATTTCATGCAAAGATGAGCTCGATAAAGAACAGAAATGGTATGGACCTAACAGAAGCAGAAGATATTAAGAAGAGATGGCAAGAATACACAGAAGAACTGTACAAAAAAGATCTTCACGACCCAAATAATCACGATTGTGTGATCACTGACCTAGAGCCAGACATCCTGGAATGTGAAGTCAGGGCCTTAGAAAGCATCACTATGAACAAAGCTAGTGGAGGTGATGGAATTCCAGTTGAGCTATTCCAAATCCTGAAAGATGATGCTGTGAAAGTGTTGCACTCAATATGCCAGCAAATTTGGAAAACTCCGCAATGGCCACAGGACTGGAAAAGGTCAGTTTTCATTCCAATCCCAAAGAAAGGCAATGCCAAAGAATGCTCAGACTACCGCACAATTGCACTCATCTCACACGCTAGTAAAGTAATGCTCAAAATTCTCCAAGCCAGGCTTCAGCAATACATGAACCGTGAACTTCCTGATGTTCAAGCTGGTTTTACAAAAGGCAGAGGAACCAGAGATCAAATTGCCAACATCCGCTGGATCATGGAAAAAGCAAGAGAGTTCCAGAAAAAACATCTATTTCTGCTTTATTGACTATGCCAAAGCCTTTGACTGTGTGGATCACAATAAACTGTGGAAAATTCTGAAAGAGATGGGAATACCAGACCACCTGACCTGCCTCTTGAGAAATTTGTATGCAGGTCAAGAAGCAACAGTTAGAACTGGACATGGAACAATAGACTGGTTCCACATAGGAAAAGGAATACGTCAAGGCTGTATATTGTCACCCTGTTTATTTAACTTATATGCAGAGTACATCATGAGAAACGCTGGACTGGAAAAAACACAAGCTGGAATCAAGATTTCCGGGAGAAATATCAATAACCTCAGATATGCAGATGACACCACCCTTATGGCAGAAAGTGAAGAGGAACTCAAAAGCCTCTTGATGAAAGTGAAAGTGGAGAGTGAAAAAGTTGGCTTAAAGCTCAACATTCAGAAAACGAAGATCATGGCATCTGGTCCCACCACTTCATGGGAAATAGATGGGGAAACAGTGGAAACAGTGTCAGACTTTATTTTTCTGGGCTCCAAAATCACTGCAGATGGTGACTGCAGCCATGAAATTAAAAGATGCTTACTCCTTGGAAGGAAAGTTATGACCAACCTAGATAGCATATTCAAAAGCAGAAACATTCCTTTGCCAACAAAGGTTCGTCTAGTCAAGGCTATGGTTTTTCCTGTGGTCATGTGTGGATGTGAGAGTTGGACTGTGAAGAAAGCTGAGCACCGAAGAATTGATGCTTTTGAATTGTGGTGTTGGAGAAGACTCTTGAGAGTCCCTTGGACTGCAAGGAGATCCAACCAGTCCATTCTGAAGGAGATCAGCCCTGGGATTTCTTTGGAAGGAATGATGCTAAAGCTGAAACTCCAGTACTTTGGCCACCTCATGCGAAGAGTTGATTCATTGGAAAAGACTGATGCTGGGAGGGATTGGGGGCAGGAGGAGAAGGGGCCGACAGAGGATGAGATGGCTGGATGGCATCACTGACTCGATGGATGTGAGTCTGAGTGAACTCCGGGAGTTGGTGATGGACAGGGAGGCCTGGCGTGCTGCGATTCATGGGGTCGCAAAGAGTGGACACGACTGAGCGACTGATCTGATCTGATCTGATCTCCCTCATTTGCAGAGGGTAGTAACGCATGGTTGTTTCCCATACATAAAAATGGAAACAAAGCCATTTAAGAGATTGTAAAGCACTAAGCAGATTCAGGAGATAAACAGCTCTAACTCTGCCACAAACTAGGTGACCCTGGACATTGGTTCATTCATTTAACAAATATTAATAAGCAATTCCAGGGCTTCCCAGGTGGCACAGTGATAAAGAACCCCCTGCAGGAGATAAGAGTTTTATCCCTGGGTGGCAAAGATCACCTGAAAAAGAAAATGGCACCCTACTCCAGTATTATTGCCTAGAAAATTCCATGGACAGGGGAGCCTGGCGGGCTACAGCCAATGGTGTTGAAAAGAGTTGAACACGACTGAACACGCATGCGTGCACGCGTGCACACACACACACACACACACACACTCAGCAATTCCAAGGATCAGGCTCTGGGCACACAGAACTGTATAAAGCATAGTCCCCACTCCCAAGAGCAACCAGCCTCAATGGAGAGACATTCTGCTTTAATATTTTTGTCTGTGTCTGCCCCTTCTTTCTACATGAAAAGTTCCCCTCGAGCATTATACCCCGAGTCAGAAAACCAGGGGTTCCAGAAGGTTAATAAACATAGGACTCATCTGAAAATCTTGTTAAAATACAAATTCTGGGATGGAGCTCTGAAGCTGTAGCTCCAAAAAGTCCCCAGGTGGTACAGCGTGGACAACACCGTGAGTACCCTGTCTGGCCCTTAGCTTACTGTTGTCTGGGAAGTCACAGAAGGCGTAAAAGAGCAGAATATACAAACCGGGAAGTTTGGAGAAATTGGCTGAGAAAGCACTTCCTGAGACAGGAAAGCAACATAGGATTGAAGGAAAAGTGGGAGTCTGTGACTGACAGACCTGTGGAGAGCAGTGAAATGCCACTCACAAACTTTTTTTTTAATTAATGTATTTATTTTCGCCTGCACCAGGTCTTCCTTGCTGTGTGAGGGCTTTATCTCTCTCCTTGTGTTTGGGACTCTCATTGCCATTGCTTCTCCTGTTGGGGAACACAGGCTCTAGAGCACTGGCCTAGAGTTGTGCTGTAGTTGCTCTACCTCATGTGGCATCTTCCTGCACCAGGGATGGAACAGTGTCCCCTGCACTGGCAGGTGATTCTTAACCACTGGACCACCAGGGAAGTCCCACCCCCAAACAGTTTCATTGTATCTTAACCTTGGCACCATCCAACCCCCAAAACTCACTACAGCCTGGGCCTGCAACTTCCACCCTCCCTTCAATGAAGCCTGATTTTCCCCAACAGATTGCGTTATAATTATCAGTTAGGTACCTGCCTCTTACCAGTAATGTGACCTGGAGAGAAGGAAACGGTGCTCTGTGTATTCACACACAGTCACCATCTCCCATGTGTGTGCTTAGTTGCTCAGTCGTGTCCGACTCTTTGTGACCCCATAGACTGTAGCCCGCAGGCTCCTCTGTCCACGGGGATTCTCCTGGCAAGAATACTGGAGGGGACCTTTCCCAATCCAGGGGTCGAACCCAGGTCTCCCGCATTACAGGCGGATTCTTTACCGGAAGCCCATACAGCTTATTTAATGTTTGTTGAATGATTTTTCACAATTTGCAGAGTCTTGGGAGAGTAGTCCGGGCCTAGCGCACTCTCCACTAAATTCACCAGGGGGCGCGGTGGCCCCGGCGTCACAGTGACTGAGACCCACAGTCCCGGGGGCGCAGAGCTCTCAGCAGGCGGTCTCTCCACCCCGGCCACTCCCTACGACCTGGGCGGGAAACCGAGGCAGCGCCCCTGCCGCTGCCCGAAACTTCTAAAATGGGCCCCCTACTTTGAGAGGCGGGAGGCATCACGGGAGCCTGGGTGCCTGGACCTCGTCCCGCCGCCCCTTCCCCGGGCCCGCCGAAGCCCGGCGCCCCGGCCCGGGGCCGGTAACCAAGCGCACATGGCCCGCCCGGCCCTGTTTGTCCTGGCAGCGCGCCGCCGCTATTTGAGGCGGTTTTTATCTCCCAGAAACCAGCAAAACCCCAAGCGGAGTCTAGGGAAGATGAAAGGGGCCGAGGGGCCGGGGAGGGGACGACCGCGAGGCTGCGGCGGGCGGGAGCTGGCACCGGACAGGCGGAGACCGGCAGGCGAGAAAGCCAGGCCCTGGGGGGTCCCGAGGAGCCGAGCCCGGGGGTCCACTTTGGGCTGCCGCCGCGAGCCTGGGCGTCTCCCGCCCCTTTTCAGTCTCTCTTCCGCCGCGGCCCCCGGCCCGCGGGAGAGTCCTCGGAACTCCGATCCTCTTCAAAGCGCCTTTGAAGCTTCGCTCCCCGCCCGAGGGCAGGAGATTTCGCACCTGGACGGGGGCGGGGTGGGAAGGGGGCCGGTAGCTCGAGTTCGGCCGGATCGCCGCCTGGGACCCGCCGACCCCTCCCCGCTGCAGCGCGGCGGGCCTCTCCCGATGCCCCGAGCGGTACCAGCGGACTGGGGCGCCGCCCGCAGTCGGGCCCAGGCCGGGGGAGCTGCGGGTGAGCCCCTCTGCCTGGCGGGGGAGCCCTAGGGGGCGGGGGCCGCACAAAGCCCTATTGTGGCTGGGGGCTGGCCGCCACAGAGTGCCTTTTGTTCCGCCTCTAACTCCGTGGCGGGCACGACTGATTGCAGGCCCCGGGCCGGGGGCGGGTTACGTGCCAGGCGGGTCCGCCCGCGGGAGCCGCACCGCGCCGGGCTCTGGCCCCGCGGTACTCCTCACGGGGCCGGCGCGCGTCCCGGCTAATGCCGGGCCAGGTCCGCTGGTGCCGAGCCCGAGGAAGAGCCGGGGAAGAAACCTCTTTGCCTTCCCAACTCCGCAGAGAGCTCTGGGCCGTTAAAAACACCTCCACCGCAAGGCGGGACAGCCGAAGTATTCTACCCTGGGCGTAACGTGCAAACAGACAGGACACAATGCCCCTGGTGACTCCCCGGGTTGCCAAGGAGAAATCCTGTGGCTCGCCTATTTGCCCTCTTCTTCCTCTTTTCTCAGCATGACAAAATTTAAAATCAAACTTTTATTTATTAAATTAAAAAAAAAAAAAAAAAGACTCCATGAGGGCTTGATCCCTTCCCTTCCACAATATTACCCTCTCCCCAAGCTCCGGCGGCTTTAACCCTTTAACTTGGGGCCTTGAGGGAGCAAGAAATAGAAAAGGAGGATCCAAAGTCACAGGAAAGGCATTCAAAGGCACGAAGCGGCTTTAAAAGTCACTGGAGGTGGAGTTGGGAGCATCGGAAGTCCCAGGTTGCCGGCCTGTGGATGCAACCCCAAGGCAGCTTGGGGACCTCTGTCCTCCTAGGTCTATAAATTCTTCTTTCTCATGACTTCTGGGCACCAGCCTATCACAGTGCCTTGCACAGAGTAGGCACTCAATAAATACTCGATTTTCTTGATCTGATCCCAGAGGAAGCCTTCCCCGCCTTTTCTCCAGGAGAGACACCTCCAAACTAATGTCCTCCTTGGGTTAGATGGGCTTCCCCAAAGAGCATGTCTAAGATGGCAGCTGCAAGCTCTGTTAAAGGTGGCAACAAGGGATTAGCCTAATGGGGTCATGGTGTCAGGAGGGGCAGTGGAAGAACCTGCTCTGGGGTCAAGGAATCTGGAGTACATTCCAGTTCTCCCCTCCATAGGGCTTGAGTTTTCACAGCTTCTGGCTAGGGCTGGAAATATTAGGGATCCCCTAGTTGTGAGATACCCCATCAACTCATTAACAGAGATCTAGCTAATTCACTCTATTAGCAGAGATTCTGTTAAGAGAAACACCATTAACTGAGACCCTGATGATAGAAGTTCTATTAACAAGATCTCCACTATCACTTTTTCTAGACAGAGATGCATTTGGCTAAAATTTCCATAGCAGAAATGGACCCCCTTCCCTCCCCAGCTCACTCTACCTGACCTGTCATCATAACTTAGATAAATAGAATTATTATTATTACTATTCATTTCTCTTGGAACATAGGGGTTAAATATACATGCCTGGGGGCAGCCTCCCTGACCCTGGGGTCACCCCATCTTTGGGATCAGATCCCCACCAGTCTGCCCCCTCTTGGCACCCTGCTCCCTGCCAGGTCACTTACCCCAATCCCCTGAACTCTGGTCCCTAATGAAGAGGCCACCAGGGGGCAATAAATTATCATTATCATCATCATGACTGTGTTTGTAAAAAAAACGCTCTGGAGCATAGAAGGCAGTGGACTACAAAGTTGAGAAGATTGGAGCCTGAAAGCTAAGGAATAGTGGTAAATAAGCTTGGGAGGCAGAAAAGATGCACATAAAGGAGTCAGTGAGATGGAGAAATGAAGTGTTGGGAGCCCAGATGGAGGGGAAGTGAGTTGGTTTGGTAAGAGCAGAGAGAGAAACTGAGCAGTAGCGAGGAAAGAGCTTCTGAAGCCCTGAGTGCAGAGATCAGGCACCAGGTGACGGCCTGAGATGAGAGTTTGCAGAAGGGTCTCATGGCAAGGGGAGGAAGTAAGCTGAGGAAGCATGCAGGGTGATACCCAGGCCCAGAATGGGTGGGAAGAGGGAAAGATGGATAGAGTTGCAAAGGGCAACATGCATGGGTCAAAGGGGGTGAGGGGCAAGCAGTGGTCCACAGAGCCAGGAGAGGCTGGAAAGGCAGACTCAGGGGGCTAGAGACCTCCACCCGGCTCAGATCTCCAGCAGGTTGCTCTGCTCCGGGCTGCCTTCAGGGGCTTTTTCTGGGGGTGCCGGTGAGGCAGAAGGTCTGGGCGTCTGACTGGCCTCCTCTTCGCCAGTGCTGCGGCCCTCCCCCAGCTCCTTGGGGCCGCTGGGTGGGGGTCCTGGACCTGGCTCACCGTGGGTGCGTTGATGTTTGCTCAGGTGGTCGCTTCGGGTAAAGCGCTTGGAGCAGAGTAGGCAGGTGAACTTCTTCTCCCGGGTGTGAGTGCGCACGTGGCGCTCCAGCTCGTCCGAACGGGTGAACCTCTTGCCGCAGAAGAGCCAGTTGCAGACGAAAGGCCTCTCGCCCGTGTGCCAGCGCAAGTGGGCCTTCAGATGGGAGGCCTTGCCGTACACCTTGCCACAGCCCGGGATGTGGCAACTGTGGATCGGCTTCTTTCGCAGCCCGGCTGCGGCAGCACCCAGGCGCTCCAGCTCCTGGCAGTTGGGGCAGTCGCAGGAGGAGCGCCCTGCTCCACTGCTCCCGTAGCCAGCACTGCCCCCTGTGCCTGCACCCCGGGGGGGTTTGGCTCCACCGCTCCCCTCCAGCTGCCCACTGTTGCCCACCGCCTTGGGTTTATAGACATCCTGGGGCAAGACATGCTGGGGCCCTGGCTGCAGGAGATGGGGAGCTGGATAGGGGGCTGGATTAAGGGGGGCAAAGTCGGACGGGTAGGTGGGCAGCTGAGGGTTCAGTGGAGGCTGAGCAGGGCCTGCAGGCAGTGTCCCTTGCAGCCCATCACCCTGGCCCTGCCCGCCACCGAGCCAGTTGCCCCCAGGATGCATGTCCCACCAAGGGGTAGGAGCATTGCCTGGGCCCGGTGAGATGCCTGCATGGATGCCTGCCTTGTACCAGGAGCCATAGGGGTGTGCCATGTCCAGAGAGGTGTAGACGCTGGGCAGGCAGTCAGAAGAGCTGTGCCCCTTGGGCACTAGGAGCCCAGGGTCCTGGGTGCCCGTGGGCCCTGGGAACGAGTGGGAAAAGGGAGGGTAGTCATTGGCATAGCCCGAGGTGGGCGCTGGAGGGCTTCCTGGTGGGGAGAGGAGCCCATTGGTGCTGGAGAAGGGGGCTGGGTAAGCATCCCCCATGGTTTTGGAGGCCGAAAGGTCACTGGTCACAGAGTATGGCTTCTTTGTGCCTGCTTTGCCCAGTGTCGTGGAGTCCCGCAGAGGGCTGGAGCTGCCAAATTTACTGCACGCCGCTGTCAGCATGGCCAGGGGGCTGGAGCCATAGTGAGCTTCCTCCTGTGGGGAGAGAGAAGCATTGGTTAGGTGGAGAAAAGGAGATGTGCAGAAGGACTGCACAGCCTGGAGACCTGGAGAACAGAAGAACAAAGGTGGTGAGGAAGAGGTGAAGAGGATGGGGATTCAGAGGTAAGGTCGGGGAGAGGGATGGGCAGTGAGGACTGAGACCCAGGGAAGAGCTCAGATAGAGTCTGGAAAAAGAGCAGAGGACCAAGACAGGGACGGTGACACCCAACCTAGCAGGCAGGAAGCAGAGCTCCCTGTGATGCTGGGGATGTGCAAGGGCCTCCGAGGAACAGGAGATGCTTCTTAAAAAGCCATGAGAAAGAAGAGCCAGGGATCAAGGCAGCACCCGGATGCGGTGAGTATTAGGGATCCTAACCCCTGGAAGTGGGTTGGGAGCAGAGGCCATGGTGGGGGACTTGGAAAGGAAAGACGAGGCTGAAAGAGCAGCGTGGGGAAAAGCCAAAGTCTTAGGGGACCGTAGTTGCCCCCGTTCCAGGTTTTCCCAGCTTGACCCCTTATTCACTTCCTGTCTCTACTTCATCTCCTGACTAAGGCAGTGGCCTAGTCACCCTAAAGCAGTGTCCTCATGTCCCTGGTAAGGAATCTCTTTCTCTTGGCAGGGACCCTGGGCCAGGGAGCAAGAGGAAGCGACGGCGGAGACACTGGGACATTGAGAGGGAACAGGGTTGCCGCCAAGCCAGGGCTGTGGCTGAGGCAAGAATGTCTTTCAAGCGGGCATTAGGCACCTCCTGCTTTGTGGAGCCAGCTGGTACCCCTTTGGGAGGGCTTGGAGAGCTGAAATCCTCACACCCCTCCAGGGCAGGGAATTGGATTGGCTATGATAGTGGCTCACAGCCACACCCCTCCCTCCATGCCTCAGTGTCCCCTAACACGTAGAGACCCCTCCAGCACAGTGAATGAGGGAAATGTGTGTAGATGCAAGGCACAGGGATCTTTTAGGAATACCAAATGCCCATTGTGCTGTTGCTACCAGGCCAAGGCTCCCTGAGATCACCATCCCTCACGGTACCCCTCCCTGAGTCAGCTCTGGGACATCCCATAAGGACATGGTGCCCTCCTGGATCTCTGGCTGGCACGCATAGGCATCCATTACTGAGAATCCCACCAAAAACAAGTCAGAAGCTGACCCTGTATAGTCCCTTGACAGGGGCCCTCAACGACAGCAGCAAAAATGTACCTTGTACCTTCCCAGTAAAACTGAAAAAGAACCCAAAAATCCAGGGTTCCCAGGCCAGCCTGCTAGCTCCGAGCACATAGTCTGCACCTGTGACACCAATCCTAGGGGTAAATCTGAGGTTTAAAGGCTTGCAGTGAGGGCTGCGTGTGCAATCGCCTGCCTTGCCCTGCTCCCAAAGGGAAACCTGCTGTTCCCCGTGCCCAGTGACCTCTTTCTGAGGTCCTGATGACACCATGGACTCCCAAATTTGAACCATCAAAAGCATCCTCAAATCTGGCCATGGCAGAAGCCCTGCATCCTTCCCAGCCAGGGTGTCCCTGGAGCCTCTCACCTCCCAAGCGGAGGTGGGTAAGGCAGGGCAGCTGCTGGGGCAGGAGGCAAATCCTAGTGGAAAGGAAAGGTCAAAATATATTGTGCAAAGGAGAGGGGCAGAGACCCATAGAACCATAGAGCAGAACCCATAGACCCACAGAGCAGAGGAGCCCGCAGGGTGAGAACCTGACCTTAAAGCCCCTGGTGGTAGGGGGTGGGGGGGCAGTGAAAACAGTGGGAGCTGGCCCACAGGGGCAGAAATGGGCAGGGACGCAAAAGAGAAGAGAAGGAAAAAGCGACAAAAGGAGGGAGAGAGAGGAACGCAGAATAAACAAAGAGAGGTGATGGAAAGAGATTGGGCAAGGAAGGCACAGGAAAGCAGAGCAAAGAAAGGAGGGGGAAGGAAGAAAGGGGGGAGGTGGGAGGGCCGATTTCCTACCTAAGAGAAAACCCCCCCGGTGCTGGGCTTCAGAAAACCCCCAGACCAGGCCACTCCTCCCTCCCTCTCCCCCTGACCACCCCCTCCCCCTCTGCCTGCCTGGCCCGGCTCCGTTGGTTTCCCTGCGGTCGGTTTATTTTTAAAAACGCCGACGCCGTCCCCCCCGCCCGGCCCTCACACTGTGGCCACAGGGGCCTCAGCCAAGCCCAAGGACCCCACCCAGCCATGGGGCGGGAAGGAGGGGTGAGAGAAGGCAAGCAGCCCCAGGCCAACAGGAGACCCCCGCCCTGGGGAACAGAGGGCCCCAGGGCCCAGGGGACAGAGAAGGGGGAGCCGGGCACCGGACAGCTCAGAAGGTTCTGGAGGCCAAGAGCTGGGTACTTGGCTAAGGTTCATCGCAGCCTCAGTTTCCTTGTCCTGCTGCTTGGGCTCTCCCGAGAACTAGGGAGAGGGTCCTGGTTAAGGATTCTAAATATGTGTGCCTGTGTCCCCATATGGGGGACCCGGGGGCTGGAGCCCACCTTCGAGTTGTTTTTCCTCCTGCTTCCACCCACATCCATTGAAAACAATGCCAACCACACCAAAACAGGCTTTTAAGTACTGAAGGGGGAATCTCTGGAGAAGGAACAAGATAAGGAGCTGTCCCAGCTCTCACTCTCACATGGGGAGGGGACCCCGCCCTCTTTCCCCTGACCTCTCACTGGAAGGCTCACTTGGACATCTGAGTGCTGACTGGCCACCTGAGGTCCCAGTTTCCAGTTCTCCACTTTCAGCCTCCTCCCAAATTATTTAGTTCTTCCAGCTCCCAAGTCTCCGTCCCCATTAGCCCCCATCCCCATTTCTCCCTCCTCCCTGATCCTCTGCATCTCACTCAGCCCAGGTGAGCCTCCTGTCACGCTTCCCTCTCTGAACCCCCAAGTTCTTCCTACTGTCCAAGAGGACTTCCTGATGGGGGTATAAGAAGAAGCTTGAGGGCCCAGGTGCCCCTCAAAATAGATGAAAGAGACAGAGGCTGGAAGCCTTGATATCAGGGGCATCTCCAGATTACAGGGAATGAGGGATAAGAAAGTCCAGTTTCCAGGACACGCTCCTCTTGCCAAATGCTACCCCAATCCCATGTCTTTCCAGCAGACCTCTGGCCCAGCCACTCCCGCCGGCACCAGTGCCACGCTGGCAACTCTGGCATGAAGCCCACGCCCATTGACACGGCCCCTGCCTTGGGTGGACCCAGGATTTCCATGCACCTTAGTCCTCCAGCTTCCTCAAGACCAAGCACAGCATTTCAATGATGGCTCAATCAAGAGTCTCTTGGGGAGATGGTGGGGTGAGCAATCTGCCTCCTTGCAGTAGAGGGTAGACAAAGCCCCTGAGGACCCCCAACTAGGTCATGGTGTCCACCCCACTGCCTCACATGCCATTCCCTCAAACTCAGTCACAGGTTCCCTATCCACCAGCCTTACACACACCATTCCCCACTTGGACTAACAGATACTTGGGTGACCCAGCCTGCACACACACCTGTGCTCCCACAAAGCCAGCCACACGAGCAGGTGTGCTGCTCTACATTCTGACACTCACATGCAGGCCAGTGAACACAGGTGTTAAGAGACTCCTGGTCCATCTCACACACACCTCTCCTGTAGGGCTGAATGAGTCAGCTTGGACATGAGCTAGTGTACTGGGAGCAGACGTGGGGCCTTCAGAGGGGCCCAAGAATACAGAAGGTCAAGGCCACTGATGGGAGTTGATCTTTGGGAAGGGCTCTCTGGTCCCAAATTCCTATGGAGGGAGCCAGAAAGCAGAAGTGGTAACAGAGACACAGAGTCAGAGATCCAGAAGCAAGGAGAACTCGGGACATTCAGACAGCCTCTGAGTGACTGTGAGTCCGCCTTTCCAACTGTGATGTGCCATGAGTCCCTCAGAAGCCCTGGCAGAGTCAGCAGTTTCTCAAGCCCCCAAGCCCTGACCCCCGTGGTACCCTGGTTCCCTCCATTGTCAGTGCCAGAGGCAAGGGATGCTGGGGTCCCAGCCTGGAGGGGAAGTGGCCCGGTCCGCCCTGGAGCCTCCCACTCCCAAAATAGAGCTGAGTTTGTCTTTGGCTGAAAGCTAAATATTTGTGAGCCGGGCAGGCGGCCTCAGACCCTGGCCCTCCTCCTTGGTTGCCTCTCAGACCTGGGCCCAGTTCCTCTGGTCAGCCCCCCCACATACATGGACTGCCCTCTCCTTTCTCTCATTGCCCACCTCCTCTGCTACCAGCCCAGAAGCCCAGCCCCCTCCCCACCTACAAACCAGACAAGACACTGCTTAGGGTGAGTCCCCAGAGCCAGGACCCCCAAAGAACCATGTACTCACTGTTGCCCAGTGCCCACTCAGCCAGCCCTCTGGCCTATTTCTCTCCCCCTGTCCCCTACCAGTTTATCTCTCTCCCACTCCTCTCTCTTCACTCCCCTCCCCTTCCTTTCTCGATCCCTCAATCCCTCTTCCACTCCTCAGAGTTGGTGTGCTTGGCGGACCTCAGGGGTCCATGCCTTCTTCTAACCTAATCCCCTCAGTCCTGATCTGACTGCTCCGTGACCCCTTGCCCTGCTCTCTCTCCTCCCCTTTCTCCTGCCCCCCACCCCTCCTCTGACCCCTGGAAGTGACAAGCACCAGAGCAACTGTCTGTGTGAGTTAGAAGGTGGGAGTGGACAGGGATTAGGACCATTAAGATCGAGGCTGGTGTCCTGGGGGAAGGAGGGGGCAGTTACCTCAAGCAGGGAGGACGCCATCCTGAGGCTGGGGAACGGGTCCCAGGGAGCCAGGCAGATGGAGAGAGCTGAGCCGGAGAGAGGGAGAGGGAGAGGGAGGGAGAATGGGAGAATGGGAGAGAAGAGATCTAAAGTTAGAAGGGACTAGGGGGTGGGGGTGGGGGGGGCTGCTCTCTGTCTGTAGGGATCCACCCTCTAATTACAGCTTTCCCAGCGGAGAAGGCTCCGGATCCAATGAGCAGGGCGAGAGAGGGAGGCAGAGGGTCCAAATTTCCTGCTCCATTTGCTGAGCTCCCCCAAAGAAGGGATCTGGGCGGGAGAGGAGAAACGGGGCTCCCAGGGAAGCAGGAGGGGGTAGGGACAGGGCAAGTTGTCAGGGCATGCCGGGGGCGCTGAGGGTCTGGGCGGATGCAGGGTGGGCCCAGGTGCCCCACACCCTGCCCCCAGCCATCCCATAGGCGGCTATGGGAACCCCTCCCAGACAGAGCTCCCGAGTGTCCTGTACCTGGGGGATAAGGGGCTGGGTGTCTTGAGTCTCTGCTCTCTGGAGGTCTGGCACTGGGAGTGCTGGCAAGGGGTCGCCTGAGGGTCCGAGGAGGGCTCCGCTCCTCTCCTAGGCCAGCTGCACTCCTGTTCCCACTCAGGCTCTGATCCTAGAATCCTACTCTGACTCCGGAGTCCTGGCTGCGGGTCCGCGGGTGGCGGCGGCGGCTGCTGCTCCTGCTGCTGCTGTTGCTGCTGCTCCTGCCGCCGCCGCTGCTGCCGCTGAGGGAAGGAACAGGAGGGAAAAGGAACAAACCCCAAACCACTAATTAGAGATCCAGGGGGGGGATGGGGGATTGGGGACGACACTCACACAGAGAGACTGGAACACACTGACATACACACTCATGGACAAACACAGGACGATACATGTGCACGTCCACGCGCGCAGCCTCCCCACCGGGGCACGGCCACTGTCATGAATGAACAGAGACAAACTCACACACAGATGATCGCAGTGACATGGCTGGAGGCGCACACGCCCCACACACACATCCGAGCTGACCACAGAGATGCCTGCTTCCCCAGTCACCCACCTCGAGAGCAGGAGAGCCGTGTGGACCGTGTGTTGTGAAAGTCAGGAGGGAGTGTGTGTTCTGGGGTTGAGGCTTTCTGCTGCCCAAGCATTTGAGGGTCACGGAGGTAGGTTCCAGAGCAAGGCCTGGAGGGAGGGACAGGGTGGGGAGGGCTTGGCACAGGCTTGGGGCTCCCCAGTCTTCCTCCCAGTACCTCAGTTTCAGTCTTGAGAAGTGAAACCTAGGCCTACCTCCCTTAGTGGGGCAGAAGCTAGATCTTGCATATCTGAGGAAATTTAAGGCAGGCAGGAGTGAGGGTAGGGGGTAGGAAGTCACTGGGTCATCCATGCCCGAGCCTGGCCTCTTTGGATCAACTTCCTTTCCCCCTAATACAGACCCCAGATGCCATCATTTCTTGCCAGTTACCAGCCCTAGGCCCTTCTTGGCCACACACACATCCAGTCTCCAACCTCTGATGGATCGTTCTCATGAGCTCTCATGCTCTCCTGGGAGTGGGTCTGGTTCCCTTTCTCACTGTCGTGCATCCATTCCCCCTGCAGCAGGAAGAATTGAAGTTAGAGCTTAGGCAGGACTTCCAAACTTTGACTTCTCATCAAAATGGGGAAGAAAAGAAACTCACCCAGTTGGAAGAGGGGAATGCAAAAAAGTCTATGAATTGAAATCTGGACCCTGAGGTAAGTTTATAGGAGAGAGAGGACTGGGGAGCCAAGTGGAAGAACCAGCATCTCCCACTGAGGGGCCCAGCCAGCCGAGGTTGTTTTGCAAGTTATTCCCCAACACACCCCTCTCCCCGGGCCAGCCCTGCCCATCAGAGGAATGGAGCCTGGTCCTTCCCCGCTCTCCTTATTCCCCAGTCAGTCCCCTCACTTGCTCTTCCTGGGTGCCCACCTTGAGGCTCCTCATACTCTCCCAGCTCAGCTTCTCAAGGCAAAGTTGAGGAGGGGGCAGGAGCAGCTGGAAGTCCTGGGAGAGTTACCTGCAGTTTAACCAGCAGGCAGGGTCAATGTTCAGGGATGGATGGTGGGGGAGTTAGGGTTTCCAGCTCCAGGATTTGACTTCTCTAACAGAACCCTGTAGACTCAACTTTTGAGGAGAGGGTTAGGGAAGCAAGGTGACTGGCAGACAAAGGAAAAGAAGCAAAAGAAGAAACACAGAAAGACTGAGAGGCATACAGAGCAAATGAAAAAATCCAATAAGATCAGAAGAGAAACTAGCGAAATAATAGGGAGAGAACAGAGGAAAACACAAGACCAGCATGTGGCTTAGAACACACACACACACACACAGCAGAAAAAAGGAAAAGAAATAGGCCCAGAGAAACAAAGATGAGGAGTCAATGGCTTCAGAAGAACAGGACAGGGAGAACTGCAGGAGGTTTGGCCAGGTCCAGCGGAGGCAGAGGGTTAAAGCGGCCAGGCAGGTGGGGGGCGGGGATGAAGTATAAATAGTCCATAATTGTGTCCGATGATTACATGGGCCACCCCACCCGTCTGCCCAAGAGGAAGTGCCCGTGGTGGGGTGTCCCATGACCTCGAAGTCTCCCCCTGGTGGGGGGTGTTTCTGAGCCTGAGGTGCCAGATGGATTTCTGGGCCCCCCTCCCCAAACCCAGCTCAGAAGTTGGTGAGGAAAAGGGGAAGCTTTGGGCAAGTTACTGCATCACCAGCAGAAAGCCATCCCACTTTTAGACCAGGCAGGCAACTGAGGCAGAGGAGCAAAGTCTAGACTCCAGAGAAGAGATGGTAGGTGAGTAAGGGGTTGGAGCTCCAACTAGATTGGGGAGGAAACGGAGGCAGGAGGAGAGGAGGTGTGGGGTTGAGGAGGGTAAGGGGAGACAGGTATGGCCAGCCGTCTCCACTTCTTTAGGGATCTGGATCCCTAATCCTACGGGGGAGGTGGGGAGCAGGAGTGCTAGGGAAGGGCAAGGAGCAGGATCCCTGGAAGATGTGAGTCAGGGCCCCTGACATGTCAACCCCAGTAGGACAGTGCCTGGACACAGAGCCCCCTCCCAAACGTCTGTGCTGAAACCAGTGCAGAGGGGCTGCCTGAAGCTCCCAGCTCCCTCCCTCAGGACCCTGGGCTCTGACTTCTTCCACACCCTGTTTAAGATAGTCCTGCAGTCCAGACCCTGCTATTCCTGGGCGCAGACACACACGCCCTTCTCAGCTCCCCCAGGGGCTGGGGTCAGCAACTGGGAGCCCTGACCAAGGACCTGCCTCCACTCTCTCAGGCCTCCCTCAGCCCGGCCTCCCAGGGGGTGGGGCAGCCCAGGCAGAGGCGCCATGTGGCAGGGGCGGGTAGAGGCTGCGGCTCTGGTCCTTCCAGTATAAACCCCCTAGGCATCTGGTTTCTATCCACCACCCCCCACCACCCTGGGGGCCCCTCAGCCTCCGCCCATGGCCACCCAGACACTGAGCTCCAGAGATGGACGCCCCTGAAGGAAGGGGTGGGATGGTGCCTTTCTGATCTTTCAACCCCAGGATCGAGCTGAACCACAGGGACGCTCCCTTCCCTCCCTGCCTCCCTTCCCTAGAAGAAGCAGGGTGGGATTTCTAGGTTAGAGGGGTTGAATCTGGAACCTGCCTCAGTTTTCTTTAGCTCTTTTTTGGAAAGGTCGGTGGGGGTGGGGAGAGTGAACCCTTGGGACAGTGGGAGACTTATATCTCCCTTCTCAGGGAAGTGCTTCCTCCCACCCCACTACTTTCTGCCCACCCTGGGCTTCCTCTGAGAGCCCCAATCCAAAGGGACTCCTAACTCTTCCTTTGTTGTTGTCATGGGTTTGGCTACCCTAGAGAGAGTCACCAGCAAATAGGGAACAAAGTCCTGAGATGCAGATGAACACGTTTTCTGATACAGACTTAATGAGTCTGTATCACTTTCAGATATGCTGTTGCACACGTGATGAATTATGAACATACATACAGTCTGCAGGCATCCTCACTGACACACACTGATATATATATATACATACATTGTACAGATGATGGTCACACCATGACACTGGCCCTAACTTCCAATCACAAAAATGCACACACTAGCACCTATACATGCCTATAGACCCACAGTCACCTACAGAGACTCACACAGACTCTCAATACACGTTTTTACATATGTGGCAAATATCACATATATGTACACACACAGGTCTATCATCACAACTTTGCAGCTCTAGAAATCTAGGGGACTTAGGAACTCTTCTTCGTGTAAGAATCTGGACATAAGGGTGATGTGGCAGGCTCTGCCAGTCCTACAAATTGTTGCCTGCAATTCCTACTAGTGTAGGAAACTCGCGGGTAACTTTGGGGACTTGCTGATCCTTTATCCTCCATATCCACCAGAAGTCAGAGACCCACATGGTCCCGGTAAACTCCCTGGCCCTGGGGAACCCCGGCATCCCCACCCCCACCCAGACCCCCCCCTGCTCTGCGGCCCGCTGACTCATCTCTCCCTCTCTGGAGCTCCCCAACCACAGGGGCCTGGAAGACAAGCTTGGAAAGTTGCGCTCACGTCCCGGGCCCCTAGTCTGGCCACTACCCACCCCCGTGCACCCAGGCCCAACCCTTGTCTCCAGTGAATATACTAGTGACAGAGAACACAGAAGGGACAGGAAAGAAGGCACCCAGAGTCAGGAAAACAGAAAGACCAAGGCAAAGAGGAAGAACAGAGATGGTATGGATACAGATCAGAGACCTTGAAGGACGACAGCTGCTAATCTGAGAGGGTCCTCCAAAAGTAACAGGGCTGATGACCCAGGAAATGTGCTCCTTGGGTGGGGGGAATGTCCACTCATGACTTTGGGATGTGGACACTGCCCAGTGCCTTGACATTCTGAGCTTAGGCTCAGGAAGCTTGGACAAGAGAATCCCATTGTGGGAGGCAAAGCTGAGGATACAAGGAAGAAGGGAAACTCTTAGGAAGCCAGCAACCTCTGTATGTGTGTGCGTGAGTGCTCAGCTGCTCAGTTGTGTCTGGCTCTTTATGACCCCATGGACCACAGCCTGCCAGGCTCCTCTGTCCATGGGATTTTCCAGGCAAGAATACTAGTGGGTTGCCATGCCCTCCTCCAGGGCATCTTCCCAACCCAGGGATTGAACCCACATCTTCTGGGGCTCCTCCATTGGCAGGTGGATTCTTTGCCACTGAACCACCTGGGAATCCCCAACCTCTCTATAGAAGGTTGCTTGAAAAAGGAGCTCCCCACCCTAAGGTTCACATAAGCATATTTACACATCTGTGTTATCTCAGTTCCCTCCCTCTCCACTGGATCCCTCTTCCAGTGCCTGGGTTACAAGGCAGGACTCCTCTTGCTGGCTCTGGTTCCTCTCTGCTCTGAGCCTCAATCTCTTTAGTTGACATTTGAGCCCCAGGATAGGAGATAATACAGCAGTTCCAGGGGAGGCAGATCTAGAATCAGAAGAAATGTGCTGGTAAGGCTAGGAAGGAGCAAGGATGAGAGGAGACAAAGAGGGAAGGGTAACACCGAGAGGCCTGATCCGGAAATAGAGGAACCTGCACTGGGTAGGCATTTTGAAAGGCTCAGGGTGAAATTAAGAGGCTGGCTAGGGACGTCCTTGGTGGTCCAGTGGTTAAGAATCTGCTTTCCAATGCAGGGTACATGAGTTCGATCCTTGGTTAGGAAATTAAGATCCTGCATGCTGCAATGAAAGACTCCGCAGGCCGCAACAAAGATCTGATGCAGTCAAATAAATATTTTTAAAAATTTAAGAAGACTCTGGTTATCACCAGCAAGTGCTTCTGTGTAAGAATGATACCCGGGAATCTGATACACAAAGTATATTACTGTCTTTTAAAAAAATATTTATTTGGCTGTGCCAGGCCTCAGTTGGTGCACATGGAATCTTTGATCTCCGTTGTGGCATGCAAGATATCTTTAGTTGTGGCGTGCAAAATCATAGTTGAGGCATGTGGGATCTAGTTCCCTGACCAGGGATCGAACCCAGGCCCCCTGAATTGGGAGCACCAAGTCTTAGCCACTGGACCACCAGGGAAGTCCCATATATTATTGTCTTTAAACAAAGAGAACTTGAGGTTATAGAGTCCTAATCACATTTTCTATCCTTAGTGATGAAGCTGAACAACTCAAGGCAATGGTTCTTCAAAATCTTAGACATACTCCACCCCACTCCCCCTGATTTCTCTGACCTGCTTAAATTCTTCTTAGGAGAACAGTTTTTTTTAATACAGACTAGATCCAGAAACATTTGTTCATTCAACAAATGCTCAGCAAGCACCTACTTTGTGCCAGGCATAGCAGGACTAGACTTAGGCTTGCAATCACAAATCAGACAGACCCAGTCTTTTGCCACACAAACCTACAACCAAGCTAAAGAGTGGGAAGTATCTTAAGAGAGTAAGGACTGGATGTTATTGGAGAACAACAAAAAAAATGAATCTAAGCCAGTATTGGGAGAATCAAGGAAGGTTTCCTGGAAGCAGGGATGCACAGGTAAAGAAACTAAAGGAAAAAAGAAGAAACTGAAGGGTGAAAAGGAGTCAATCAAGTGAAGAGAGGAAAAGTGTTATATGCAAGGGGAAGAGTGTATGCAAAGGCCCAGAAGTCTGAGGGATTAATGACATTTTGAGGAGCTGAAAGTTGAGTGCAACTAGAGTATGAAGAGTAGGGGCTGATGGAAAAGGTCTCATCAACTGTGCAAGGGATCTGAACCAGATGCTCATGGCAACATATGGGAATATTTGTATTTTCAAAAGATGATCCTGGCTGCAGAGGAGAGAATGGAATAGGGACTTAGAGCCAGGCAGTTCTGGGCAGATCAACCGCTTACTATGGTGTAAGGTTGGGCACACTGTTTAACCTTTGATGCCTTGGATTCTTCTTCTTTAGAATGGGGAAACTTAATACAGCAACCTCCCAGGGTTGTTATAAGGATTAGGAATAATACGTGTGGAACTCTTACCACAGGGCTTGGCACTTAGTAGCTGTTCCATAAATGGGGCCTAATAGTATTGTCAGAGTTTGGAGAAGAGCAAAATCAGAGGCAAGACCAGTTGACCACAGCAGTCCAGGCAAGAGGGGAGAAGGTGTGGCCCGCACGGGCAGAGGGAATGAGGAAAAGTCAATGGAAAGGTGATATTTAAGGAGCTGGTATAGAGAGAACAAGGTGAATGATCAGCTATGAGAACGAGATCGAGACCAAGCAGTCGAGGATGACTTCTCTTGCTAAGTGTGTTGGTTGGGCACGTGCACACAGGACATGTGAGCATGTGACAGGTACCTATTCAATTCTGAGGGTGGCCCTTGATAGCCAGCCGCTGTGCCTGGTCCACAGAGTGAAGGGCCATGCTGCATCAGAGGACCTGCTTCCAGCCTCCCAGGAGGGTCCCCAACACACACTCAGCCCTAGCCTCTCTTTATTTTCCTTTTCACCCATCCCTGTCCCCGGCGGCCCCCCAACCCGCACCCACCGCCCTTCTCCTCTCCTACGAAGGAACTCTCTGTAAGTTTAGAGTCTGCACAGGCCACCCTTCTCCATCCTTCGTTTCTCCACTGCCCGGGTTAATGAGAGTCCTTGAGGCTCAGGCATTCCTCCCCATGCACCCTCAGTCGGACGCCCCCCGCTGGATCCCCAGGCAAGCACCGCTTGACTTTCTCGGCGGGGAGGTTTGAAGACGGGCGAGCGGTATAGCCGAGGCAAGTCTGGTGGTCTCAGCCCCATCTCCAGCTGTTGCGCGGATGGGTGGACCGGCAGATCGCGAGGCCTGGGGCCTCCGGGCCGTGCCTCAGTGTCCTCGCGCGCGGCTGGGAGACGGAGGGGCGGGCCCGCCGGGGGGCGAGGGGCGGGGCGCGGGCGGGGCCGGCCGGGCCGGGCGCCCGGGCAGGAGGCAGCTGCATATCTGCGGTCCCGACCACAATTGCTGGGAGTCGCGTCCCGGAGACTGGCGGCGCTGACTCTGCCCGCTGCGGCCGCCGCGCCGATTAGAGCCCGAGAGGGAGCGCCAACCCGGGGGAATGGGGGAGGAGGCGGCGGCGGGGAGCTCTGTGTGCCCCTTTCCCCTCCGCCCCAGCCAGCGCCCCCAGCTGCCCCGCCCAAACCTCTCTCCGTGGCCTGAACCTGGGACCGGAGTCCTGCCTTCCCAACCCAGGCGTCCTCCTGTGGACCCTGCAGGGCCGAGATCCTGAAGGCGCTAACATCCCGTTGACCCCAGGCTGCCAGCCTCTCGTGCCCTTTCTCTTCCCCATCCACCCACACAAAGAGGAGTCTGAATCTCAAGACTTCTACAACCTCGCCCCCCCACCCCCGCCCCAACCCTTCCCCGCTTCCCACAAGCACTCTCTAGGCAAAAGTAGTTTCAAGCGAAGAATGGGTCAGAGACTCGAAAGGACCCACATTCAGGGGCCAGAGCACCCCCTGCTGGCTGGCCCGAAGCCCCTGCCCCTCCCCCTCCAGCTGTGACCTCCAGCTGTGGTGGTTGGGAAGAGCTGGCCTCTTTGATCTAGGAGCGTGGCCACCCCCTCCAGGCGCCCCATTAACCTCCATTATCCCAATTAGGCAGCCCTCCCAGTCCTGGATCCAAGCTTCAAAGCCCCTTCAGTGAGGAGAAGGGGCTAAAGCTTACGCCCCCCCGACCCCCATCCCATCAAGCTACACCACTTTCAGACAAGACCCAGGTGTTCTGGTCCCCAGCTTTGGGTACAGGCTAGCAGGGCCCGAAAAGGGGTCTCCGTCTTCCAGGCACCAACCAGATCTCAATCCTTAAACTTCACTATAAAGAGAGAAAGGAACCTTCTCGCGGACTCTCAGTTTTCTTACACATTTAGGTGGCAGCATCCAGGTTCCTGGCTGACCCGAGTTTCCCATCAATTTATCCTGCTTTATCCAATGGAGAGGGAAGCCAAGAGCCACCCCCTCCTCCCTTAATCCTATCTCAACACTCTCCCCCTCCCTCCTGGAACAATTTCCGCTGGGGGAGCCGGAGCAGGGCCCAGCACAGTGGCCGCTTCCTGGAACATTTTCCTGTATCCGAAACCGCGGCTCCCTCCCCAGGGACCCACTGATCAAGGCCAGATGGGAGCAAGGATGGGGGAGGAGGAGAGGGAGCCAGGCTCTCACCATCACCCCCTCCCAACATACATGCACACCACAGGGAGCCCTTGCCTCGACACACAAAGGCACACACCGCATGCCACCATCACACACCCATGGGCATTCATGGCAACACTGACAACCACAAGGGCCAGGTCTTAGAAGGAGACGTACATAGAAGTCAAATAAGTACATTCAACACACACATGGATGATCACACACACTCCCTCTCTCCTTCCACTCCCTTACTCCTCTGAAGTCTCCTTGGCCCTGGGCCTTCCCTGCCATCTAAGAGAACTTAGGAATCCAAGAATACTGGATAGGAGAGCAGGCAGGCCTTACTTAACAGAGGTTAGGGCACAAACTGAGACATCCAACCCTGCTAGACAGCACCCACCACCTCATTCCATTTCTGGATGGTTCTCAGGCTTGACCCCTCTTCCCAGGGTCTCGAGAACTGGGGTAGAGGAAGACTGCAATGCTCCCCCTCAGTGCTACCCTCCAAGCATCTTCTATGCTATGCTATGCTAAGTCACTTCAGTCTTGTCCGACTCTGTGCGACTCCATAGACGGCAGCCCACCAGGCTGCCCCGTCCCTGGGATTCTTCAGGCAAGAACACTGGAGTGGGTTGCCATTTCCTTCTCCAATGCATGAAAGTGAAAAGGGAAAGTGAAGTCACTGTCGTGTCGGACTCTAGTGACCCCATGGACTGCAGCCCACCAGGCTCCTCTGTCCATGGGATTTTCCAGGCAAGAGTACTGGAGTGGGGTGCCATTGCCTTCTCCGCCAAGCATCTTCTAGGTACTTCCAAATCCTTGCAGAAGAAGCATATGATATCCAGTGGACTCAGTCATGGCAGCCAAGAGATAAAGAGAGGGCGAGAAGGTGCAGCTCCAGGAGCTTCAGGAGCCTGGGGACCTGGGCACCTGTGGCTGGAGAAGGGGAGCCATTCCCTTCTCCAGGGGACCTTCCCCACTCAGGGATCAAACCCAGGTCTCTTGCATTGCAGGCAGATTCTTTACCATCTGAGCCACCAGGGAAGCCCCAGGTTGAGATGCATCCCTGCATGGGCACAAACCGCCAGTCTTTCAGTTAATAGCCAAATGTGCTAACTGATTGTGCGTACAGTATAGTGATTCACAGTTTTTAACGGTTATACTACATTCATTATAACATATTGGCTATATTCCCAATATATCCTTGTAGCTTACTTCGTAAGTAAGTAAACTATCTAATGGACTTCCCAGGTGGTGCTAGTGGTAAAGAACCCGCCTGCCAATGCAGATTAGACATAAGGGACATGGGTTCGATCCCTGGGTTGGGAAGATCCCCTGGAGGAGGGCATGGCAACCCACTTCATTATTCTTGCCTGGAGAATCCCATGGACAAAGGAGCCTGGCGGGCTGCAGTCCATAGGATTGCACAGAGTCGACACATCTGAAGCAACTTAGCACACAGGCACAAACTACATACTAGTTTGTACTTCTTAATCCCCTACCCCTGTATCACCACTCCCTGCTTCCGCCTCCCCACTGGTATCCACTAGTTTGTTCTCTATATCTGTAAGTCTGTTTCTTTTTGTTATATTCAACTCAGCCCATTCTTTAGCCTTTCCCTCTTCTAACGACTGCCTTTCAGGTTCAAGAGCCTAATTGTTATATCCTCTGTGTTTGTCATTTGCTAAGAAGGGTACAGATTTGGGCATGGATACAATATTGGACAGAGCATTGGAAAAGTTGAGGATGGAGATACATTGTCTGCTGTTTCTGGAACATCTCATTTGTTTAAGGAAAATATCTGAAGCTACAAAATTCCAGAAACTCTAGAGTACCATGGAAGAAGATGAGGGAATGTGATAATTGTAGGAAGAATCAAAGCTCATCAGCCTGGCCAAAACTCATTAAGTTCTTTCCTCAGTCTTGTGGCCTAGTTAGAAGGCATATCCGCAGGCTCACCTGAGGAGGGTATGCTTCAAGCCATCTTTATCCACTTGTTTAATGGTTTACCTCTAGACTATCTAAAGGCCTCTATTTGGTATAGCTACTATCTTCCATCTACCTATTTAACCTGCAACTTCTTGGTTCAGGTTCGGTGGCTAAGTTGTGTCCAATTCTTTGTGACCCCATGGACCGCAACACACCAGGCCCCTCTGTCTTTCACTGTCTCCCAGAGTTTGATCGAATTCATGTTCATTGAGTCAGTGACACTATCGAACCATTCCATCCTCTTGCTCTAGCTCCAGCAATAAAAGCCTACTAATCAATTTAGTAGTCAGTAGGATTTATTGAGTGGACCCTTGGGTGAAATATTATAGAGAAAGTGCTACATAGAACTCTTAGTGCTTGCACTTTAGGATCTTAACAACCGAGGAAGGGCAAAAGAAGAAAAAAATGAAAAAAAGGTGAAAAAAACATGGGACCATGTTTGAATGCATAGATGACCCACTTTCCTCATTTTCCTCATTTGAAAACAAACAAATTTGACTTCAATGAGCACTAAGTTTCCTTTCTGATTCATCTCGGAACTGTTAGAAAAGGCCTTTAATAATACAAGGCATTAATAGAGAGGGGAGTTCAGGATGGGGGGGACACATGTATACCTATGGCCAATTTATGTTGATGTATGGCAAAAAGCCATCACAATATTGTAAAGTAATTATCCTCCAATTCAAATAAATAAATAAAAATTTTAAAAGTCATTAATAAAAAGCATGTTAATATGTTGAGTAAGAAAAGTCATATCATCAATTTAATAGATGCTAAGAAGACATCAATATTTTTCCTGGCAATCTTGATTCCAGTTTGTGTTTCTTCCAGCCCAGCGTTTCTCATGATGTACTCTGCATGTAAGTTAAATAAGCAGGGTGACAATATACAGCCTTGACGAACTCCTTTTCCTATTTGGAACCAGTCTGTTGTTCCATGTCCAGTTCTAACTGTTGCTTCCTGACCTGCATACAAATTTCTCAAGAGGCAGATCAGGTGGTCTGGTATTCCCATTTCTTTCAGAATTTTCCACAGTTTATTGTGATCCACACAGTCAAAGGCTTTGGCATGGTCAATAAAGCAGAAATAGATGTTTTTTCTGGAACTCTCTTGCTTTTTCCATGATCCAGCGGATGTTGGCAATTTGATCTCTGGTTCCTCTGCCTTTTCTAAAACCAGCTTGAACATCTGGAAGTTCACGGTTCATGTATTGCTGAAGCCTGGCTTGGGGAATTTTGAGCATTACTTTACTCAAAGTAAAGTAATGTAAAGTGTGGGATGAGTGCAATTGTGTGGTAGTTTGAGCATTCTTTGGCATTGCCTTTCTTTGGGATTGGAATGAAAACTGAGCTTTTCCAGTCCTGTGGCCACTGTTGAGTTTTCCAAATTTGCTGGCATATTGAGTGCAGCACTTTCACAGCATCATCTTTCAGGATTTAAAATAGCTTCACTGGAATTCCATCACCTCCACTAGCTTTGTTTGTAGTGATGCTTTCTAAGGCCCACTTGACTTCGCATTCCAGGATGTCTGGCTCTAGGTCAGTGATCACACCATCGTGATTATCTGGGTCGTGAAAGATCTTTTTTGTACAGTTCTTCTGTGTATTCTTGCCATCTCTTCTTAATATCCTCTGCTTCTGTTAGGGCCATACCATTTTCTGTCCTTTATCGAGCCCATCTCTACATGAAATGTTCCCTTGGTATCTCTAATTTTCTTGAAGAGATCTCTAGTCTTTCCCATTCTGTTGTTTTCCTCTATTTCTATGCATTGATCGCTGAGGAAGGCTTTCTTATCTCTCCTTGCTATTCTTTGGAAATCTGCATTCAAATTGGAATATCTTTCCTTTTCTCCTTTGCTTTTCGCTTCTCTTCTTTTCACAGCTATTTGTAAGCCCTCCTCAGACAGCCATTTTGCTTCTTGCATTTCTTTTCCATGGGGATGGTCTTGATCCCTGTCTCCTGTACAATGTCACGAACCTCCATCAATAGTTCATTAGGTACTCTATCAGATCTACTCCCTTAAATCTATTTCTCACATCCACTGTATAATCATAAGGGATTTGATTTAAGTCATACCTGAATGGTCTAGTGGTTTTCCCTACTTTCTTCAATTTAAGTCTGAATTTGGCAATAAGGAGTTCATGATCTGAGCCACAGTCAGCTCCCAGTCTTGTTTTTGCTGACCGTATAGAACTTCTCCATCTTTGGCTGCAAAAAATATAATCAATCTGATTTCAGTGTTGACCATCTGGTGATGTCCATGTATAGAGTCTTCTGTTGTGTTGTTGGAAGAGGGTGTTTGCTATGACCAGTGTGTTCTCTTTGCAAAACTCTATTAGTCTTTGCCCTGATTCATTCCATATTCCAGGGCCAAATGTGCCTGTTACTCCAGGTGTTTCTTGACTTCCCACTTTTGCATTCCAGTACCCTATAATGAAAAGGACATCTTTTTTGGGTGCTAGTTCTATAAGGTCTTGGAGGTCTTCATAGAACCATTCAACTTCAGCTTCTTCAGCATTACTGGTTGGGACATAGGCTTGGATCACCATGATATTGAATGGTTTGCCTTAGAAATGAACAGAGAACATTCTGTTGTATTTGAGATTGCATCCAAGTACTGCATTTCAGACTCTTCTGTTGACCATGATGGCTGCTCCATTTCTTCTAAGGGATTCCTGCCCACAGTAGTAGATATAATGGTCATCTGAGTTAAATTCACCCATTCCAGTCCATTTTAGTTTGCTGATTCCTAGAATGTTGACTTTCACTCTTGCCATCTCCTGTTTGACTACTTCCAATTTGCCTTGATTCAATGAACCTAACATTCCAGGTTCCTATGCAATATTGCTCTTTACAGCATTGGACCTTGCTTCTATCACCAGTCACATCCACAACTGGGTATTGCTTTTGCTTTGGCTCTGTCTCTTCATTCTTTCTGGAGTTATTTTTCCACTGATCTCCTGTAGCATATTGGGCACCTACCAACCTGGGGAGTTCCTCTTTCAGTATCCTATCATTTTGCCTTTTCATACTGTTCATGGGGTTCTCCAGGAAAGAATACTGAAGTGGTTTGCCATTCCCTTCTCCGCAAGCTGGAATCAAGATTGCTGGGAGAAATATCAATAACCTCAGATATGCAGATGACACCACCTTTATGGCAGAAAGTGAAGAGGAACTCAAAAGCCTCTTGATGAAAGTGAAAGATGAGAGTGAAAAAGTTGGCTTAAAGCTCAACATTCAGAAAACTAAGATCATGGCATCTGGTCCCATCACTTCATGGGAAATAGATGGGGAAACAGTGGAAACAGTGTCAGACTTTATTTTTGGGGGCTCCAAAATCACTGCAGATAGTGATTGTAGCCATGAAATTAAAAGACGCTTACTCCTTGGAAGGAAAGTTATGACCAACCTAGATAGCATATTCAAAAGCAGAGACATTACTTTGCTAACAAAGGTCCGTCTAGTCAAGACTATGATTTTTCCAGTGGTCATGTATGGATGTGAGAATTGGACTATAAAGAAAGCTGAGTGCCAGAGAATTGATGCTTTTGAACTGTGGTGCTGGAGAAGACTCTTGGGAGTCCCTTGGACTGCAAGGAGATCCAACCAGTCCATCCTAAAGGAGACCAGTCCTGGGTGTTCATTGGAAGGACTGATGCTGAGGCTGAAACTCCAATACTTTGGCCACCTCATGCGAAGAGTTGACTCATTGGAAAAGACTCTGATGCTGGGAGGAATTGGGGGCAGGAGGAGAAGGGGACGACAGAGGATAAGATGGCTGGATGGCATCACCGACTCGAAGCACATGAGTTTGGGTGAACTCCGGGAGTTGGTGATGGACAGGGAGGCCTGGCGTGCTGCGATTCATGGGGTTGCAAAGAGTCGGACACGACTGAGCGACTGAACTGAACTGAACTGAACTAAAGAAGACATTTGACAAAATTAAAAATGGCTATTGTTAAAAACATTTTTTTAAGAAAAAATAAAATTTCTCTCCCCAATTTTTTTTTAAAAAGCAAAATGACAGTTAAAAAAAAAACTTTTTGGCCGCACTGTGCAGAATGTGGGATCTTAGGTCCCTGACCAGGGATCAAACCTGCACCCCTTGCACTGGAAAATTCGGAGCCTGAACCACTGAACCACCAGGAAAAGTCCCCCCAAATGACTATTCTTTCTTTTTTTTTCTGTCCTCACCCCATGCCTATTCTTTTTCTAAAAAAAACTTTATCTGGCTGCACTGGGTGTGAGCTGCAGCCCTTAGACTCTCTGGTTGTGGCACACTGCCTCCGGAACGCTCCGGGTCAGTAGTTGAGGTACCCAGGCTTAGTTGTGCATTGGCACATGGAGTCTTCCCAGGCCAGGGATTGAACCAGTGTCCCCTGCATTGCAAGGTGGATTCTTAACCACTGGACCACCAGGGAAGTCCCTGAAAAATGACTGTTCTTAATAAAATCCACTTGAAAAAAATCGTATTCAACAAATGGTGGGGATTATTAATATCTTGGGTCCTTCTAGCTCTAAAGTTCTAGGGTTTTGAAATCCTTTCTTGGAACTGAGATTAGGTTTCTTGGAAGTGGTGAGGGAGGGTTCTGACTTGCAAAGAGAAAAACTAAAGATGCAGAGAGATAGGCAGGTAGGTATTAAACACCCAGACAGACTGTGACCAAGTAGAGATGGTCTCCCAAGTGTCCTGACAACAGGCCAGCCAAGGTTGCATTTCAGTTAAAGATAACAAAAAAAATCATTAGTTAGTATCTTTTATTATATCCTGGGGCTTCCCGGGTGGCGTGGTAGAGAATCTGCCTGCCAGTGTAGGAGACACAAGAGATTCGGGTTCGATCCCTGGGTCCAGAAGACTCCTCAGAGTAGGAAATGGGAACCTGCTCCAATATTCTTGCCAGGAAAATTCCATGGACAGAGGATCCTGGTGGGCTACATACAGTTCATGGGGTCACAAAGAGTCAGACATGACTGAGCAACTGAGCGCACAGACTTATCACCTCCCAGGGACTGTGGGGTCCCAGGAAAGACAAATATGTATAAAATACAAAACCCCTCACCCTCGAGTAGCTCACAGGCTTAAATTAGGAAGATTCTCTTTTCCAAAGAGGAGTCCATGGTGTGCTACCTTTTAGGAAGATTCTCTTTTCTGAAGCAGGGTCTGTGGTGTGCTACCTTAGTACCTAGCAGTACCCAGTAGTGCTTAGTACACAGGGCAGCAAAGCAGGGACACTAAAATAAATGGAAAATTTGAGATAATTTGTCATTTTTAAAATAAAAGCATTATGGAGAAGGAAATGGCAACCCACTCCAGTATTCTTGCCTGGAGAATCCCATAGACAGAGGAGCCTGGCAGGCTACAGTCCATGGGGTCGCAAGAGTCGGACACGACTTAGTGCACTGTCTCACCCCAGAGATCCTGCCACATATACCACAAAAACCAAACATCCCCCAATGACCTTGGCCCCACTGTTCCAATCACTCCCAGGTGGGAATTCAGGCACATGTCCACAGAGGTCACAGACAACATACATACGGTTCTGTTATGTCCCATATATTACCCTTTCATGTCCCAAGGAAGACTTTTCTCTTAGAGATTTTCATTTAGTGTATCTTTAAAAAAATCTTGTGTTAAACTTGGCTCCATCTTTTTCTTGGGTAAGGACAACCCAGAAATGGCCCTTTTGTGTCTGTGATGTTGCCATTCACAGCTTTCTTGATAGGCCTAGTACAATCTTGAGAACAGGGTTGCTGTATGCTGAATGTCAGACGGTAGCTCTTAGCTTTGCCTATCTTAGGTAGTTATGCTGTGCATTTTTTATTGGTGTACCATGTTTGATTTGTCCCTAATACCTTTGAAGTTTTTCTGAGAAATGAATAATGCAACATGAACTTATTAAAATACATTTTAAGCCTTTAAAAAAAATAAATAAATAAAATAAAAGCATTAAGGTAGTCATCAAAAGAGAAGTCAGAATTTTGTGTCACATCCTTACTTGTACTTAGTATTTTCTTGTATCTTGAAGCCATTTTGCTAGAGATGTACACTGTACCGTAATTAAAGTCTTAACTCCGTCCAACTCAGCTCAGCGTGTTCTGCAAATGAGAAGGGATTCCAGAGAAAGAAAGACCTTTGGTGGTAAGGGCAGTGTGGAAATAGCTTCTAGACTTTTTCAGACAAGACTTCTAGATCCTAAGGTCTAAAAGAAGAGGGATCAAGTTTGCTCAGTACCACCAGGTGGCAGGAGTGAGCTGCCCAATGACTCGATCTAGCCCCACTCTCCTGGGCTTGTTCACACCGCCAGAGCATTGGCACTTTTTGCAGGTGACAACAGCAGAGTTGCCAGTGCCAAGGTAAGGAAGGGCTGGGGTGAGAAGAGTCCTCAGAGGGTTATGGTACTGGTTGTGCATCTTCTCCCCCCAGTCTTGACTCAGAGAAGGCAAGACTCTTGTCAAAGGTTTAAAAGTGTCCAGATTCCTAGGCCACAATTCAGCAAGCAGGGGTCTATTTTTTGCCCTACCCACCAGCCTACCAGCCTTTCACAGACATTCCCTGAGCATCTACTATGTGCCAGACACGTGCTAGAAGTGTCCACAATAGCATTTTACAGGAAATGTGCAATCTATAGAAGGAAACCTGGTAAACATCCATGCTCCTACGATACGGCGGCAGTCCGGGGTAGTAAAAGTGGCCGTCTTAAAAGTCAGACAGACTTAGGTGTGAATTCAAGTTCCACCACTTGGTAGCTGTGCAAATTCTGTGAGCCTCAGTCTGCCTGTCTGTAAAATGGGAGTAAATGACTCTCATAGAAGACCCAAAAGATGTTACATGAAAATTCACCGCCTAAATTTTTTTAAATAAAAGAAATAAAATTCACTGTCTGCCACATAGCTGATGGGGCTTTCCCAGTGGGGCTAGTGGTAAAGAATCTGGCTGCCAAGACAGGAGACCCAAGAGACATGGGTTCGATCCCTGGGTCGGGCAGATCCCCTTGAGAAGGAAATGGCAACCCACTCCAGCATTCTTGCCTGGGAAATCCCATGGACCAGAGGAGCCTGGTGGGCTACAGTCCACGGGGTCACAAAGAATCGGACATGACTAAGCACTCACTACTCACATAACTGTTATTATCAGTGCTAAACACTAGGGAAACAGTACCCAGCTTACTCTTGAGGAGACTTTCTACCCAGAGGTCACCACCCAGAGAAGGTGACCTCTAGGTAGAAAGTTGAAGGATCAGATCAGATCAGTCGCTCAGTCATGTCCGACTCTTTGCGACCCCATGAATCACAGCACGCCAGGCCTCCCTGTCCATCACCAACTCCCGGAGTTCACTCAGACTCACATCCATCAAGTCAGTGATGCCATCCAGCCATCTCATCCTCTGTCGGCCCCTTCTCCTCCTGCCCCCAATCCCTCCCAGCATCAGAGTCTTTTCCAATGAGTCAACTCTTTGCATGAGGTGGCGAAAGTATTGGAGTTTCAGCTTTAGCATCATTCCTTCCAAAGAAATCCCAGGGCTGATCTCCTTCAGAATGGACTGGTTGGATCTCCTTGCAGGCCAAGGGACTCTCAAGAGTCTTCTCCAACACCACAGTTCAAAAGCATCAATTCTTCGGTGCTCAGCCTTCTTCACAGTCCAACTCTCACATCCATACATGACCACAGGAAAAACCATAGCCTTGACTAGACGAACCTTTGTTGGCAAAGTAATGTCTCTGCTTTTGAATATGTTATCTAGGTTGGTCATAACTTTCCTTCCAAGGAGTAAGCGTCTTTTAATTTCATGGCTGCAGTCACCATCTGCAGTGATTTTGGAGCCCCCCAAAATAAAGTCTGACACTGTTTCCACTGTTTCCCCATCCATTTCCCATGAAGTGGTGGGACCGGATGCCATGATCTTCATTTTCTGAATGTTGAGCTTTAAGCCAACTTTTTCACTCTCCACTTTCACTTTCATCAAGAGGCTTTTGAGTTCCTCTTCACTTTCTGCCATAAGGGTGGTGTCATCTGCATATCTGAGGTTATTGATATTTCTCCCGGAAATCTTGATTCCAGCTTGTGTTTCTTCCAGCCCAGCGTTTCTCATGATGTACTCTGCATATAAGTTAAAAAAGCAAGGTGACAATATACAGCCTTGACGAACTCCTTTTCCTATTTGGAACCAGTCTGTTGTTCCATGTCCAGTTCTAACTGTTGCTTCCTGACCTGCATACAAATTTCTCAAGAGGCAGGTCAGGTGGTCTGGTATTCCCATCTCATTCAGAATTTTCCACAGTTTATTGTGATCCACACAGTCAAAGGCTTTGGCATAGTCAATAAAGCAGAAATAGATGTTTTTCTGGAACTCTCTTGCTTTTTCTTTGATCCAGCAGTTAAGTGGAAGATTTAGAGAGTAAGGGGGGAGAAGAGGTATCAGTGGGTGGCGCTAGAGGGAGATTCCCAGAGAAGGAGTAGATGGACAAATTGGGAGGATGAATGCACACTCTAGTTTACCAGCAACTGGGACATGGAAAAGGGTTACTGTCTGGAGTTCAGGCTGATGTAATCTGGATTATCTCCAGGAATCAACATGCATTTAGTGAGTACCTACTCTTGAGAGTCCCTTGGACTGCAAGGAGATCCAACCATTCCATTCTGAAGGAGATCAGTCCTGGGAGGTCTTTGGAAGGAATGATGCTAAAGCTGAAACTCCAGTACTTTGGCCACCTCCTGCGAAGAGTTGACTCATTGGAAAAGACTCTGATGCTGGGAGGGATTACGGGCAGGAGGAGAAGGGGATGACAGAGGATGAGATGGCTGGATGGCATCACTGACTCAATGGACGTGAGTCTGAGTGAACTCCGGGAGTTGGTGATGGACAGGGAGGCCTGGCGTGCTGTGATTCATGGGGTCGCAAAGAGTCAGACACGACTGAGCGACTGAAATGAACTGAACTGAACTGAACTCTGAGCTTCTTTCAAACATTGTTCAGCTCAGTTCAGTTCAGTCGCTCAGTTGTGTCCAACTCTTTGCGACCCCATGGATGGCAGCACACCAGGCTTCCCTGTCCACCAATTCCCAGAGTTTGCTCAAACTCATGTCCATTGAGATGGTGATGCCATCCAACCATCTCATCCTCTGTTGTCCCCAAACATTTCAAGATAACAAAGATAAATGAAAAATAAATAAATAAAGGCCTGACCTCTTATCTCATGAAGCCTACAGAGGTTGAGAAGATAAAAGGGCAGGGCCCCATACTTCCTGCTCTAAACCTTGCTAGTCTGACCCTCCTTACCTCTGGCCTTCTCATTCAGGATATCCAATCAACACCAAGTCCATCTGTGGTGGACTGCCCGCTCCTTACTGCACACATTTTTTTTTTGCTTCCCATACCATGAGGCATGTGGGATGTTAGTTCCCCCACCAGGGAGGGAACCTGCACTCCCTGCAGTGGAAGTATGGAGTCTTAACCACTGGGCCGTTGGGGAAGTCCCTAACACCAACATTTTTACACCACTCCTCTCAAGTCTCAGGCAGTAAACAGTCTCCCTGCAGTGTGAGAGACCCTGATTCGATCCCTGATCCCTGTGCTGGGAAGATCCCCTGGAGAAGGAAATGGCAACCCACTCCAGTATTCTGGAGAATCCTATGGATGGAGGAGCCTGGCAGGCTACAGTCCATGGGGTCACAAGGAGTCTGACACTACTGAGTGACTTCACTTTCACTTTCTCAAGTCTAGCTAAAATAAATGTAACGCTTGCTGTGAGGAGAAAAAAAAAAAAAACCTTAAAAGACAGTCTGTCAATAAAATTGTTTTCACAGTTCTTTCCAAGCTGTAGTGGCACTTCCCCTGCAGCAACTCATTTGATATTTACAAATACCTTATCAATTAGGTAAGTATTTGTTCCGTTTCTTCCCTCCGCATACATACCTTTCTCCTTTTTCTGTGACACCACAATCAAGGATCTTAGTTCTCTTAACAGGGATTGAACTGTGCCTCGGACCGTGGATGTGCAGAATCTTAACCACTGGACCTCCATGGAAGTTTCAACCACATTTTTATTTTAAAACTATCACCATGAGAAAATATTGCCAGGAACAAAAGGGAACATATGTGAGGATATTCATGAAAACCTTTTGGTATTGGGAAGCTGTTTTCTCTATCCCTAAGAGAAGCCTGTTCAACAGAAGTGATGAACTAGACATATCTATTGTAACATGGATAAATCTTAAAGTGTTGTGTGATAAAACATTATAGCACAATTAAATTCTACGTGCAAATTAAACAAATCCACAAAACAAACATGTATATATATTCAGAGACAAAGAAATACATTAGAATGATGCTTATAAGGAGGAGGGAGAGGGCTTAGGAATGAAGACAGGAAAAAAATAAAATGGAGAGGGGTCTTGTATGAACTCAAATGATGACAGTGTTAACCTAAAACAATAAAATAGTTATTTTACCATCAAAATAGGTTTGTTCTGAAACAGCAAAGAATTGCAATTCAGAACAAGCAGTCTACGGTGGCCTGCAATCTATGGTGACCCACAGGTAAGCACAGAGAAGGAGAGGACCCCTACTTTATATAGAGCGCCTGTTACAAAGAGTCTACTGAGGGACCCTGGGAGTTGAGTGCTGTGGCTTGTCATTGGCTGAGCTGTTGCTGGGCGAGGAGAAACTCTTCCTCCTGCTGGTAATAGTAAGTGATAGGGTGTGAGAGCTCCCTCTTCTCACTTCCAGACTCCATTTTGAATGAGGTTTCTCTTTATTAACTGTCATGATAGTGTACTACTGAAAAACCATGCACCTCAAATGGGACTTGAACCCAGGGGCCAGAACTCAAACCCAGCCAGAACACAGGCTGAGTGGGAGGATTATTCCAGTTAGTTCAGAGAAGGGGCGGAGATTTCTAGGAACTGGGCCACCACCCACTTTTGGCCTTTTATGGTTGGCCTCAGAGCTGTCATGCCACTGGTGGGTGTGTTATTTAGCATATGCAAAAAGGTATTGCATATGGAAAAACCCCTGATGCTGGCAAAAACTGAGGGCAGGAGGAGAAGGGGGCAACAGAAGGTGAGATGGTTGGATGGTACCACTGACTCAATGGACATGAGTCTGAGCAAACTCCAGGAGATAGTGAAGGACCAGGAAGCCTGGCATGCTGCAGTTCATGGGACTGCAAAGAGTCCAACACGACTGAACGACGACAACAGCAAAGGTATTACAATGAGCATATAATGAGGCCTAAGGTCTACTGGATGTTAAATCTTCTGTTATCTTGAACCTCTTTGGTTCTAACTGATCTTAAAGAAACTACAGTGAGCAGTCCTGAAGAGAGATCTTAGTTCCCTGCCCAGGAACTAAGGGTAGCCTCAGTGGAAATCAGGAATCCTAGCTACTAAACCACCAAGGGCTAGAGGCTAGAAGCAAAGTGGCCCTGGCTCTTTCTCCTGTTTGAAAGCAAAAATGTTTCAAGGAGGCAGAAATTGTAAAACCTTCATCATCAGAGACACATTACAAGTGTGAGAACACATTGAGAAGATTGTTTTATTTAAGTAAAAAGCAAGGCAGAAATACACATCCAGAGAGAAATGTATGGACATCCTCTCTGATGAAGTGGAGTGCAGTAATACAGAGGTGATTTATTTTTAAAAATTTGTTATTTATTTGGCTGCACTGAGTCTTAGTTACGGCACGTGAGATCTTCCATCTTCAGTTGCGGCGTGTGGAAACTTAGTTGTGGTATGCCAGACCTAGTTCCCTGACCAGGGATTGAATATGGGCCCCCTGCGTTGGGAGTGCAGAGTCTTAGCCACTGGACCATCAGGAAAGCTCAAGAGGTGATTTAAATCTCTTTTATAGGGACTTACCTGAGTGGTCCAATGGCTAGGACTCTGCACTCCCAATGAAGTGTTCCCGTGTTCAGTCGCTGGTCAGGGAACAGGGTTCCACATGCCACCGCTAAAGGATCTGGCCTGCTGAAACAGACCTGATGCAGTCAAATAAATAAATAAAAATATTTTAAAAAGTCATTTATTTAAGATCGTCTTTCCAGGTATTTGTTTACCTTTGGTCAATTATCTTCTTTCTTTTTTCACACCTAATCTGTTCTAGGATTTCTCCCCAATATACATTTGCAACTTTTTGTTAAAATGGATCCCACTGCAGAGCCCTGTGGGTATGTCCACACTTATTATGGGGTTGCACTGCCTCCCTTTCTGATCCCTCAAGGAGCCTTCCTGAGTATGTGTAGACAGGGAAGTTTTCCTTGATCTCAGGAGTGCTCATCTTATCTATTCATTCCAGCAGAGCTCAGCTTCTGCCACCAGCTTTGTCCTTGAAGTGTCTGGGTGAGAACAAAGCTTCAATTTTACTTCACTTGACAAACATCAGCTGGCCAGCCAGGGGCCCATCTAGCTGTTAGGGAAAGCACACTGAAACCGTCAAACCTGGCCAGGCACCATAGTAACCATTTGTGTGAGTTATTTTATGACAGGTGGTCCTGGTAAGGAGCATGGAACTGACAAGCCACCACCAATCGGGAGAATTTGGGAAAGGTCAAAAGAAGACATCACATGTCCGATCACCTCCTGCGATCCTTCTCGCAGACATCCATCTTGGCTGAGCAATGACTGCACGACCTGGAAGGACCCTGAGTCAGAATGATTGGCCAAAGACAATCCAGAAACCAATCCCAAAGCCATAAAACCCGAGACTGCGAGCCACGAGGCAGAGCAGTTCTCCTGGGCTCCTTTACCCTACTGCTCTCCACCCAGGGGGCCCTTTCCAATAAAGTCTCTTGCTTTGTCAGCAAGCATGTCTCCTTGGACAATTCTTTTCCGAGTATTAGGCAAGAGCCCACTCTTGGGGCCCTGGAAGGGGTCCCCCTTCCTACAACATATCTCTAACCTCATAGCCATAATATATCATTCTTTTAAAGATTGTGCCCTATCGTCTTCCCTCCTATTTCACTATGAACCCAAAAATATGATTAACTTATTGACTCTTTGCACCTAGATTGACAAAGTTAATAATTATAGGTTCTGGACTCTCATTTTCCCATTTAAAATACTTCAAAATTCTCCATAATCTAGGAGATAAAGTCCAAGTCTATGTCTAGAACTTAAGTGTTACTTAGCTATTTTGCCTTTGCTCTGTCTGAAATATCCTTATAACTGGTTTCCAACTCTGGCTTCACATTGAAATGACTTTACAAGCCTTAAAAATGTATAGACACAGAGAAAGACCAATACTGTATGTTTTCATTTATACGTGGAATCTAAAAAAACAAAACAAGTAAATAAAACAGAAAAAGGCTCACAGGTACAGAGGAAAAACTAGTCGTTAGCAGAGGCGAAGGATACCTAGAGGTACAAATTCAGTTATAAAAGAAATAAGTCACAGGATTGTAACACACAGCACAGGGAATATAATCAATATTTTATAATAACTTTGAAAAAAAAGGTATAGATATCTCAGCCTCAACCAACCCCAATCAATCATTCCAATTGATTTTATTGGAATGGAGTGGGGTCATGTATGAGTGGTTTTTAAAAGATCCACAGGTAAGTTAAGAATCATGAACTCCAACTCAGTTCAGGGTATCCAGGCTAGATTAGGGTCCCCTTATGTGTTAATCTCTGTGAAATTTCTATTGTCCAATTATCTGAAAGAAAAGAAAAAGAAAGTGAAAAGTGGTTCAGTAAACAATCTGCCTGCACTACAGGGAACCTGAGTTAGATCCTTGGGTCAGGAAGATCCCCTGGAGAAAGGAATGGCTATCCACTCAAGTATTCTTGCTTGAAGAAGTCCATGGACAGAGGAGTCTGGCAGGCTATAGTCCATGGGGTCATAAAGAATTGGACTAACACTTTAACACTGAGTGACTAACATTTTCTATGTGTTTACTCTATCACTGTGCAATTTCTATTGTTCAGTTATCCGAATATTTCATCTCAGCCTTAGTGGGACTGATTGAGCCTTTTATGTTTTACTCTTCTGCTTCAAATCTTTTAATGACTTCCATTACCCCCAAGATAAAATCCAGACTTCTTAGTGAATCCTACAATTCCTCCTACTCCCAGCTCACCTTTAATGCATTTATCCATTCAACCTTCATCAAGTGTCTATTATGAGTCAGGCACTCTAGAAGACAGTGGAGACAAAGAAGCAAGTAAGAGCAGCACAATCTTCTCTCTGGTGGAGCTTACAATTTGGGAGGAAGACAAAAGTTGAACAAATAATTACAGGGTTATAGAAACTCCTGTTTCAGGAGTTGGAGAAGGAAGGTTTCCCCAGGAGTTAAGAGTTAAACTGAGTGCAGAAAGAACACTAGAAGTTAGTTGGGGGCGGAGGGAGAGAGGAGTGCTCCAGACAGAAGGAGTAGCGGAAGTAGGACAATGGCTGGGGGAAGATCATGGTATGTGGGAAGAACTGAAAACATGTATGGACGGGAAGAGGGAAATGGAGACCAAACTTGAAGCCTAGTTGACTCACAGACTTAGAGTCTCCCAACTTAGACAAGTTAAAGTTGGGAGACTTTATCCCAAGGGTGCCGGAAAGCCTAGAAAAGGTTTAAGCAGGGGAGTGTAGTATAATCAGATAAACTTTAAAAAAAATACTCTAAGTGGATATACAGTGGAGCCAAGATTAGATTTGGGTGTTCCCAAATCTTATCAGCCTCTCCTTTGCAGATGATATCCTGGAGTCTTTTCACACTGATGATCTGCAGCAGGGCAACAACTGGCAAGGTCTTGTGTGCTCAGTCCTGTTGGACTCTTTTCCACCCCATGGACTGTAGCCCACTAGGCTGCTCTGTCCATGGAATTTTCCAGGCAAGAACAGTGGAGTGGGTTGCCCTTCCCTACTTCAGGGGATCTTCCTCTTGGAGTCTTTTACTGATGCTTAAATCCATCCTCTGTGACTAGTTTGCTTTAGCTAAAGGATTGGAATTGAACTGTATTTACTAACTCCTGCAGAATGGCAGTGTAACTACTCACTGTTGTTGGGTCATCCAGTAAACACTAACTGAGTCTATTTTGTGCCAGCACGTCCAAGTGCTGCTGATACTTGGTAAATACGACCCAAAGATTTCCCAGGTTCAGTTCAGTTGCTCAGTTGTGTCTGACTCTTTGTGACCCCATGGACTACAGAATGCCACGCCTCCCTGTCCAACACCAACTCCTGGAGTTTACTCAAACTTATGCGCATTGAGTTGGTGATGCCATCCAACCATCTCATCCTCTGTCGTCCCCTTCTCCTGCCCTCAATCTTTCCCAGCATCAGGGTCTTTTCAAATGAGTCAGTTCTTCACATCAGGTGGCCAAAATATTGGAGTTTCAGCTTCAGCATCAGTCCTTCCAATGAATAATCAGGGCTGATTTCCTTTAGGATGGACTGGTTTGATCTCCTTTCTGTCCATGGGATTCTCAAGAGTCTTCTCCAACACCACAGTTCAAAACATCAATTCTAAGGTGCTCAGCTTTCTTTATAGTCCAACTCTCACATCCATACATGACCACTGTAAAAACCATAGCTTTGACTAGATGGACCTTTAGAATTCACCTGTCAATGCAGGACACATAAGAGATGTGGGTTCTATTCTTGGATTGGGAACATCCCCTGGTGTAGGAAATGGCAACCCACTCCACTATTTTGCCTGTAAAATCCCATGGACAGAGGAGCCTGGCGGGCTATAGTTCATAAGGTAGAAAAGAGCTGGACATGACTGAGTGATTGAATACACACACACAAAGTACAAAAAGAAAGATGGATTTGATCTGTTAAAAAATAGGTCCTATTGCCTAGATAACAATAACAAAATTAAAAAAAAAACAATAACAAAATTAAAAGGCAACTGATAGAAGAAAATATGTCTAATACTTTTTTTAAAGGGTTAGTATCTAGTATTTATGTATATTTAAAAATGTAAAATAGAACTTCCCCAGTGGTCCAGTGATTAAGAATCCACCTGCCAACGCAGGGGACATGAGTTCGATCCCTGGTCTAGGAAGATTCCACATGCCAAGGGGCATACTAAGCCTGTGTACCACAACCACTGAATCCCATGCTCTAGAACCTGTGCTCTACAACAACAGAAGCCACAGCAAAGAAAACCCATGCACTGCAACTAGAGAGTAGCCGCCACTCACAGGAACCAGAAAAAGCCCCAGTGTAGCAATGCGGACCCATTGTAGCCAAAAATAAATATGAATAAATAAATAAAATTAAAACAAAATAAAAGACAGCAATTTTAGAAAACAATCTGGCAGTTTCTTATAAAGTCAACACCGAAATCAGATTGATTATATTCTTTGCAGCCAAAGATGGAGAAGCTCTATAGAGTCAGCAAAAACAAGACCAGGAGCTGACTGTGGCTCAGACCATGAACTCCTTATTGCCAAATTCAGACTTAAATTGAAGAAAGTAGGGAAAACCACTAGACCATTCAGGTATGACTTAAATCAAATCCCTTATGATTATACAGTGGAAGTGAGAAATAGATTTAAGGGCCTAGATCTGATAGATAGAGTGCCTGATGAACTACGGAATGAGGTTCATGACATTGTACAGGAGACAGGGATCAAGACCATTCTCATAGAAAAGAAATGCAAAAAAGCAAAATGGCTGTCTGGGGAGGCCTTACAAATAGCTGTGAAAAGAAAAGAAGCGAAAAGCAAAGGAGAAAAGGAAAGATATAAACATCTGAATGCAGATTTCCAAAGAATAGCAAATAGAGATAAGAAAGCCTTCCTCAGCGATCAATGCAAAGAAATAGAGGAAAACAACAGAATGGGAAAGACTAGAGATCTCTTCAAGAAAATCAGAGATACCAAAGGAACATTTCATGCAAAGATGAGCTCGATAAAGGACAGAAATGGTATGGACCTAACAGAAGCAGAAGATATTAAGAAGAGATGGCAAGAATACACAGAAGAACTGTACAAAAAAGATCTTCACGACCCAGATAATCACGATGGTGTGATCACTGACCTAGAGCCAGACATCCTGGAATGTGAAGTCAAGTGGGCCTTAGAAAGCATCACTACGAACAAAGCTAGTGGAGGTGATGGAATTCCAGTTGAGCTATTCCAAATCCTGAAAGATGATGCTGTGAAAGTGTTGCACTCAATATGCCAGCAAATTTGGAAAACTCAGCAGTGGCCACAGGACTGGAAAAGCTCAGTTTTCATTCCAATCCCAAAGAAAGGCAATTCCAAAGAATGTTCAAACTACCACACAATTGCACTCATCTCACATGCTAGTAAAGTAATGCTCAAAATTCTCCAAGCCAGGCTTCAGCAATATGTGAACCATGAACTTCCTGATGTTCAAGCTGGTTTTCGAAAAGGCAGAGGAACCAGAGATCAAATTGCCAACATCCGCTGGATCATGGAAAAAGCAAGAGAGTTCCAGAAAAACATCTATTTCTGCTTTATTGACTATGCCAAAGCCTTTGACTGTGTGGATCACAATAAACTGTGGAAAATTCTGAAAGAGATGGGAATACCAGACCACCTGACCTGCCTCTTGAGAAATCTGTACGCAGGTCAGGAAGCAACAGTTAGAACTGGACATGGAACAACAGACTGGTTCCAAATAGGAAAAGGAGTTCGTCAAGGCTGTATATTGTCACCCTGCTTATTTAACTTATATGCAGAGTACATCATGAGAAACGCTGGATTGGAATAAACACAAACTGGAATCAAGACAGCGGGGAGAAATATCAATAACCTCAGATATGCAGATGATACCACCCTTATGGCAGAAAATGAAGAGGAACTCAAAAGCATCTTGATGAAAGTGAAAGTGGAGAGTGAAAAAGTTGGCTTAAAGCTCAACATTCAGAAAACGAAGATCATGGCATCCGGTCCCACCACTTCATGGCAAATAGATGGGGAAACAGTGGAAACAGTGTCAGACTTTATTTTTTTGGGCTCCAAAATCACTGCAGATGGTGACTGCAGCCATGAAATTAAAAGACGCTTACTCCTTGGAAGGAAAGTTATGACCAACCTAGATAGCTTATTCAAAAGCAGAGAAATTAGTTTGCCAACAAAGGTTTGTCTAGTCAAGGCTATGGTTTTTCCTGTGGTCATGTATGGATGTGAGAGTTGGACTGTGAAGGCTGAGCACCGAAGAATGGATGCTTTTGAATTGTGGTGCTGGAGAAGACTCTTGAGAGTCCCTTGGACTGCAAGGAGATCCAACCAGTCCATTCTGAAGGAGATCAGCCCTGGGATTTCTTTGGAAGGAATGATGCTAAAGCTGAAACTCCAGTACTTTGGCCACCTCATGCGAAGAGTTGACTCATTGGAAAAGACTCTGATGCTGGGAGGGATTGGGGGCAGGAGGAGAAGGGGCCGACAGAGGATGAGATGGCTGGATGGCATCACTGACTTGATGGACATGAGTCTGAGTGAACTCCGGGAGTTGGTGATGGACAGGGAGGCCTGGTGTGCTGCGATTCATGGGGTTGCAAAGAGTCGGACATGACTGAGCGACTGATCTGATCTACAAAGTCAAACATATCTTTACCATAATACTGTTGCTGCTGCTGCTAAGTCGATTCAGTCATGTCCGACTCTGTGTGACCCCAGAGACGGCAGCCCATCAGGCTCCCCCGTCCCTGGGATTCTCCAGGCAAGAACACTGGAGTGGGTTGCCATTTCCTTCTCCAATGCATGAAAGTGAAAAGTGAAAGTAAAGTCGCTCAGTCATGTCTAACTCTTCTCGACCCATGGACTGCAGCCTACCAGGCTCCTCTATCCATGGGATTTTCCAGGCAAGAGTACTGGAGTTGGCTGCCATTGCCTTCTCCACCATAATACTACTAAGTAATAATAGCAAATAAGCTACTGATACACCCAACAATGTAGAAGAATTTTGAAACCATTATGTTGAAGAAAGAAGCTAGGGCAAAAAAGAAAGTACATAGTGTACAATTATATTCTGGGGAAACCCTAGACAAGATAAATATAATTTTTTCTAGAATCAATTCTAGAAGTCAGAAAGCAAGTCAGTGGCTGCCCACGGACTGAGGCGAGAGGGGAGTTGGCATGGATTGTTCAAAGGGAAGGGGCATGGGAAACTATTTAGGGTAATGTTCTGTATCTTGATTGTTGTGATGGTTACATGGATATATACCTTTGTCTAAACTCATCAAGATGCACATTTAAAATGAATGCATTTTATTGTATAAAAATTATACCTCACTGAAGTTGATTGTCTTCTATCTCAAAAGCAAGCAAACAAAAACATGACAACTGACAGGGAGAAAATATTTGACATATTGTTAACAAAGAATATGGCATATACATAAGAGCTTAAGTCAAAGGATTCAATAGAAAAATGGACAAGGTACATAAAGGACAACTCACAGAGGACAAAATACAAATGCACAATAACAGAAGACACCTGTTCTTGTAAATCTCAATTAATCAGGAAAAAACAAATTTCAATAATGGAATTGTTAGATTGACAAACAGTTTTCTTTTTTTTGTTTGTTTGTAATGTTTTAGCCTAAAGGCATTAGGGATCTTAATTCCCCAACCAGGGATGGAACCCCTGGCCTCTGCAGTGGAAGTGCAGAGTCTTAACCACTGAACCTCCAGGGAAGTCCCAACAGCAATTTTAAAAATTGTTTGAGAATTCAGGGAAATTATCACTTTCACAGTGTTGATATGAGTGCAACTGGAAATATTTTTGTTAGATAATTTGGCAGTGTATCAAAATTTTAAATATGTCTTGACTCTGCAATTCTTTCCTGGAGAACTCCATGGACAGAGGGACCTGGCAGGCTACAGTCTATGAGGCTGCAAAGAGTTGGGACAAGACTGAGCTACCAACACTTTCACTTACTTTCATACTGATAATACTGACATGTACTTAACTGTGTGCTGGGATTCCTACCATACTTCAACCATTCCACCCACTAAATACTCTTGTTTCCTCATTTTATAGATAAGGAAGAAAAGGAGGTTAAGTGACTTGCCCAAGGTCATAATAGCTACAGAGTCAGGATTCGCACCCGTCTCCAGAATCTGTACTCTGAACCATTATGCTGTACAGCTCTCCACTGTCCTAAATGCCATGTGCTGTGCTTAGTTGATCAGTTGTGTCCAACTCTTTGAGACTCCATGGACTGTAGCCTGCCCGGCTCTTCTGTCCATGAGGTTTCTCCAAGCAAGAATACTGAAGTGGGTTGCCATTTCTTCCTCAAGGGGATTTTCCCAACCCAGGGATCAAACCCAGATAGAAACCTGCTTTGCAGGCAGATTCTTTACCAACTGAGCCACCAGGGAAGCCCAGGAATACTGGAATGGGTAGCCTAGCCCTTCTCCAGGGGATCTTTCTGACCAAGAATTGAAATCAGGTCTCCTGCATTGCAGAAGATTCTTTACCATCTGAGTTACCTTAATCAACTATACTCCAGTATAAAATAAAAAGTTAAAAAGCCAGATATTTACTATCTATTATGGGGGGGGGCAGGGTAGGTTAATTATGGGAGCAAACTGACTGTCTCAAATCTTATACAAAGACCTGATGTCATGTATTACTTGAGTAGTAAAAACAAAAACCAAGCAGATTGAAAGAAAGAAAGAAACCAACCCCACAACGAAAGCAAAAAAGATTGTCTACATTTCCACTTAATTTCTCTACAACTCTTCCAGATAAGTAATAATATTCTCATTTTATAGATGAGCAATTAAGGCTCCAAAAAGTTATTTGCCTCAAGTTACATACCTTCTAAGCCTGGATATGAACTTTGATCTGTGGCTCCAAGACCCAATTCACTTCTCTCCACTGGGCCTTTGGCAGTGAGAGTCCAGAGTCTTAACCACTGGACCACCAGAGAATTCCCAGAAATTGAGTTCTTGAACTACTAGTACAAGGAAGGCCACTCCAGGCACACATCTGTATGTGTGTAAATACGATGGCATGGAGTAAACCATTTGACATATTTTATGAATGGTAGTTGAGTGGGAGAGCTTTGCTCTCTAGGTGAAAGGTTAATCCTGAAAAGATTTGATTGACTTGTACTGATAATGAAGCACAAGCTGGAAGATTGCCGGAAGAAATATCAATAACTTCAGACATGCAGATGACGCCACCCTCATGGTAGAAAGAGAAGAGGAACTAAAGGGCCTCTTGATGAAAGTGAAAGAGGAGAGTGAAAAAGCTGGCTTAAAACTCAACATTCAAAAAAATAAGATCATGACATCCGGTCCCATCACTTCCTGGCAAATAGATGGGGAAAAAATGGAAACAGTGACAGACTTTATTTTTTTGGGCTCCAAAATCACTGCAGATGGTGACTGCAGCTTGCCCCTTGGAAGAAAAGCTATGACCAACCTACTAGAGAGCATATTAAAAAGCAGAGAGATTACTTTGCTGACAAAGGTCCGTCTAGTCAAAGCCATGGTTTTTCAGTAGTCGTGTATGGATGTCAGAGTTGAACCATAAAGAAGGTTGAGTGCTGAATAATTGATGCTTTTGAACTGTTGTGTTGGAGAAGACCTTTGAGAGTCCCTTGGACTCCAAGGAGATCAAACCAGTCAATCCTGAAGGAAATCAGTCCTGAATATTCATTGGAAGGACTGATGCTGAAGCTGAAGCTCCAATACTTTGGCCACCTGATGTGAAGAGCCAGTTAATTGGAAAAGACCCTGATGCTGAGAAAGACTGAAGGCAGGAGGAGAAGGGGACAACAGAGGATGAGAAAGTTGGATTGTATCCCTGACTTGAAGGACATGAGTTTGAGTAAACTCTGGGAGTTAGTGATGGACAGGGAAGCCTGGCGTGCTACCGTCCATGAGGTCACAAAGAGTGGGACAAGACTAAGTGACTGAACTGAACTGAACTGATGATGAGCTATTTCTTATCAATATAAGACTCCCTGGGGCTTATCTTGAAGAGGGTCAACTTGGAGATAAGGAATCCATTGTCTGTAGTAACAAGTAAACAATGTTGGGTTCACCTAAGATAGTGGCTAAGGATATGGAGAGGGAGGAAGGGATGAAATTGAGATATTTGTGGAATAAGATTGATGGGACTCAGTGACTGATGACAGAAGATGAGACTCAATGACTGAGGATGGTAGAGGTCTGAAGAGAGTACAAGTTTGTTGGGGAGAAAACTGAGCACAAGGTGCCTCAAAATGGAATCCTTTTCTGAATTCCCTGGTGGTCCAATGGTTAGGACTCTGCACTCTAACTGCAGAGAGCTTCCTTGGTGGCTCAGAGGTTAAAGTGTCTGCCCGCAATGCGGGAGACCCGGGTTCGATCCCTGGGCCGGGAATATCCCCTGGAGCAGGAAATGGCAAAGCACTTCAGGATTCTTGCCTGGAGAATCTCATGGACAGAGAAGTCTGGTAGGCTACAGTCCATGGGGTTGCAAAGAGTCAGACACGACTGAGTGACTTCACTTACTCTAACTGCAGAGGGCCCAGGTTCAATCACTGGTAGGGGAACTAAGATCCCACAAGTTGCACAGGTAGGCCCCCAAAAAAGGATCCTTTGTGTACATATCTTTTTCATTGCCTGTAAGATAGGATATAATCCCCTGGAGGAGGAAATGGCAACTCACTCCAGTATTCTTGCCTGGAGAACTCCATGGACAGGGGAGCCTGGAGGACTACAGTTCATGGGGTCTCAAAGAGTCAGACATGACTGAGGGACTAAGCATTCATGCACGCAAGCACGCCTTTGAGACAGGATGTTATAATTAGCTGAGTATGAGTCAGCCTCCTCTACTAAGCCATGATTTCCTTAAGGGAGGACCATGTCTCCTTTGTTTCATCTTCCCCAGTGTCTACAGCTCTATCTTGTATAGAAACGTTCAACTCTGAATAAAAGTGCACAACAGAGAGACTAGCGTTCGTTTGGGGAGCAAGGAATGGTGGGGGATACAATTATTTTTTATTTTTGGCTGTGTGGCTTGTGAGATCTCAGTTCCCAGACCAAGGATCAAACCTGGGACCCTGGCAGTGAAAACAGATACATCTTAACCAGTGGACCACCAAGAAATTCCTTGGTGGGGGATAATCACACAAACTGGGAGGCAGGAAGTTCTCCAGCTTAGTGCCTCCCTCTTCAGCCTTGGTCAGAAGCCTGCCCCTCGGGAAATCACTCCATTTTTTCCCCTGAGTCCTTTACTTTTCTGGGTTAGCCACAGTGTGTGATAGATGCTGTGATGCTGACTGGCTCACACATGGGTGGCTGCTGTGCAGGGAAGAGTATCTTCCTCAAATTCTACTACCACCACCCAGAAAAGGATTCTAAAAAGGTGCCACGGGAGGAGCCTCAGATTTCTACTCCCTTCTTCTAAGTCAACAAATACAAGACAGACATGGCCAGAGGTGGCACATCTTTGGTACTATGCCATAGGCTGATAAAGCAGGGGCAAAAGAGAATAACCAAAGAAGTGTGAACTCCTGCAGTAAGGAAAGGAGATCATGGGCCTGAGACTTCAGCCATAAAAGGAGAAGTGAGGATTTCCCTGGTGGTCAGTGTATATGCTCCCAATGCAGGGGTTGTTGTTGTTCAGTCGCTCAGTCATGTCCGACTCTTTGCAACCCCATGGACTGCAGCACGCCAGGCCTCCCTATCCTTCACCATCTCCCAGAGCTTCCTCAAATTCATGTCCATCGAGTTGCTGATGCCATCCGACTATCTTGTCCTCTGTCGTCTCCTGTTCCTCCTGCCTTCTATCTTTCCCAGCATCAGGGGCTTTTCCAATGAATCGGCTCTTTGCATCAGGTGGCCAAAGTATTGGAGCTTCAGCATCAGTCCTTCCAATTAATATTTGGGGTTGATTTCCTTTAGGATTGACTGGTTTGCTCTCCTTGCAGTCCAAGGGACTCCCAAGAGTCTTCTCCAACAACCACAGTTCAAAAGCATCAATTCTTCAGCGCTCAGCCTACTTTATGGTCCAACTCTCACATCCATATGTGACTACTTGAAAAACCATAGCAGGGGGCCCAGGTTCAATCACTAATCAGGGAACCAGATCCCACATACTGAAACTAAAAGATCCTGTGTGCCACAACTAATATCTGACACAACCAAATAATAAAAATAAACATTTAAAATTGGGAATTTTATTATTATTTAATTAGTTTAAAAACTATTTGTATTGCTAAAAAAGCATTTAAATCAGAATGGTGAAGAAAATGAATTTGATATAACTATCATCTGGACTTAACAATGATTACTATTCAGGAAGTGGGGTCAAAAAAGTAATTATGTTAATATTTGCCACATTTAGGTCAGTTAGTATTTATTTACTTATTATTTTTTGTGTGTGGCCTCACCATGCAGCTTGAGGGATCCTAGTTCCCTTGACCAGGGATCAAATCCTGGCCCCTGTAGTGGAAACTCAAAGTCATAACCACTAAACTACTAGTGAATTCCCTCAGTTATTATTTTAAGTATTTTAATATAATTTACAGACATTTTGAGTTAAATTCTGAAATATTTTAATATGCATTGCTAATAAAAACTTGTTCTCATATAATCCCAATGCTCTTATGTTTCCCCCCAAATTAACAATCATTCCTTCAGTTCAGTTCAGTTGCTCAGTTGTGTCCAACTCTTTGTGACCCCATGGACTGCATCACGCCAGGCTTCCCTGTCCATCACCAACTCCCAGAGCTTGCTCAAACTCATATCCATCCAGTCAGTGATGCCATCCAACCATCTCATCCTCTGTTGTCCCCTTCTCCTCCTGCCTTCAGTCTTTCCCATTAATCATTCTCTAATATGACCTAATAGTCCATATTCAAAATTTCCCAACTATCCCCAAAAGATCTTTTTACTGTTGTAGTTTTGTTCAAAGTAAGATCATGTTGCTTGTGACTGTTTTGCCTCTTAAGTCTCTTTTAAGTAAGAGCAGCTCTTCCTCCTTTTCCATGCCATTGACTTGTTGAAGAAACAGTCACCCCAAATTGCCTTTGGAATTTTTCTAATTAGTTTCTTTGTGTTTTCACTTACCTTGTTCCTCCAGCCCCCACATTTTCTGCAAACTGGAAATTAGATCTAAAGAATTCCTTAGATTCAGGGAAGAACATTTGTTAGGTGAAGCAGTGTTTTTCTTATTGCCTTACATCAGGGCCACATAAAGCTCGTGGCTGGTGGTCTGGGGTTCTGTGTTTTTGAAGCTAGCTGGGGGAAGCTAAGCCTGAGGGGATACAGGCAGTTAACCATCTATGGATCTGGAGGCTGAGCTCCCACTGGACTGCAGTCTCCGTGGTTGCTGCCCTTAGCAACACAGTGTGGGTTGAAGTCAGGGATGAGCCACTCAGGATCATCAGCTTGATGCTGGCAGCCTGGACTGGCCCAGTCCTCTGGGACAGGGATACTACACTGGCAGTTCTTCCTTTCAGCCCTGCTGTGTGCACCTTGCAGAAATGAGGAGACTAACCAGGCAAAATTCCCCAGGACTGAGGAGAGATAAACCATTTCAAGACCTGTTCACTGTGTCCTGCACTCTCCACTGTGGAGAGCAGGAAGCTTCCTCTTCTACTCTGGAATCTTTGGTGGCGGCGGCGGCGGTGGTGGTGTGGCTCAGAAAATTCCTGCCTCTGTTAGCTCAGGTTTTCTTATCTTCTAATGTGCAGTTTCTGCTTTAAATATGTTTTGACTGATTTTAAAGTTTAGAATGTCAGGGCTGGAAGAACCCTTGTGGATCATCTGGACTAGCCCCTCACTCAAGTATCCTCATTCTCCCTTCTTAAAAACAGCTGCAGTAAGACAGTGAGACCAGGATTGTTACCATGTAATTCTCCAGTCGACGTTCACATTCTACTTCCTTCTTTTTTTAAAAATTTTTATTGAAGTCTAGTTAATTTACAGTATTTTGTTAGTTTCAAGTGTACAGCAAAATGACTGTTTTATATACATATATTCTTTTTCAGATTCTTTTCCATTATGGGTTATTACAAGATGAGTATAGTTCTCTGTGCTATATAGCAGGTCCTTGTTGTTCATCTATTTTATATATAGTAGTGAGTATATACCCACTCCAGTGTTCTTGCCTGGAGAATCCCAGGGACGGTGGAGCCTGGTGGGCTGCCGTCTCTGGGGTCGCACAGTCAGACAGGATTGACTTAGCAGCAGCAGCAGTGAGTATATGTTAATCCAAAACTTCTAATTTATCCTTCCCCACCCCGGCCCCCACCACTATCCCCTCTGGTAACCGTAATTTTTTTTTTTCTATGTCTTTGAGTCTATTTCTGTTTTGTAAACATGTTCATTTGTACCATATTTTTAGATCCCACATACAAGTGATATGATATTTGTTTTTCTCCGTCTGGCTTATTTCACTTAATGTAATAATCTCTAGGTCCATCCATCACATGCCACCTTCTTATCTTTACCATGATCAGGTTCCCCTTGTTCCACGCTGCTGCTGCTAAGTCGCTTCAGTTGTGTCCAACTCTGTGTGACCCCATAGACGGCAGTCCACCAGGCTCCCCCGTCCCTGGGATTCTCCAGGCAAGAACACTGGACTGGGTTGCCATTTCCTTCTCCAATGCATGAAAGGGAAAAGTGAAGGTGAAGTCGCTCAGTTGTGTCGGACTCTTCGAGACCCCATGGACTGCAGCCTACCAGGCTCCTCCACCCATGGGATTTTCCAGGCAAGAGTACTGGAGTGGGTTGCCATTGCCTTCTTCACTTTTGTTCCATAGTATACCACTTATTTTTTCTTCATCTTAAACAATAACACCTGTGAAATGATAGGCTTCATAGGTAGTTAAATTTATTTCTAAAAATTTATTAAAAGAAAACATACAAAAATGTTCACTGCCACCACACTTTGGGAAAGAAATGCTAGAGAAAAATTTGCATCAGGGAGTCCCACCTCACTCTGTCTTGAGACCTTGGTTGGACACACTTCTTAAGTCCTAAATTTATTTCCCAATCAGTAAGAAAGAGACTTCCCTGGTGGCTTAGGTGGTAAAGAATCCGCCTGCAATGCAGGAGACCAGGGTTTGATCTCTGGGTGGGGAAGATCCCTTGGAGAAGGGAAGGCTACCCTCTCCAGTATTCTGGCCAGGAGAATTCCATGGACAGAGGAGCCTGGCAGGCTACAATCCAAGGGGTCGCAGAGTTGGACACAACTGAGTGACTTTCACACACAAGAAAGAGACACTATACTATCTACAAGTATCAGTTACTAGCTGTGAGTGGCTGAAGGTTAAGCTCTTAGTGGAAAACGCCCAGGGACCTTTGTCCAGGAACCTCTGATCGCCTACAATGGTGGCGGAGGGGAATGCAGAGAGAAGTCAGGCTGTGGTAAAGGTTACTTCTAGGCTGGGGATCAAGCCTCAGGGTAGCGGTGGGAAAACGTCTCTTGGAAGCAAAAGCCTGTAAAGCTCCGGCCCTCTCCACCATCTCTCTGGGCACCCCAAGAAGGCATGAACATGCCGTGCCAGAGCCTTTTCCCAACAGGAACCACCCACTCGCCTAGGGGACAGTGAAAACTTCCGGAAGAAGAAAGGAAAAGTCAGGTGTTAAGTCTCTAGGAGCTTCAGCGGGCTTCTGGGGCTCGAGGGAGGGAGGGCAAAGCAGGAAGGAGGGGTTTGCGGTTGGGGAGAGCCAGCTGGTCCACCCCTAGCCGGAAACTGGGGGTGGAGAGGCCCAGGCCCGGCGCACGCCCGTCTTCCAGCTCCAGACTGGGTCCCAGAGGCCGGCAAACCCCACCCCGCTCCTCTGGGTACCTCGTGGCCCAGGCGGGTTTGTTTATGTATCCAGCTCCCTCCACCCCCAGCCCGGCCCTCCGCCCGCCCTCCGAGTGGCCCCGTGGGAGGGGGAAACCGGGCGAGCCCCAGGCCGGCCCCCTCCGGTCCCCTCCCCTTCCTTCCTCCAGCCTGGGCTTTGGATGCCCGGGGAGGGCAAGTCCTTTTTATAGACCTGTTGAGCCAGTCGGGGCCAGTCTCTTTACTGGGAGTGGGAAGCTGAGGGGTGGCTCAGCTCTTTCCTCAATTCTGGATTCTGGAGAGAACTCAGGGCTTCTTGTCCCAGGAGAGGAAAGAGAAAAGGAAACTGCTTCATTTTTGGTTAAAAGGGGAACTTTTTTTTTTTAATGCTGTCAGGCAGGACCCCACTCACCCTTGGGGTGCAGAGGTCCGGGGCCGAGTGCGGGTGGGGGAAACTGGTGAGGGTAACTTGGCAATAAGCACAGGTTTCCAGGACTGGTGAGCAGAGGAGCCAGAAAAGGTTAGATATTTGGGGTGAGGGAAATGTTTTGATTATGTGTTTGTTTTTAGCTGGAGTGCCTAGGGGTCAGATTTAACTGTTCAGTGAAGCGGCTTTTTCACAGTGGGGTACAGACTCCTCTCTGAATCTCTCGGGTGCCTCCAGCTTGCCTCCTCTAGCTCTCAAGAGTGCAGATGGATTGTGTCTCTGGACAGTTTCTCTTCCTCTTTCTCACTATCCCTTAAACCACCTCTGCTTTTATTTGCCAAAAGGTGGGTTCTTCAAGCTGCAGGGACCATGAACTGAGTTTACTGTCAGGCCTGTTCTTGCAGTCTTCAGAAAAGAATATTCCAGAAAGTTGGGCCAGAGTTCAGCTCCAACAATAACTAGGGTTCTTGAGGATGCCTCTCAGCTCTAAAAAGAAACCCCTCCCCCCAGCCTTTCTTTATTCTCCAGCACCTTCAAGACCACCAGAGCCACGGACCAGGACTAGTTGTACTGTTACTAGCTGCCTTCTTAGTACCAGGCAGGGATGAACCTGAACGCTTCTCAGATAAGGAAACAAACCCAGCAAAGATGCAGAATGAGTCACTTTAAATAATAATAGTAAAGAATATCTGTAGCCTGTCCTGAATTTCTCATCAACAGGTTCTGAGCTTCTCAAAGAAACCTGACTTCTTAGAGTTCTTAGTTACCTGGTTTTCAGGGTCTTGAAAAGACTGAGGGATGTATGATGATCCATTTATCTTCTCCAGTCACCAGTTATTTTGTAAATGACCTGAAATGTGCATGATGTGAAAAATCAAGATTTTCTGAGACTTTATTTTCTTGTCAGGGATTCTTTTATCTTTCTAAGATAAAGCTTCTTTATCTTAGAGTAGGTATGACAGGTAAACAGAATTTTAGTCAATGTGTTTTGTTCTTAACAGCTGTTGTTGAAAGTTTACCAAGAAGGAAGTTTACAATGACGTTATAAAAGAAGAGTTTTGAATCATTTGCATATTTTAATTTGTAAAATATTCCTGTTACCAGATTGCTAAATGGGAAATCGCTAAAATCAAAGAGTATCTTCAAAATCAGGTTTGACTTGAAAAAGGCAACCAACCCAAGGCTGAGAATCAATCCTTGGCGTTGTACTATCTGAAGACCTATTCAGAATTTGGGGGACTGGGCTTCCCCTTTCATTTATCAAGTGTTTACTGTGAGCTATATCCTAGGCCTTGAGGATACATAGGGAAAAGGCATCACTTCCGGCCCTCAAGATTACTTTGACTGGAGATGTGATATTTAGATACCTTTAATGGATGTATGTAAAAAGAGCATGGTGGATAGAGTTTACAGTAGCTGGGGGAGTTAGCAAAGACTGCATTAAAATTCATTTTTATCAAAGATAAGAGTTATGAGCCCAGAAGGAGGACCAGCTCAGTGAACTGTACTTTTAAATTTTGGAGACCCAAGAAAGCATGTTTTAGTGGAAAACTTCAACAAAGAACAAAATGAAGGCTAGGAGTGTAGTAGACAGGGAAGGTGAGCCTGAATAGGTGCAGGGCAGACCGATGACCACACTGGAGTGTTAGCACTGAGTGCCTGTGTTCTTATGAGTGGTTTTGAATGAAGACAACCCTCAATCCACATGGCTTTTTTTAAACACAGTCATTAGGAGTTATTTAAATGATTTCACAAACAGTTATGAAGACAAACTTGAAACAAGTTTATTCATTTTTGTTGTTGTTTAGTCGAAAGAAAATCTGTTCAGGTTTTCACAGATGAATTGGACAACATGTCCATTTGCTCTCAGAAACTGTTAATAAACAAGCTTATGTTGAGGACATCCCTCACAGGCCAGGTTCTGAATTCTGTCTCGTCCTGGAGAAGCAAAGAGAGTACTGTGTAAAGGAGTGTGGCTCTTGAACTTCTGGGTCTAAAGCTAGGTCTTTTTTATCATTACCTGGAATAAAACCAAACCCTAGTTCCCATTTTTGGCTTAGACCAGCTTAGAACTATTGGGAAAAGAAACAAAAAAAAAAAGCTTTGAAACTAAACAAAACAGTCATAATTTAAAGTACTGGAGAAGAGCATGACAATTTCTTACATTGGTTGAAAGGATTAAATTAGAAATGTTCAGAGGACTGCGCCACAGTTTTAGTTCCTCCTCCCTCCACCCGCCTCAGCAAGTTTGGGTGTGGTCTTTTGCTAAATACACTAAACAGCTGTTGGAATCTCCAGAGCTTGGTTTACAAAGATGAGCAATGCAGCTTCTTCCCTCCAGGAAGTTTCTTTCCTTCTGGAAGTTTCTTCTCTCAAGTTTCTTCCTTTAGTGCTTCTTAAACTGTGATTTAGGGACTAATCACCTGAAAGAGTTGTGTTCTCTTGTCCCTCTCCAGAGACTATCATTTACTAGGCCTAAGATGAGGTCTAGGAATCTACCTTTTTTTTAAAAAAGCAGTCCAGAGGATACAGATAAAGATTCCCTGATATTCGATTTTGAGAAACTTTGACTTAGAGATGCTAGTAATAGAAATGTAATGCGATGTTTTGTAATAAAGTTATAAAAGAAGATGATACCATGTAAGCTCTCCAGGAAGTACCTGCAGGATTTTTTTTTAAGAGCTAGAAGGAAACAAAAAGCTTTTCTTAAAAAAAAAAGTTTATTAAGCCCATTTTAAAAATTAAGCTCAATTTTATAAATGGTTATACAGGCATTATTCATTTAAGAACTTATAGACTTTCGGTGGGATTATTCTGAGTTGAAATTTGGCACAACTCATTAGCTTTGTGATCTTTGGGAAGTTACTTCCTAGCATCAATTTCTTAACTTAAAAAATACTAATATCTCAACGTACAAAATACTTACTAATAGCCTCTAATACTTACTAATAACTTCCTCATGAGAATGACATTAGGAATGCAAGATACCTAGCTGATCTAGGCACTTAACTGTAGGCTTTTACCTTCTGGCCTTGCCCAGAGAAACATGAAGCCTCAGTTTCGGGGGATCCAGACTTTAAAACATGACAGTATCAAGTGCTTAACTGTAGATAATGAAGTGACAACATATAACATACAAGTGAAAAAAGATATGACCTTGTCACGTTATTGACAAGTCACCCAGGCAGCTGCCACAAAAACTAGGATAAAGGAAAGGCAGAATGGGAGGCCAGAAATTCAGGAAAAATCCTTTTATGCACTTGCAAAAAGCAAGAACTTTATTTTGCTACTTTGCTTACAGCGTATTTACAATTAAGGGGGCAGCGGCAGCGGAAAGTGGCTTATAGCATCTTGATTATGGGAGGTTCTCCAACATAATTTAGCTTCAAATGCAAGCTCTTGAAAAGTTAACCCGCCTTAAGTAGCCAGCACCAGACAAATTGGGAGAATTTAATAAAATGGCGTTTGCTGGAGTCTCACAAAGACCTCGCAAATCGGTCAGCGCGTTAACTGGCTGTGAGAACTCTCACCAGAGCTCTTGCGCCTGTACCCACAGGGCTTACACCACATTCAGAGGCATCCGCCTGCCTCTCCGCCCACCCCTAAAGGGGTGAGACTCGAGAACTACTTTTAAGAGCGGTTAAATTAAGACTCAAACGAGCCTTGGTGTCAAAGCAGAACTTTGCGCCGAGTGGCTCGGCCTGACACTTGTTGAGCTGCACGGTTCAGCTGAAGCGTTGCTACCTAATCACTGTAAAGACGTCCCCAGAGGAGGGCCAAAATGGCGACGGACTCCTCTTGGCACAGCCCTGTTCCCTCCCGGCTCTGGTAACGCCCATCGGCCAAGTGGAGGCGGTGGCTGACTTTCCCCCCAGCCACCTCATTGGACCGAACGACTGAGGCAGAGGCCAATTCTCCTCTGCCCACTCCAGGTTCTTGCCCTCAGAGCTCACGCGGCGCTCAATTGGCTTTTATACACGTCAATTTGCGTCCTATCGCGTCTCTTTTCAGTGTTAATCCAATCATAACTTTCCTGGCTGCCCGCCTGATTTCTGATTGGTTTTGATCTGCTTCATCCTATCCCATTCCTGTCTACTTCTTACCTCCTCCCACTAGGACTTTGCCCAGGCACGTCCAAGCTTCTGGTTGGCTGTTGTTCTGTCATTCCAATGAAAGCTCTTCCAATCCCTACTACTCACGGAGCCCGCCTGGCAGTTGACTGGCTTCTTCCCCAAGCCCATCATCTTTAGTTCCTGCCCACCTTCACTTCCTGCCTCTTTCATTGGCCTCTAAAACTGAGAGGCAGATCTTTTGGGGCGGACACCACGCACGCAACTTTGTCTTACACGCCTTAGAGAGCAAGCGAGCCTTAGCATTGGGCAATCTGCCCGTCTTTCTTCTGCAAGTCCCTCCTTTCTCCCTCCCTCATTGGGCGGGGCAGCAGTAAAGGGGCGGGGCCTAGGCCGGGCTTGTGGCGCGCTGCTCCCTCCTCCTTACCCCCCCCTCCCTGTCCGGTCCGGGTTCGCTTGCCTCGTCAGCGTCCGCGTTTTTCCTGGCCCCCCCCAACCCCCCCGGACAGGACCCCCTTGAGCTCGTCCCTCAGCTGCTACCATGAGCGGTAAGGATGAGTCCACTCCAAGCTTAGGGGTGGGAGGGGAGTGAGGGGGCGCGCGCGAGGGCCGACCGGGCGGTCCCCGCCGTGAGGGGGGGCGGGCGGGAGGCGGCGGCGGCGGCCTTGGTCCCGCCCGGGGCGGAGGGAAGGGAGGGAGAAGGGGCAGTGGCGGGGCCTCCGAGGAGGAGGAGGGGGATGGGCCACCCGCCCCGGGGGAGGGGGCAGCGTGGCCTCGCCCGCCCCCTGCCCGCCCCGGCCACGGGGGACGGGCCTTACCCCCCACTACTCGGCTGCCCGCCTGAGGCTCCTCCTGCCGGGGGCTGGAGCCGCGGGGGCGGCCCGAGCAGAGCAGGCCCCGCCCGGGCCAACCGCCTCCCTGGTCCGCCCTCTGGTCGCCGCCGGCCCCAAGGCCCTCCTCCCTTCCCCCCCTGCCGTAGATTACCCCTCCCCCCGTAAATTACCCCTCCCCCCTACCGTCCCGCCCTTTCCACGCCCCACACCCCGAAACCGCCCTTTCCCTCTAGGGCCCGCCCTCTAGCCGCCCCGAATCGCTTGATTTCTAACCCCTGGACCTCTTTAGCCCCTTATTAATATTTATAAATGTTTCCCCACTCAAACTTTTTATCTGTTCTTTTCCCCTTTCTCCTCCTTTCCTCTTGTTACTTTTTACACTTGAGATTTTCTCTTTCTCCATTTCCTTTGACCCTAGTTTTTAGCAAACTTTCCATCCACCCACATGTTTTATGCCTTATCTATCCTTTTTTTCCCCCAGGTTCCTTTTTCAACATGCCCACCGACCCTCGTATTTCCTGTACCAAAGGCACCTTTTCAGTGTTTTCTGACTTTAATTTTGTGCAAGGGAGAATTGAGGTCCGGTTTTGGCATCACTGAGCCTAGATCACATCCTACTGGTCTGGAACTGTTCCTTCTCCCCGAATCGTTTTTTTAATACTGGCGCCTTTCACCTTCCTGTTAGTCATTTGTTTCATCACAGCCACTTTTACCCTTTCTCACTTGACCTTTTGCTTTCTCCAATTTTAAGTTATTTTAAAATTATTTTTAGACCAAGATCACTCCATGGATGAAATGACAGCAGTGGTGAAGATTGAAAAAGGAGTTGGTGGCAATAACGGGGGCAATGGAAATGGTAGTGGTGCCTTTTCTCAGGCTCGAAGCAGCAGCGCAGGCAGTAGCAGCAGCAGCGGAGGAGGAGGGCAGGTAAGTGATGATCCTGACAGAATGGGGAAGGTGCTGAGAGGCTGTAAATATCCTTAGATGACTGTCTTTTTACAAAAAAATTTTTGGGGAAGGGCTAAACCATTTTCTAGATAGGGAAGTAAGCACAGCTAGACAAGTGACTTGGAGATCCCCCTGAATGAGAGTTTCAACAGTATAGATAGATCCAACTTTTTGTTTGGTTGGGTTTTTCTTTTTTTTCCCCTTTTGCACTGTTACACTGCCCCCTGGTCTGGCAAATGGGTATCACTAAAGTAACTCCTTTCCTCTCCCTTATTTCTGGCCAGGAATCCCAGCCATCCCCTTTGGCTCTGCTGGCAGCAACTTGCAGCAGAATTGAGTCACCCAATGAAAACAGCAACAACTCCCAGGGCCCAAGCCAGTCAGGGGGCACAGGTGAGCTTGACCTCACAGCCACACAACTTTCCCAGGGTGCCAATGGCTGGCAGATCATCTCTTCCTCCTCTGGGGCTACCCCTACCTCGAAGGAACAGAGTGGCAGCAGTACCAACGGCAACAATGGCAGTGAGTCTTCCAAGAATCGCACGGTCTCCGGTGGGCAGTATGTTGTGGCTGCCACTTCCAACCTTCAGAACCAGCAAGTCCTGACCGGACTACCTGGAGTGATGCCTAATATTCAGTATCAAGTAATCCCACAGTTCCAGACCGTTGATGGGCAACAGCTGCAGTTTGCTGCCACTGGGGCCCAAGTGCAGCAGGATGGTTCAGGTCAGATACAGATCATACCAGGTGCAAACCAACAGATCATCACAAACCGAGGAAGTGGAGGCAACATCATTGCTGCTATGCCAAACCTACTCCAGCAGGCTGTCCCCCTTCAAGGCCTGGCTAATAATGTACTCTCAGGACAGACTCAGTATGTGACCAACGTACCAGTGGCCCTGAATGGGAATATTACCTTGCTGCCTGTCAACAGCGTTTCTGCAGCTACCTTGACTCCTAGCTCTCAGGCAGTCACGATCAGCAGCTCTGGGTCCCAGGAGAGTGGCTCACAGCCTGTCACCTCAGGGACTGCCATCAGTTCTGCCAGTTTGGTATCTTCACAAGCCAGTTCCAGCTCCTTTTTCACCAATGCCAATAGCTACTCAACAACTACTACCACCAGCAACATGGGAATTATGAACTTTACCACCAGCGGATCAGCAGGGACCAGCTCTCAGAGCCAGACACCCCAGAGGGTCAGCGGGCTGCAGGGATCTGATACTCTGAACATCCAGCAGAACCAGACATCTGGAGGTTCACTGCAAGCAAGTCAACAAAAAGAGGGAGAGCAAAACCAGCAGACACAGCAACAACAACAAATTCTCATCCAGCCTCAGCTGGTTCAAGGGGGACAGGCCCTTCAGGCCCTCCAAGCCGCCCCATTGTCAGGGCAGACCTTTACAACTCAAGCTATCACCCAGGAAACCCTCCAGAACCTTCAGCTTCAGGCTGTTCCAAACTCTGGCCCCATCATCATCCGGACACCAACAGTGGGGCCCAATGGACAGGTCAGCTGGCAGACTCTTCAGCTGCAGAACCTCCAAGTTCAGAACCCACAAGCCCAGACAATCACCTTGGCCCCAATGCAGGGTGTTTCTTTGGGGCAGACCAGCAGCAGCAGTACCACCCTTACACCTATTGCCTCAGCTGCCTCCATCCCTGCCGGCACAGTCACTGTGAATGCTGCTCAGCTCTCCTCCATGCCTGGCCTCCAGACCATTAACCTCAGTGCATTGGGTGCTTCAGGAATCCAGGTGCACCAGCTTCCAAGCCTGCCCTTGGCGATAGCAAATGCCTCAGGTAAGACTTGAGATCTTTTGCATTTATCTCTAGAGCTACTTAGCATCTCAGCTGAAACCATTGAGTCTAAAGAAGAGGGAGTAGAATCTTTTGAGGGCAGTACTTCTGAGGGCAAGTCAGTTAGAGAAATAGCAATGATTCTAAGTCATTTGGAGCTGACTTAATAAAACTTTTTCCTCTTCAGTTACTCTGTCCAGAAAGGAGCATCTCTGGGCAGTGTCTTTGGGGTCTCTGTACATTCAGTGCCTGGTACTACAGTACAAGAGTGGGCAAACTTTTTCTGTAAAGGGCCAGATAGTAAATAGTTTAGGCCTTATGGGCCACATAAGTTCTCAATTACGTGTACTTTTTTGTTTTTGCAACCTTTTAAAAATATAAAATATTCTTACCTTAAGGGCCTTATTTGGCTTGAGGGTTCTTCTCTGCAGACAGGAATGGATTATAAACTTATCTGTAGGGCAGTTATTAAATCATCAGATATTTCTCACAAACTGTAAGCAGGGGAAAACTGATGGATTCCAAAGGACTTCAACAAAATAAGTTCCCTGGTTAATCTTTTAGTTAACCAGAAGAGCCTACCCTTTGAGGTTTAATTTTTTCAACTCCTACTTAGCTTGAAAGTATTAATGTGTATTTTTAATAAGCTTCCTAGGTGATTTTCTTTTGTTTTGTTTCTTAAGCCTCCTAGGTAGTGATTCTAATACTTTCTAGATTAGAGAGCCACTTTCTAGACTGCTTTGAAAGTAGCGTATGGTTGAAAGGTGGAAGAGAACAGAAGTGGGGCACAGAGTGGGAGATGGAGTGGAAAGGAATTAGAAGTAAGGACTTTGAGGGGGAAAGAGAATTGTCAAGGAAGGAGGTGTATATATTGGAATGTATGTTGAATCAGTTGACACTATTCAGTCATATATTTTGAACTATATTTTACTAGTATTGGTTAATTTGAAATTTAAAATCTGTTTAAAACTGTAAGAATTTATTTAGAGCTTATCATTTTAAATTTCATGGTGATAGAACTAATCTTTAATGATCATGGTGATAGAACTAATCTTGAATGAAGCACATTAGGATACATAGGCATCTTTATATTCTGGGATGATATATAGAAATTATGAGAAGTAGTTTAATACCACTGAACTTCTACTTCTGTTGGTGTATCTGTGGATTTGTTAATTGTTTACTTTTATTATAGAGTTCTTATTCTGTTTAGATTGGCTCTTATGTAAGAGAGGGTAACAAATAGGCAACCATATTTCCTGCCTCCTGCAGTTGAGGAAAATCTGTGGTGGGGAGGTCTGCTCAAGTTCACCACTTGTATGTTTAAAATTACTACATTTTGAGCCTTAACAGACAGAAATTTTCTTAGTGAATTGGAGATCTTAAAATAGAAGCTTAGAGCTGAAAGAGACCTTAGGAATCATCTCATACGCCTGCCTTATTTTCCAGATAAGGACTTTGAGATACTGGGAAGCACATACGTTATGAGACTACTTGCTGTTCTAGTCTGGAGCATTCATTACCTATTAATTTTAACTTGGGACATCCTTTAAATTGTTAAAAATCTTTTGGAAAAGATATCTTTTGTTACTTTGAAATTTAAGGCTATAGAGCTGGCAAGTGTTTATAGGCCAAAAATTATGTGAGTAGAAATGGGAAAAGTTTAATAAAAACTGAACCTAACAGCTTGGAAAATTAGACACTTTCTGGGTAATCTACGTTTGTGTGTGTGTTTTCTCTTTGCTCTTAAGTTATTGAGATTGTTGTAGATAGTATTAATTTGGATCCTTGCAATGTGTAAACGGTTTATAACTGGAGCTCTAAGGAACAGTTATGAGACACTTTCATTGCTAAATCATGGTCTGGGGAAGTCTGCCATTTACTTTGTCATAGAATAGGGCTACCTTCCTAGCTGTTATTGATGGCCTCTGAGCTCTAGAAAACACATGTCTTTTTAAGATAGTAACAGCTTGACATTCACTAAGAAGAGAATGAAGCTCTGAAAGGCCATTTTGTGAGAGTTGAGATTGCTTTATTCATAGTGGTTTTTGAAGATACGTGTTTCCTCCTTTCTGGTTAGTCATAGTTGTGCAACGTTTTTTCCCCTTCAATTGATCTGACTTCAGCCTTAATGAAAGATAATGCAGTCATTTCCTGGAAGCTTAGTGCTCTTTAGCTGTTGCCTGGCTGCTACAAAGTCTCTCATTTTACCTGTTTTTCTGGTATACAGTTATTTTATTAGAAAAACTCAGCCTCTTGGCAGTATGATGTAGTGGAAAGAGCCATGAATATGAATTCATGTTGTAAGATAGGTAAGTAGATAGCATTCTGTAAAGGGAAACATTATTTTTAAATGGTTGTGGAAGACTGCAGCTTCTATGTCACTTAATAGATTTAGTCTTTTTGGGGCCCTACCACGTGGCTTCTTGTAGGATCCTAGTTCCCTAAATAGGGATTGAACCCTTACATCCCCACCCCCCACCTCTAGCAGTGAAATGGAAGAGTCCCAGCCCCTGGACTGCCAGGGAATTTCCACATTTATTGTTTTTAAAAGTCATCTTTTAAAACTTTTCTAAGTTCTCTTGTTGACTTTTATTATGTTTATTTGTTTACTTGAATATACAGGCAAAGGCACAAACTTAGACCCCAAATCAGCCGCCCATCTTAGTGTTCCTGTTTTCAGTTCTGCCGCTGGTGGGTGATAGTGAAGAAAGGACCACTCAGTAACGTGGGGATCTTTTGGCTCTTAGTTCTTGTTATTTTTTAAGTGAGCAGCTTTTCCTTTTTTTTTTTTAACTAACACCCTGTCCCCTTTATTCTTTTATCAACACTCTTTCCTCTCATTTGGTAGTTACACGCTCTGATCTCGGTTCTGGGTTGTTTTGTTTTTTAAGCTTCAAGCTTCAGATTTGTTTCTCAGCCCCGGCTAAGTTCAAAAAACTCTTCCCCAAGGTTGAGGAGGGGCCAGTTTTGAAAGACTTAGTTTGGATGACTTCGTGGGAGTTCTGCCTAATAAAGAGTGCGGGACTGGGCTTTGGCAAGAGAATAAAACATATTTCCTTGATGGCTATAATTCACTCATGAAGCAAATTTCAGACACTAAAAATAAAAATTTCACATCTGCTTAGTTTTATTGGGGTCGGGAAAATGTCTCCTCTTAGAAGTTAAGTTGAATGCGATACCAGAGTTGGTTTGCCAACAGTGTCGCTAAACTTGGGGTCAGATTGCTGAGACCTATTTTGTTAACAGAACAAAATAGTTCACTTGAACATGAGTGTTAAGTAGGTTTAGTTGGTTTAAATGTGTCCAGAATTATCATTCTAGTTAGTGCAAAGGGTCATACAAGAGAATTTTCTATTTTAAAATAATATACTTTTATTGACTATAACATCGTGTTTCAGCATCATTTGCTTTCTTTAGTGTGATTTTATAACTGTAATTTAAATGAGTTCAGTGTAAGTAGAAAAGATCTCCTTTAAAATCTAGGTGCCTTGATTGATTTGGAAAGACTGAGAAGACAGTCTTGAGACTTTTTCAGTTGCTCCTATTTATTCTAGTGGCTTTCTGTCAGTGACGTCATTGTTAAATCACACTGCATTGTGTAATGTGGTCCTTTTAGTTCTTAATTAAATAACAAGAGCACAAGGGTGCCTAGTGTTTTGGAAAAATTTAGTATCTGTTCTATTCTCAGATCTCCCTTTCCCTTTAATTATTCTATATTGTAAAGTAGCATATAAATGTTGGCACTAAAAACGTAGTTCTGCTCATTTCTTGGTTCTAATTGTTTTGTTTTCCCTCGAAAATATTTTAAATGTAAGAGGAACACCTGTAGAAAGGCTGTATTACATAATATTTTGTAAGTTACTGATTGGATAAACATTAATAGATAATAGTTGAAATTTTTCAGTTTGCCGTTTAATTGAAAAACAAGCGTATTTTTCATATTTCTTATGGAAGGTATGTCAAAATAAGCAGGGTGACAATATACAGCCTTGACATACTCCTTTTCCTGTTTGGAACCAGTCTGTTGTTCCATGTCCATTTCTAACTGTTGCTTCCTGACCTCCATACAGATTTCTCAAGAGGCAGGTCAGGTGGTCTGGTATTCCCATCTCGTTCAGAATTTTCCACAGTTTATTGTGATCCACACAGTCAAAAGCTTTGGCATAGTCAATAAAGCAGAAATAGATGTTTTTCTGGAACTCTCTTGCTTTTTCCATGACCAGCGGATGTTGGCAATTTGATCTCTGGTTCCTCTGCCTTTTCGAAAACCAGCTTGAACATCAGGAAGTTCATGGTTCACATATTGCTGAAGCCTGGCTTGGAGAATTTTGAGCATTACTGTACTAGCGTGAGATGAGTGCAAATTTGCGGTAGTTTGAGCATTCTTTGGCATTGCCTTTCTTTGGGATTGGAATGAAAACTCAGCTTTTCCAGTCCTGTGGCCACTGCTGAGTTTTCCAAATTTGCTGGCTTATTGAGTGCACCACTTTCAAAGCATCATCTTTCAGAATTTGGAATAGCTTAACTGGAATTCCATCACCTCCACTCTCTTTGTTCGTAGTGATGCTTTCTAAGGCCCACTTGACTTCACATTCCAGGATGTCTGGCTCTAGGTCAGTGATCATACCATCGTGATTATTTGGGTCGTGAAGATCTTTTTTGTACAGTTCTTCTGTGTATTCTTACCACCTCTTCTTAATATCTTCTGCTTCTGTTAGGTCCATACCATTTCTGTCCTTTATGGAGCCCATCTTTGCATGAAATGTTCCCTTGGTATCTCTCATTTTCTTGAAGAGATCTCTAGTCTTTCCCATTCTTTTGTTTTTCTCTATTTGCATTGATCTCTGAGGAAGGCTTTCTTTTCTCTTCTTGCTATTCTTTGGAACTCTGCATTCAGATGCTTATATCTTCCTTTTCTCCTTTGCTTTTCGCTTCTCTTCCTTTCACAGCTATTTGTAAGGCCTTCCCAGATGGCCATTTTGCTTTTTTGCATTTCTTTTCCATGGGGATGGTCTTGATCCCTGTCTCCTGTATGGATGTGAGAGTTGGACTGTGAAGAAAGCTGAGCGCCAAAGAATTGATGCTTTTGTACTGTGGTGTTGGAGAAGACTCTTGAAGAGTCCCTTGGACTGCAAGGAGATCCAGCCAGTCCATTCTAAAGGAGATCAGTTCTGGGTGTTCTTTGGAAGGACTGATGGTAAAGCTGAAACTCAGCACTTTGGCCACCTCATGCGAAGAGTTGACTCATTGGAAAAGACTCTGATGCTGGGAGGGATTGGGGGCAGGAGGAGAAGGGGCTGACAGAGGATGAGATGGCCGGATGGCATCACTGACTCGATGGACCTGAGTCTGAGTGAACTTCGGGAGTTGGTGATGGGCAGGGAGGCCTGGTGTGCTGCAATTCATGGGGTTGCAAAGAGTCGGACACGACTGAGCAACTGAACTGAACTGATGTCAAAATAGTATTATCCCTAACATTTAACATTATTATATTAGATCTGTAGCACTGAAGCATTATTTAAAAGGTATATGTCCACGCTGTGACTACATTGTTAATGCCATGCTAGGTTTTAAGAATTGGTCCCTTTAGAAGACCCTGAAAAAGTTTCTGAAGAAAGTTTTTTCCTTCAGAGTTGGTTGTAAATCTGGACTATAATTTGAATTTGTACTTCTGCTCCAGTGCTTTTTAAGCTCTGGCAATATTACTTGTTTCACAAGTTTGGGTGTACCTATCTGATTTACTCTGAATCTTTCTCACCCTATACCTGTATACAAAATGAATAATTTAACGTGTACAAAATAAATAATTTAATGATTTCGAAGAAGGGGTTAAAATATAAAATACCCAGGTCAAGACAAAGATGTGCCCTTTATGAGATGAGAGAATCAGTTAAAAATCTGCATGTCTGCAGGAATTCCCTGGAGGTCCAGTGGTTGGTACCCAGGGCCTTCACTGCTGTGGGCCTGTGTTCAATCACTGGTCGTGCTTCGAGGTGCAGCCAAACCAAAACAAAAGCAAAGCAAAAAAAATCTACATTTCTGAGAAAAAAAATTTTAATGGTTTTCATAGTAAATCAAATGTCTGCTGCAAGTAATCCAGATAAGGTAAAATGCTATTGAGATGGAGCTTTTCAGATTATTCCATGTGTTCTTCATTAACTTGACACTGTTTGGATTGCTTAGAAGTTATAGCTCTTTGCAAACATATTGTAATTAAACCAAACTCTCCATGTTAATAGCAGTTAAACTTGAAGATGGCTGGAGTTGGAAACCCTCTTCCCCTCCAGTACTCTCCTTCTGACAACCTAAGGTGTAGAAAGACTCAGTGACTTGTCAGAGGTCATTGACAAAATTTACAGTGACAGGTCTTTTGACTTCAGATCAGTATCATTTCCACTACACCACTGCTCTCTCGTAGAAAAATGGATTTGTTTTTTGACCCAATTCAGTTATTTTGAAGAGTTAAATTTGTAACTTAAGACAAAAAATAGGAAAAAAAAAAAGAAGCAAAAAGCATGGTTAAATCAACAGCCTTTTCATAAACATTGTTATGGATCAGAATTGTTATAACAAGATCTATTAATTTGAATTTATTTAATCTGTAATTAAATGTAATGTAAATAATCAACAATATGAGTACATTAAGGAAGGAAGGAGCAAGATGGTAAAAGAGAAGTCAGAGATTTTCATAATCAGTTGTTTGAAAGCATGAAGGTCCTCTGTGTTATATTGGCGTGAGAGTATTATTCTGGCGCCTCAGTAAAGAATATGCCTGCAATGGGGGAACCCTGCGTTCGATCGCTGGGTTGGGAAGATCCTCTGGAGGAGGGCATGGCGACCCATTCCAGTATTCTTGCCTGGAGAATCTCCATGGACAGAGGATCCCAGCGGCCTGCAGTCCATTGGGTCACAGAGTCGAACACGACTGAGCGACTAAGCACAGCACAGCACATTACCCAACCCTCCTTTTTTTTTCCCCCTACTAGGAAGATGTGATATGTTTCCCTGATTGTTCCTAATTTTTTCCTTGATGGACTTGAGACATTTTTATAGCAAACTTTCTCCTTATTGTCCCTACTATTTTCCATTTTATTCTGAAAATTTCCTTTCGGTGCCTTCCTTCAGCTCTCATATTTCTGATTAAATAGTGTATGTATATCTCTTGATATACTAGGGGATATGGTTTAACAACCTTTTTTTAAAAAAAATTATGTATTTTGAGCTGGGCTGGTTGCTGTGCGTGGGGTTTCTCTAGTTGCGGCAAGTGGGGCTACTCAAGTTGCTGTGTGCAGGCTTATTGTGGTGACTTCTCTTGTTTGTTGCAGAGCGTGTGCTCTAGGGTTCGGGGCTCAGTAGTTGTGGTGCGTGGTCTTAGTGGCCCCTCAGCATGTGGGATCTAGTTCCCCAAGAGATTGAACCCATGTCCCCTGTGTTGGCAGGCAGATTCTTAACTACTGGACCACCAGCGAAGTCCTAAAAAAACCTTTGAGAAACTGTATTAGGGCCTGATTTTGTCCAGGCCCTAGATAGACAATGCATAATATTTCTCACTGGTGATACATCTGAAAGTAATCTGCTTAGGATTCTTTGGCAGTTTCTTGCACTTGTGAAGGAAAATGTACTTTAAATGTATATAGACCACTTGTCTTTTTTTTTTTTATTTTTTGAATCTTTATTCATCCCATTTGTATTAATGAAGGTAAAAAGCCTGTAACTCTGGAAACTATTTGAAAATTTTTTATATCGTCAAGAAATGTTTTTCTTTTGGGATTCTTTTAAAAGATTATCTGTTGGCATTATTATGTTTTGAATGGCCTCCTTATTTATTCTTAAATGCTGTTAAGAAATGCAGTAATACTCACGGTTCAGTTAACTTACATAGGCATTTACTGAACACCAGTGTACTTAGTAATATAACTGCTCCCTACAAGGCTTAAGAATTAGATGCAAAAGTGTTAAGTGGAAGTGGGTTCTAATTTTTGATGCCTCTTTCATAGATAAGTTTATTGAAATTTATTGAGCATTTATTGTATATCAAATGTGTATAGGCTCTTGGAATTCATTGAAACAGATGATGTTGTCTCTTGCCTTCTTGGAGCTCCAGTTCCTGTTGTGCTATAGTTACCTACACTTAATGCATTTTAGGGGGGACCAGTTCAGAATCCACCTGGAATGTGGGAGACCTGGGTTTGATCCCTGGGTTGGGAAGATCCCCTGGAGAAGCAGGGGATCCTACTGGAGTGGTGACCCACTCCAATATTCTTGCCTGACAGAGGAGGCTGGTGGGCTGCAGTTGTTGGGATTGCAAAGAGTTGGATATGACTGAACAACTAACCATACAAACAGTTTTCACAACTAATCCTGAGAGTTACAGCAAAATATATGAGATAATAGGGCCCCACAGTATTTTGGATTTAAATTAGTCTTCTTGTCCTGTGTCATGTATTGTCAGGTTGTTAATTTTTAATTAAAAATGTTGTCCTGCCCTTTAAATACTTTAACTGTTTTTACCTATAATTTTGGTTCAAGTTTGTAAAAACAGATGCATGGCAAGAGGGAAGAGATTTGTATAAATTTTTTGATGTACTTAATGATGTTTTTCTTTGGTCACTATTAAATCCCTGGCATTTATGTAGTTTTAGGGGAAAATTGTTTAAAATGAAAGAATATGCAAGGCAATGTAATTTTTTTTTTAACTGATTTTTTTTTTTCTTATTTATTTGTTTGTGTCAGATCTTAGTTGAGTCATGTGGGTGGGATCTTTCATTGAGGCACATAGACTCTCTAATTGTGGTGCACGGGCTCAGTAGATGTGGCAGATGGGCTCTGTCATTGCAGTGCTTGGGATCATTGCTCTGTGGCATGTGGGATCTTAGTTCCCCAGCCAGGGATCAGATCCATTTTCCTTGAGTTGCAAGGCAGATTCTTAACCACTGGACCACCGGGGAAGTCCCTAAGTAAGTATTTTTAGGAAAAAAACCATGTAACATAAAATTTACCATCTTAACCCTTTCTTAAGTGAACAGGTCAGTAGTGGTAGGTATATTCAGGTTGTTATGCAACAGATTCCCAAAACTGTTTCATCTTACAAAATTGATACACAGTCTATACCTCTTAAGATCTTTATTTCCCCTTCTTTCCCAGACCTTTGCAGTCATTATTCTACTTTGTATTTCAATGAATTTGACTACTTTAGGTATACCGTACAAGTGGAATCATACAGTATTTGTCTTTTTACAACAAGCTTATTTCATTTAGCATAATGTCTTCTAAGCTCATCCATATTGCAGCATGTGACAGGATTTCCTTCCTTTTTAAAAAATTCACTTATTTATCTATTAATATTTATTTATTTGGCTATTCCAGGTCTTCTTTGGAGCACATGATATCTTTAGTTATAGTATGTGAGCTCTTAGTCACAGCACAGAGGATCTAGTTCCCTGACCAGGGATTGAACCTGGGCCCCCTTCAGTGGAAGCAGAGTCTTAACTTCTGGACCTCTTGGTACTTTTAAAGATAAATCATGCTTAGGTAACTGGTAATTGCTTACCTTCTTATTTTGATTCCTTATACACAAATGACCACAGAAAGCAAAGATGGCTTGTTGCTGGCAAGCATTTCCCTTTTTGGAATTGATTCATTGACCCCTCTGAGCCCCAGAAAATGACAAATTGTCCTTTTATCCCATATTGGATATCCTGCTCTTTAGTTCATATAGAGGTTTAGGAAATTGTAGCATGGCCAGGTATCTTGGTGTAATTAATCTTTTAGTCAAATACCTGATCAGAGCTATCTTAATAAAAGCACTAATATATGATCACATTGTATTATTTTTAACTGAAATGTGAAATTCAGATGCATCCAGACTTTAATTACTAATAGGTCTTTGATTTATTCCTGAAAACATCATGATGACTAATTAAAGTCTTAAAATTTTATTAGAATAACTGGGATGGAGGTATTATAAAATATTATTTTATTACATTATCCAGATGTGTCTTACCATTAAAATTTAAGAACTAGGCATTTAAACTTTTAAGAAATAGGCACATGCAATAGAGATTATATGAAATAGGCACCTTCATTTCCAGTACTACTTTCTTAGTATTGAAAATTATTACTCCATGGACTGTTTGGTTTTAATCATTGCTTTGCTTGCAAAGGAATTTGATGCTGTTTAAAGTGGTACTGGGGCTTCCCTGGTGGCTCAGTGGTAAAGAATCCACCTGACAATGTACTGGACATAGGTTCCATCCGTGATCCAGGGGGGATCCCACATGCTAAACTCATGCACCACAACTGTTGAGCCTGTGCTCTAGAGCCCAGGAGCCACAACTACTGAAGCCCACTTGCCCTGGAGCCTGTGCTATAATAAATAAATAAATAAATACATATTTATTAAATGAATAAATATTAAATAAATAAAAGGGGCACTGGGACTTCCCTGGTGGTCCAGAGGCTGGTACTCTATGCTCCCAGGACAGGGAGCCCGAGTTCAACTTGTGGTTGGGGACTAGATCCCACATGCCTCAGCTAAAGATCACATGTGCCGTAACTAAGACTCAGCACAGCCAAATAAATGTTTTAAAAAATAATATTAAATACAAGTGGTACCAGCCAAGAGATTTGTCCATTTCCAAAAAGCTAAGCATCAAACTTAAAGCAGACTTTTTTTTTAAGCCCCGTAAAACCTCAGTATTATAGATAACTTTGTCCAGAATGATTCTCTTGATAACAATGTCACTGTAGGATTACTAATGTTGCATCATCTGAAAACCCCCTCGTAAAAGGAAGACATCCCAGGGCCACTGTAGAGGATTGTTTGGACATACTTGGCATTGTGCTCAGTATGCTCTACAGTATTGTATGTAGAGGAAAACCAAAATTTTGAGTTGACCAAAAAGTTTGTTTGGGTTTTTCCATAAGATGTGATGGAAGAACCTGAACAAACTTTGGCCAACCCAATTAAAGGTTATGTCTGGAAAACATAGGCTTCTGTTCAGAAGTCAGGTTTAGAGGCTTTTTCTAGTTCTGGTTCAAACAGCACCATCAGGCCCTTGCAGTTGCATTCTGAAACCTGAAATGGAAGTTGATGATGAAACCTACTGCTGCACATGAATAGGTGTGTTTATGAATGAGTCATATTGTGTCATGTCTCCTGTTTTCTTATATCCCCTCCCCACTACCCCTATTTCTAATCTCAACCTCCTGTGAGGCATTGGTACTATGAACAAATTCAAGCGCTTGCTGAAGAGAACTTTTTTTTTTTTTGTTATGCTGCTGTTAGGAGGGAAGATGAAAAGACTATTTGAAAGTACAATATAAAAATCCACAAAATTATTGAGAGATTGGGAACAGTTGTTGGAAAGTTATTCTGTTTAGTTAGTACTATTTTGGATGAGAAATAGATGACTGACTATAAGTGGGATCTTAGAGCCAAAATACGGTGGGGTTTTGTTTTAAATATTGTTTTTGCAGATGAACACATCTCATGTCCTGTGTTGTATAAGGTGAAACAGTTTAGCTGGATGAAATAAGTCCAGTTCTGAAACTAGCAGTACTTGAAAATCCTTTGTGAAAGAAAAAGTGTGTCCTGAGTGAGATGCTTAGTATGGACAGGGGTGTGACATGCCAGGATCAAGATCATAGCTTTGCTGCTTAACTGGCTGCATGACTTAGGGGAAGTTCTTCATCCTCTCCTCTATACAAGAGGGTTAGTATAATATTTAGCCTCACAGAATTACTAGGATTAAATGAGGTAGATAACATAATATTGATCCTCAACACACATTAGTGCCCATATCTCAATAGAAGTTCTGTTCTCCCATTCAGTTAAAAGTAGGATTTTGATTACTTAGCTGAAGGCTGCTCTTTAAAGTTGTGTCTAAGATCTTTGCGTTCTTTCTTTCCCATTGGTGTAGTCAATAAACTACAATAACTACAAAAAAGGAAGTAAACTCCAGACAGTATGCTTTGTTCTTTCATAAACCATTCTGGTAAAAACAGTAGTTGAATTACCCATAAATTTTCTCTTCCTTTATCTCTTGTTGGCTTGGTTATAAACTTGGTGTAGACTGTTTGCTAGAAAAACATTCTTGATGAACACTATGTTGACCAATGATAATTAGGTTTCTTAATTTTTGTTTCAACGAGTTATTTTTCTGTCCCTGTGTTCTTGAGTTGTTTGGTTTTCTGTACGTTAAGACAATTTTATTTTTTCCTTTTACCTTTCTAGAACTTGGTTTTACTTTCTTTTTTACTCTCAGCTAATTCCTGTCTCACCTATCTCACCCCCTCACCCCAAAAAAGCCCACCCCTTCAAAAATGATTGTGAAATAATTTAGGACATCTAGGCAGGTTTAAAGGATAATACAATGGATTTTTTTTTTACCCATATCCCAGTTCACAAAATGATATATTACAAATATTAAAGCTCATAAAATTTGTCTGCCCTCAGCAATTTTAAAAAATTGCTGCTAAACTGTGTGGTTTTATCAATTAATGATTGTTTTGATTGTGTGTGTAAACTCACTTGTTTCGATCTTCTGTTGCAAAAGGAGAGTAGAAAATTGAGGCACTGGTTAGGGCTGAACCAACTTAAGTTAGTGATTTTGGAATTTCTTGACTTCTGTTCATCTACAGAGCAAGGATGATGATTATATTCTTCTCAATTCTTTGTGGTAGTGTAGATTCTTAAGTGTACAAGTACATACAGATATCTGAGACATTTGGTAGCTGTTCTCTGTACAATTTTAGGTATGTCAGTGTTTTAGATCTTAAATGCCTACAGGAACAGGGCAGGAACCACCTCTGTTTTTCTTTATACAGAGCATGTTTGGTAGCACAAACCTATGGATACAGAATAACTTATCTAAAGGGAAAACACTGGTTGCTCACAAAGGACTGCTATGTAAATTACAGTTCAGTATGGAAAATGGGAAAATTCAAAGCATTCACTTTATAGAGATCTCTAGAGCTAAAATTAGAAAACTTGTTCATTCACTTAGTCATGTCCGACTCTTTGCAACTCCATGGACTGCGTGCAGCATGCCAAGCTTCCCTGTCCTTCACTTAGTCCTGGAGTTTGCTCAAACTCATGTCCCTTGAGTGGGTGATGCTGGTGTCTGACCATCTCATTCTGTCACCCCTTCTCTTTCTGCCCTCAATCTTTCTCAGCATCAGGGTCTTTTCCAGTGAGTTGGCTCTTCACATCAGTTGGCCAAAGTATTGGAGCTTTAGCATCATTCCTTCCAGTGAATGTTCAGGGTTGATTTCCTTTAGGATTGACTGGTTTGATCTCTTTGGCGTCCAAGGGACTCTGAAGAGTCTTCTCCAGCACCACAGTTCAAAGCATCAATTCTTTGGTCCTGGTCCTCAGCCTTCTTTATGGTCCAACTCTTACATCCATACATGACTAGTGGAAAAACCGTGGCTTTTGACTATACATACCTTTGTCAGCAAAGTGATGTTTGCTTTGTAATAAACTGTCTAGGTTTGTCATAGCTTTCCTTGTAAGGAGCAAGTATCTTTTAATTTTATGGCTGCAGTCACCATCCATAGTGATTTTGGAGCCCAAGAAAAAAAATCTGTCACCATTTCCTTGTTTTCCCCTTCTGTTTGCCATGAAGTGATGGGACCAGATGCCATATCTTAGTTTTTTGAATGCTGAGGTTTAAGCCAGCTTTTTCACTCTCTTCTTTCACCCTCATCAAGAGGCTCTTTAGTTCCTCTTCATTTTCTGCCATTACAGTGGTATCATCTACATGTCTGAGGTTGTTGATATTTCTCCCAGCAATCTTGATTCCAGCTTATGATTCATCCAGCCTGGCATTTTGCATGATATACTCTACATAGAAGTTAAATAAAATAAGGTGGGAGACAATATACAGTGTTGATGTACTCTTTCCAAATTTTGGACTAGTCCATTGTTCCACGTCCAGTTCTAACTGGTAAGGTGGTCTGGTATTCCCATCTCTTTTTTAAGAGTTTTCCAAAGTTTGTTGTGATCCACATGACTTCATTCATGTAGTCAATGAACCAGAAGTAGATGTTTTTCTGGAATTCCTTTGCTTTCTCTATGATCCAGCAAATGTTGGCAATTTGATCTCTGATTCCTCTGCCTCTTCTAAATCCAGCTTGTACATTTGGAAGTTCTCAGCTCACTTACTGTTGAAGCCTAGCTTGAAGGATTTTGAGCATTACCTTTGATGATAGGAAAAAATATTTTTAATTTAATTTTTTTTTTTGGCCATGCTGCTCAGTTTGTGTGATCTTAGTTCCCCAACCAGAAACTGAACCCAGGCCAAGGCCATGAAAGCTTGGAATCTTAACCACTAGGCCACCAGGAAACTCCCTAAATATATTTTTAAGTAACTTGTTGAAGTGGTATTGGTAAAAACATTAAACAATAAAAATAATTCTGAAAATAAAGTAAAAATTAATTGAACTTTAACTATTCAAAGATAATCGTTGTTGAAATTTTGGTAATCATCCTTCCAGCCATGTTTTTGACCTTTGTGTACAATTTACAAAGAAGTCTATATATTTTATTAATACTAAAATAGTATTATACTCTTTATAGTGCTTCATAATATTATTTTTACTGAACAGTATATCATATACATTTTTCATAAATAATAAATATCATCATTTTAAATGATTGTATGGAAATTTCATGGTATGTTAGTGCTGCTGCTGCTGCTGCTGCTAAGTCACTTCAGTCGTGTCTGACTCTGTGTGACCCCATAAAAGGCAGCCCACCAGGCTCCCCCATCCCTGGGATTCTCCAGGCAAGAACACTGGAGTAGGTTGCCATTTCCTTCTCCAATGCAGGAAAGTGGAAAGTAAAAGTGAAGTCGCTCAGTCGTGTCCGACTCTTCGCGACCCCATGGACTGCAGCCCACCAGGCTCCTCCGTCCATGGGATTTTCCAGGCGAGAGTACTGGAGTGGGGTGCCATCGCCTTCTCCGATGTTAGTACTAGGATATGCTTAACTCTACTGATGTACTTTTTTTCCACCCTAAAATTTCATTGTTACAAGTAATGCTGTGATGAACATCATTGTTTATACTTTTTAGATTAAAATTTTATGAAGTGAGTGATTCTATTCCTAGGTATATTTCTAAGAGAAATGAAAACACATATCCACACAAATAGCAGCACTGTTCCTGAGAGCTGAAAGGTGGAAGCAATCTAAGTGTCCAGTGGGTAAACAAAAGTAGTCTATCCATTTGATGAAGCATTATTCAGCCAATAATATTGGTTTATGTGTGTTAATTTTATAATGGCTATGTTGCAGTCTTACTGCTTTCAGTAATTTTTAGTGATTTTCCAGGTATATTGTCATGTCAACTACAAATAATATTACCTACTCCATGCTAATATTTACACCTCATTTCATTCTTGTTAAATAATAGTCACAATAGTAGGGATCCTTGTTATATATTTCACTTCCAGAGGAGTGATTTTAAATTACTGCATACTATTTTATCAAGTTGTTTGCCACAGCTTATTTCTCTTTTGTCATATTAAATACTCAAGTAGTTTCAAGATATCTGTATTTTTAATACAGAATATAATAGATCATACAGTTTTCTCAGTTTAAGTCATTTTCTTAGAATAAGAATATTCCTCAGGAGTATGTTTGCTGATTGGTTCATTACATAATCAATATTAAAAGAACAGAGAACAGAAAGCTCAAAATATATTAAGTAAAATGCATACATCTAAATTATTCATTGCCATAGTAAGCAGAAGTTGAAGAAAACCATTTAGGAAAAGGAGTACATAGATGCATAAATGAGCATCTGTATATTTTCATGGAGTAGCTTTTCTGTCTTTTTTCCTTTTCTCATACTGTCATTGACAGTTTAACGCTGTGATGTATTTCTTTAACACTAGGTATAAATGAGAGTTTTCTGCTTTTAGTATTTATCTAGTAGTCTGGACAAATTAAGACGAAGGGAAATTTAGTTATATTAAAAGTTACCTTTCAGTTTATGGTGGGGGAGTGTTAAAATATCAGCTGTACTATATCATATTACATAATTATACTGTGGGCATTACTCATGCATAAACTTAGCCCTATCATTAAAAGGTACCCAGCATGTAAGTGCCTATTCACATGTTCACTTCAGGCATCTCAGGATAGTATGGATCTGGAGTTATTTTTTTTTTGTGGCTGTGCCATGTAGCATGTAGAATATTAGTTCCCCGATCAGGGATCCAGCCCGCACCCCCTGCCCTGGAAGTGCAGCGTCTTAATCACTGGACCGCCAGGAGGCCTCTAAAGAGTTACTTCTTAATATTGGTTCAGATTTTTATGCTTAATGCTACTGTATTATGATTACAAATTTGTAAAGCTTATTTGTGCAGACAAGTAGTAGTTGAGGGGAAGATGGAAAAAGATAATAATTTGTTGGGGTGGTAGAATTTTTGATATATTCAGCCCCTTTTTTGGAGAAGGAAATGGCAGCCCACTCCAGCAGTCTTGCCTGGAGAATTCCGTGGACAGAGGAGCCTGGTGGGCTACATACAGTCCATGGGTTCGCAGAGTCGGACACGACTAAGTGACTAAACGACCATCACTGTTAATAGTACTTTACTATTACTATTCTACTTATATTTTTAATAATCTTATTCACAGGGGAGAAGGGTAGGGGAAGGGATTGTTGGGTAGTTCGAGATTGATATGTACACACTGCTGTATTTATTTATTTTATAATTTATTTGTTACTTTTGCTTGTGCTGGGTCTTCATTGCCTGCATGTGGGCTTTTCTCTGGTTGCTAAGAACAGGTGCTGCTCTCCAGCTGTGGTGCGCAAGCTTCTCATTGTGGTGTCTTCTCCTGCTGGAGAGCACAGGCTCTGGGCACACGGGAGGCGGTAGCTGCCGCATGTGGGCTTCAGTAGTTGTGGCTTGTGGGCCCTAGAGCGTGAGCTCAGTAGTTGTGGCATGTGGCTTAGTTGCTCTGCAGCATGTGGAATCTTCCCGTACCAGGGATCAAACCCGTGTCCCCTTCATTGGCAGGCGGGTTCTTATCCACTACGCCACCAGGGAGTCCCACACTGCTGTATTTAAAATAGATAACCAAGGACATCCTTGGTGGTCCAGTGGTTAAGACTGCGTTTCCACTGTAGAGGCTGTGAGTTCAGTCCCTGGTCAGGGAACTAAGAAGTTCCCACGTGCCATGTGGCTCGGCCAAAAGAAATAAATAACCACCAAGGACCTACTCTATAGCATAGGGAACTCTGCTCAATATTATGTAACAAGCTAAATGGGCGAAGAATTTGAAAAAGAATAGATACATGTATATATAAACTGTATCACTTTGCTGTACACCTGAAACTGTCAAAACATTGTTAATCAACTATACTCCAGTATAAAATAAAAAGTTTTTGAAAAGGAATTTTATTAGAACATGGTGGTGGTGGTTTCGTTGCTACGTTGTCTTCCACTCTTTTGTAACCCTATGAACTGTAGCCCGCCAGGCTTCTCTGTCCGTGGGATTTCCCAGGCAAGAACACTGGAGTGGGTTGCCATTTCCTCCTCGAGGGGATCTTGGTAGATAGCTACTATTATTAATTTTTCTTCGGGACCCACTAGAGAAATTAATTCGGTCTTGTTACCGAGAGCCTCTAGGACATTTGAGTATGAGATACTTCTCTTTACTGTGTATATCTCTGCTTTGCTTCAGCATTCTTTCATGCTTTTATCGTCACACAGCATCTCCTTGCTATATTTTATCTAGGAAATTTTCTGAAAACATGAAATTTTGTCCACACTTTTTCTTTTCAAAACTACACTGTGCATTCAGAACAGTTATTTTTGCATTACTAATCAACCCCAAGCGAGTTTTAATCGTAATTAATGAATTACGTATAATTTGAAGACTTCAATATGATTATCCTTTTTCAGTGGTAAATCCAGTGAGTAGAAACAAAATGTTAGATTAGTATGCATTTTATTCTTGGCTTTACAGTATTTTATTGTTGCTATTTTAAACACTAATGATTGAATTTGATGTTATAACTCCCTTGCCTCGTACGCTCAGTCGTGTCCGACTCTTTGCGGCCCCGTGGACTGCAGGCTCCTCCGTCCATGGGATTTCCCAGGCAAGAAGACTGGAGTGGGTTGCCATTTCCTTCTCCAGGGGATCTTCCCAACCCAGGGGTTGAACCTGGGTCTCCTGCATTGTAGGTAGACGCTTTACTGTCTGGGCCACCAGGGAAGTCAAAGAACATACTGTGGATAGTAAGGGTACATGTATAGATGGGAGGAAAACAACATTAAAATTAACATTTAACCTTTCTTTCATTTTCTTAATATATAGTGATTTACTGAGCACCTCCTAAGTGCCAAGAACAGTGCTAGGTAATGTCCGTAGTTATCTCAGTATCCTTTTTGCCAGTGAAGGCTCAGACAAGTTCCTTGGCAGAAAGTGATGAAACCAGGAGTCATACCTAGGTTTGCCCAGTTGTACCATGTGCAGTGCATGTAATGGCCTTTATTAATTTTAATCATCAGAGGCTCTCAGTAATTTAAAATGTCAGTTGTTGAATATGAACAGTTAGTTAGAATTAATTGTGTTCATCTGTTTTGTTTTGTTTTTTTGACTCTACTGCTTGGTGTGTGGGATCTTAGTTCCCTGACCAGGGATCAAACCTGTGCCCCCTGCATTGGAAGTGTGGGGTCTTAACCACTGGACCATTAGTTCATCTACAGTGTGTCTTAATTTTTTTTCACCGTGCCGCACCGCTTGCAGTTCTTTGACCAAGGAGTGAACCCAGGCCCTGAGCAGTGAGAGTACAGAGTCCAAACCCCTGATCTCCAGGGAATTCCCAACTTTGTTCTCTTAACCTTTATGTTCCTCCTCCACAGCTTTCCTCTGGTATATATTAATATATATTTGAATGAATTTTATTTTATTTTTAAATTTGTTTACTTGGCTACAGCAAGTCTTCATTGCAGCACTTGGAATTTTTGGTCTTCCATATTCGTTGAGGCATTCAGGATCTTCAGTTGAGGTATTTAGACTGTTGGTTGAGATATGCAAACTCTTAGATACAGCATATGGATCTAGTTCCCTGACCAGTAATGGAACCTGGGCCCCCTGCATTGGAACTCAGAGTCTTAGCCACTGGACCACCAGGGAATTCCCTAAATGAATTTTTAATCATAACAATTTGAATAAGAATAGGTAATTATAATTAGTTTGGAAGGGATGTTAAAGTGAATCCCCTTTCCCAGGATATCAGTATGGTGAGAGCTGGGAGGAAAGGTAAGGCAATTCTTGTTCATTTCTTTGTCTTGAAAAACAGTTTTCACTATGGAATGATGTTGAGAGAGATGGGAAGTAGATGAAAGTCTTGGAATTTACAAGAACTTCAGTATTTTACTAATAATCAAATTTTCAAGTCCTTGGTTTTCTTGGAGATGAAAAATAGGGAAATCTGTAGCTTTGGAATCATGATGGTTGATGGAGAGACATCTGAATTATAGTTTTTTAAATGGTTGCATTTCAAATTTGTGCATATACTGCACATCCATGCCCATCTTTGTTTCTTAAGCCTCTGCCCTTGGAGGGTGGGCTTTTAAAACATCTTATCACTTCGTTACAGTGACACCTACTGGTGAAAGCCTTTGTCATCTTTGTGTAGATTGCCCTGTACTTAAGGAATTAAGGGATTCCCTGGTAGCTCAGCTGGTAAAGACTCTGCCTATAATGGTGGAGACCCTGGTTCAATTCCTGGGTCGGGAAGATCCCCTGGAGAAGGGATAGGCTACCCACTCCAGTATTCTGGGGCTTCCCTGGTGGCTCAGCTGGTAAAGAATCTGCCTGCAATGCAGGAGACCTGGGTTCAATCTGTGGGTTGGGAAGATCCCCTGGAGAAGTGAATGCCTACCCACTCAAGTATTCTGGTCTGGAGATTTCCATCAAATGTATAGTCCATGGGGTCACAAAGAATCACATAGGACTGAGCAACTTTCACTAAGGAATTATCTTCATACTTTCTGAACACTGTTAATATACCAAAAAATGAGAAGATGAATAGACTAATTTTTTTCCTGCTGTATAGTTGTTTTTAATGATAAAAGTTACAGAGTTATACTATAGAAAATATGAGAAAGAGAAAGGGAAAAAAACAAACTAATAGCACTGCCCATTGCAGCCACTGATTTGGTGTGCCCAAATTGCTCTACTGGATATAAATTTTAATGTATGCATTTCTCTAGCATAACTTTCTTAGTATGCCTGTAATGTGTTTCTTGGTTTGTTCAGTAATAATGTAGCATAAGCATTTTTTCTAGGTTGTTGTAATATATATAGCCCTATCATTAAAGAATAATATAGTATAAGCATTTATTCTGAGTTCAATTAATCATAATTTTGCTGACTGCCTAGTAATCCATCTGGTTACTTGAACAGTTTATTTACATTTTAATCCGTTTCTTGTATTGCTGTTGTAAATCATTTGATGAATGTCTCTTCAGATGACTCTTTCCATGTGTTTGCTAAGTTGCCTCAGTTGTGTCTGACTCTTTGCAACCCTGTGGACTGTAGCCCGCCAGACTCCTCTGTCCATAGGATTCTCCAAGCAAGAATACTGGAGTGGGTTGGCATTTCCTCCTCCAGGAGATCTTCCCATCCCAGGGATCAGGTCTTCTGCATTGGCACACAGGTTCTTTACCACTAATGCCACCTCGGAAGCCTGACATTTTCCATAGTTGGATTTTTTTCAGTGAAGAGCATTTTTATGTACTCTGACCTTTCCCCAAATAAATCGTTGGCTGTGCTGGGTCTTTGTTGTGGTGTGCAGGCTTAGTTGTTCTCCAGCATATGGGATCTTAGCTCCTCCACCAGGGATCAAAACCACATCCCCCGCATTGGAAGATGGAGTCTTAATCACTGGACCATTTGGGAAGTCCCATTAATCCTAAATACTTTTTTACCCATGCCTTTTTCTTTACTGGAACCACTGCCCTACTTTAGACTTTTATTACCTCGTTATTATCAAATGGAATAACCAGTATATTCCATTTTTTCCCTTCCAACACTCTCCCTCCCAACTCTAATACTTCTCTTAATAGAGTGTTTTATTATCACTTTATTATACACATTATAGGACAGATATTATACTTGTTGGTTTCATGTTGCGTCTTCCCAAGTGAGATGATGAAGCTGGGAAGCTCTGCAATGGCCAGGATTATATCTAACTCGATCCAGAGCTTAATATAGTGTCTGGCACATGTCCTTATTTGTTGGGTTAAATATTAGTCACATCTTAAAGACATGCCCTATATTGCCAATGTTCCCTACACATATAGGAAACGTGCTGTTTCCCTGGCTGATGTATGAAAGTGCTTATCCATACTCTCTCTGCCATCACCTTTAAAAAAAAATCAGTCATTTAAATATCTGTCTTGCATCTAATAATATCTGTTTTGAAGTTCGTCTCTTCACCTACATCCTCCCTCTCCTCCACCACCATCCCACACTCCACTACATTCTTTCGTGCTGCTGGTAGTCTTCCCTTTGCCTGGAACTACCCTTCCCTTGCCAACATTCTTCACTTGGCTAACTCCTATGCATTTTTTGAAGTTTGGCCCAAATCTTGGTTCCTTTAGGAAACAGGCCTTTTCTGAAATTCTAGACTGGAGAAATTACCCTTTTCAGTTCTGGAAAATCTTTGAATGGCTTTTAGTATAAGGTTTATATCGTTATTTTGAAATTATCTGTTTCTCTCTTCTCTAGTGAACTACAAGCTCTTCCACAGTGAAAACTATTTCTTTGAATCTTCAGCACTTAGTGTAGTACCTGGATCAGTAGACAGTAAATATTTGATAAACATTTTTACAGATTGCTGTTAGAGAGTCCACATGGCACTGTAGGGATAAGGTCTTAAGGAGGTTTGTATATAGGAAACCCTATAGATTATCATTTATACATGTCTATGGGTATAAAATCAGAGAAGGCAATGGCACCCCACTCCAGTACTCTTGCCTGGAAAATCCCATGGGCGGAGGAGCCTGGTAGGCTGCAGTCCATGGGGTCTCGAAGAGTCAGACTCGACTGAGCGACTTCACTTTTACTTTCCACTTTCATGCATTGGAGAAGGAAATGGCAACCCAGTCCAGTGTTCTTGCCTGGAGAATCCCAGGGACGGCGGAGCCTGAGGGGCTGCCGTCTATGGGGTCGCACAGAGTCCGACACGACTGAAGTGACTTAGCATAGCATATGGGTATAAAATATGATGATTAAGTAACAGGAAGTATTTAATGTGTAATTAAGTAAGTTTAGAAGCAAGATATATATATGTGTGTGTATATATATATATATGAATTTTTATAGAGCGTAACTTACTGATGAATTAGCAAGGGCTTGCATTCTGGAACAGAAGGAAATTAAATTTCTGGTGCCCATTCTTTATTCTTTTTAAAATTTTTCATTTATTTATTTTTGGCTGCACTCGGTCTTTGTTGCTGCACTCAGGCTTTCTCTGGTTGCGTTGAGCGAGGGCTGCTCTCTATCGCAGCGCTCGGGCTTCTGTGCTTGCAGCACACGGGCTCGGTAGCTGGGGCACACTGGCTTAGTTGCTCTGTAGCACGTGGGGTCTTTCCAGACCAGGAATCGAACCCATGTACCCTATACACTGTACCACCAGGGAATCCTACACTGTGGAGGTTTTTGTTTCTTGATTTGGAGCCTTATTCTGGATACCTTGTTCCTCATGTATTGTTACCAGTATTCTGTTTCAACATAGCTGAAAATACACAAACATTTTGTGGTCTGAGATATTCTTCTTTGAGTTAAATCTGTTGTGTAAAATGAAACATTGAGAAAACCCAGTGTGTGCTTAATATAGGTATTGTTCTAAAGTTTAGTCTTACTGTATTAATACTTAATGAATTAAAGAACACTATGTTCCCAAAGTCATTTCAGAAAGCAGATAATAAGGAAGTGTATGGGAACCACCCTTTTGGAAATTATTGAGAAGGTTCTTATTTCATCTTATTTTAGTATTACCCAAGTTTTTTTCTCAGAGAAGAATAGGGTGTTTGACTTGCTATGTGGTGGTCTTGAAAGTTCATAACTTCAGCACACTTCTTCACTTTGAGGAAACTAAAAAAGTGCGTAACTGCCATGGCTATTTCAGAAACTGATGCTAGAGGCAACCACTGAGTTGGGCAAGACTGTCATTAAGCTGTGCCTTTGGTTTACTAGTTATTTTAATCATGGAAAGGAAAATCTTTAATTTATTTCATTGCCTAACCAGTACCACATTTTAAGATAAAACTGTTCTTATTCTAAAACTGTTATTAAAAGAGGCAGGGAACAGATTCTGGTCTGATGTTGATACTCTGTTGACATTTTATCCCTTCTTTTTGTTAAATGAAATTAAAAATTGTTCATTCTGTCTAACCCCATTCTCAGTTTTCTTAGTTTGAAAAAATTTGAAATCATTGTGGGGGTCCAGGAGGATATTAATTTTTGACTGTCCATTTTGTAAGAATTGAAAGAGGGTTAGAGATTTAGTTTTAGTAGTTCTGATATCTAAGTATATTATTCTTATGTTTCAATAAAATGGAGACAGGTTTGCTTCTTTTGAGTTGATTGGGGCAAGGGAGAACTTTGAGGATTGATAAGTTGCTTCTCAAATTTTAATGGAGTTAGTTTAGCTTGAAAAATAGATCAAAGAAGATGATTTGCTTATATGCACCACGATTTTATCGTCTCTAAAGACCTATTATAGATAATCGGATCACTAGTTTTATAATTTTCTCTTCTGAAGTAATTTTTGGTAGGTAACTATTGGTAGTACTAACTAGCATCCTACCTTATCTGCTGAGCTGTTAGGGCTTATTTTAAAGGATAAATTCTCCATCCCCACTAGGGGGAGTTTCCACTTGGCCGCACATAATTTTTAAGCAGAATGAAAATATCGGCGTGTCTTGTTCTATGATTTCTCCCTACATTTTTCCACAAGGTATTTCCCTAGCAGTATTTGACGTGTGTACTGAATGTCTGCTGTGTGGCAGCTCAGTGTTTCCTGTACTGTGCTCAGCGACTTCCATATTTGTGTTTCACAGTAACTTTATGAGATCTGTCATGTTTCATCCCAGTTTTACTGATGGGGAAATTGATAACTAGAGAAGTTATTTAATCGTTACCAAAAAAGCTAATCGTAGTGCAGGGACTCATTTCTAGGGTCTGTCATATTTCTAAACTGGTTCTTAACTTGTGCTCCAGTACTTCCCAGTTTTCATTCTGCCAGTATCATGGAAATCTCAAAATTGTCAAATTACATTTATTTTGCTATGATAGGCTGTGCTGGAAGTGCTAGAGTGAGAAACAGAGCACAGGGAGGGCCGCTCATGAGGCGCGTGACTCAGATTATGCTGATCGGCAGAACAGAGTTGAAATGAGGTACAGAAGTCAAGAGCCTGGGTTTCTAGATGTTTATTTATTTAGTTTCTACCCCATTTATTTAGTTTCCTTCTTTATAAAATAGATGAAGCAGGGCAGTTCAACACTCTCCATTTATTAGAATCTTAAGTATGGATATAGAGTTTTTAACTTATTTGCAAAATGCTTTCATAGGTGAATGCTTATTGATAGTAGATTTGAAAGCTGGAGAAGAATGTTAGCTATTCCTTTAAACCATTGCTTCTGTCTATTGGCCTAGAACAGTGTTTGAAAATGACAAATGAGACCCATTAGTAACTCATAAAATCAATATACTGGGTCATGACCAGCATTAAGGGAAAAAAAAAAATAGAGTCTAGAAAATTTCAGAACACACTGCTTAGCATAAGGATAGACACTTTTGTGAAACTCTTTCAATTATATATATATGTACTAGATTACATTGTCAAATATATATATTTTTATTGTATGTTGCAAGTTTGAAAAGCTTGAAAAACACTGTCCTGGAACTTTGTAGAATTTATCTATTTTAATTTTACCAGGAGAGAAATTATAGTGGATTTAAGACAAATTTATCTTTCAAAGGAAATGACATCAAGTAACAGAATGTATGTATGGTGTTTTCTTTTTTGTGTGTGCATTCTGAAAAGCATCTAATCCCAAACCAAAACCTTCTGGCATGTATATAGCTAGCTACGAAGAATTAACTTTCTTCGTAGTGGTTAAGACTCTGTATTTCCGCTGCAGGGGGCTTGGGTTTGATCCCTGGCTAGGGAACTAAGATCCCACATGCTGCTCCACATGGCCAAAAAAAAAAGAATTAACTTTGATCTCAGCTCTTTGGTTTTTCTCTGTGTATCAAAATTTATAATATGCATGTACTGTTTCCTGCTGAATATTCAGAACAATTTTTTGCTCATTTCAGGAAATTTCCCCTTTCTGGTTTTGAATAGTTTCTAGTTTAGAGTCCCATAAAGTCTTATTTTTAGTCACTTCCATTTTGTTGGTTGCATAAGACATTAGCTCTGGGAATGAGTAAGAGATTTGTTGTAACCTCTTTCTATAACAGTATGTAACTTTATCTCATTCTTTTTAATGCATATATAGTAGTCCACATAAGTTTATTGTAATTTACTTAACTAGTTCAGCAGTGGTGTACCTTTTGATTTTTTCCCAGTTTTTTGTTACAAGGCTACAGAAAACTTTACTGTCACTTATGTTTATGTTCTCATGAATATATCCATAGGACATTGTGATTGAAAGTGAAATTTCTTTGAAGATGTGCACTTAAATTTTTAATGATATTGCCAAATTGGCCTTCAAAAAGGTCATACAGGGAGTTCCCTGGCAGTCCAGTGCTTAGGACTCTGCACTTTCACTGCCAAGGGCACAAGTTCAGTCCCTGGTTGGGAAACTAAGATCCCACAAGCTACACAGCTCAGGTGCACCCCCCCCCCCCCACAAAAAAAAAAAAATACTAAAGGTTGCACTAATTTTCACCACCTGCCACTGAGCCATCTGGGAAGCCCTGTATCTTTGCCGATGCTGTGCCTTGTTAGAGTTTTAACTTTTTAACCTCGTAGGTTAAAACAATCATAAAAGTCAAATAGAATTGTGTTTTAAAATTTGAGAATGAGCATGTTTTCATATACTTATTGTTTCTTTGTCTCTGTAGTGCTGATTTTTGAGATTTCAAGTACAGGCAATATCAGTGAAGGTGACTTCAAAGTTTTGAAGAAATGGTGCTGTAAAAGTCAAGGGTCACTGTGGCTGTGATGACCTTCCCACCTTGACCCTTGTACTCTCTTAATTTCAGGTGATCATGGAGCTCAGCTTGGCCTCCATGGGGCTGGTGGTGATGGAATACATGATGACCCAACAGGTGGAGAAGAAGGAGAGAACAGCCCAGATCCCCAACCCCAAGCTGGTCGGAGGACCCGGCGGGAAGCATGCACCTGCCCCTACTGTAAAGACAGTGAAGGAAGGTAAGTTGATTCAGCCGGTCTCTTTAAGAATGTAAGGATGAAAAATTAGTCGATTAGGAGGTAAAAATAAGTGGGGTTTTTTGTTTGTTTTGTTTTAACTTTAAGACTTGGCAGGGTTACACAGGGATCAGAGATAGTACAGTGCATTTGGTTAGGTCACATATGGTCTTGGTTCCAACTCTGGTCCTTTTCATCAACTCTTAGACCTTGGACCTTCAGAGATGCCTGCTTTCTGTTAGAGACAAGGAAGTCAGATGGAGCCAAATGGTCAAATGATTGTTACTTTATGTCTGTTTTGAGATGTTTGTTTGTTTGTTTTTATTCTTTAAAAAAATTCTATTGGTGAGATGGTTTTAACAAGATATCTTATAAAACAGCCTGGCAAAGAAATGGAAACATACCTACTGTAATGATTATTTTACAGTGACTGTGTGAAAATCATGAGTTTCTTTTTTTTTTCCCTCAAAATAGATAAAACTACTTATTCTGGGTAGAAAATTCTTCAATCAAATAATCTAATATCTTCTACAAAACAGACTTCTGATAGATTTTCGCATTAGTGTACTGCCTATACAATATTATCTCTGAAGAGTTCCAGGTTATTTCCTTTTTCTTCAAGTCACTGACTTTGAAAGAGACTAGAAAGTCATATAGGTTTTTAATTACCTTTGAAAAAAGTCTGTTAAAGTTTTGCCCCATTAAAAATAAGCACAGGGGACTTCCCTGGCGATCCAGTGGTTAAGAATCTGCCTTGCAGCGCAGGGGACTCGGCTTGATTCCTGGTCAGGTAATTTAGGTCCCATGTGCTGCCGAGCAACTGTGCTTACACGCTACAACTAGAGAGTCCATGGGTCACAATGAAAGATCCTACATGCTGCAGCTAAGACCTGACACAGCTGAATAAATAAATAAATACTAAAATAATAATAATAATATGCACAGAGTTTCCCTGGTGGCTCAGTGGTAAAGGATCTGCCTGCCAATGCAGGAGACACAGGTTCAATTCTTGATCTGGGCAGATCCCACATGCTGCAGAGCAACTAAGCTCGGGTGCCACAGCTGTTGAGCCTGTGCCCTTGAGCCCCATGCCCTGCAATAAAAAAAACTCATTGCAGCTAGAGAACCTCCACATAGCAATGAAGAGCCAGCACAGCCAAAGTAAATAAATTAAAATTTTTTTTAAAAGAACTTAAGAAAAAAATAAGCACAAAAATAAGAAATGTACCAAAACAAAAAAACAATTTGAATTCTTTGTAGGTTACCCTACATTATGGGAAAAACCTGAATCAAAAACACTTGAGTACATGGACTTCCCAAGTGGTCCAGTGGTTAAGGTTCCACACTTACATTGTAGGGAGCATGGGTTCGATCCCTGGTCGGGGAACTAAGATCCTACATGCTGCATAGCATCCCCAAAAAATTAATTAAAAGGGGAAAAAAAGCTCTTGAGTACAGTAGAGTTTCCCTCTCAAAAAGCTTCAAGTGATTTAAGTTTTTGAAGGAAATTCTATGATTTCCACCTAAGTGTGATTTCATTTCTGTTTTTTTTTTTTCCTGCTCCTCTGCTAATGTGTGCTGTTAAAACCCAAGGCAAATCTCTTTTGGAAATCTCCATAGTGCCCACTAATGGATCACACATGGTACAAATTGGTTTGGCAAAACATTTCAGAACTGATTTCCTGAGAAGAGCTTAGGATTTGCTCCATATAGGGAATTTTTTTTTTTTTTAACATACCTTGAATTAGTTAACGGTCCTTATTTCCCCTCTTTTAACTTTTTTCCATCCCATCTTCTTCCACTGATGTCTCTCATAGTACTTTATCTTTTCAGCTTTTAATCTTTACCTTTTGGCTCTTGACCTTTATTTTGGAGAAAGGAAAGCTTTGTAGTTGTAAAATATTATGTTTTAAAGTTCTCCACCAAATGCTTAATGGAGAGACCCTTTGTTCACTAATAAGTTCCCAGTCAAAAATATCACCACATCACCATATTCACAGTGGCTCCCATGGAAAATGCGTGTATTGAGACTTAACGTCCAGAAAAATACAGGAAAATGCCTCATAGATTTCATAGGTCACCTTGAAAATGACATCACACATCGGAACTGACTATAAAGATTTAGCTGTTGATACTAAAAGTGAAGGCTTTTGGGAATTCCCTGGTGGTCCTGTAGTTAAGACTCTGCACGTTCACTGCAGAGGGCACAAGTTTGGTCCCTGATCCAGGGACTAAGATGCTGCATGCCATAAACAAATTAAAAAAAATAAAATGAAGGCATTTGTGTGCGTGTGTGTCTTGAGAAGTCTTTTTTCTTTTTGTAAGCTTCACATATCTGCACATTTTGATGTTTATTTATTTATAGCTACACTAGGTCTTTGTTGCTCTGTGGGCTTTTTTTTGTCGTGATTGGGGGCTACTCTTTGTTGTGGTGCACCGGCTTCTCATTGCAGTGGCTTCTCGTTGCAGAGCACGGGCTGTAGGGCCCGCAGACTTCAATAGTTGCGACTCCTGGGCTCTAGAGCACAGGTTCAGTAGTTGTGGCACAGACTTAGTTGCTCCATGGCATGTGGGATCTTCCCGGAACAGGTATTGAACCTACGTCTCCTAAGTTGACAGGCAGATTCCTTGTTTTTTTTTTTTTAATAAAAACTTGGATTAGTTTTGAGTGGGTCCAGTAATTACTATGGATATTTTATGACTCTAATTTTTGTCTCTAAAATGAACAAAGAATAATTGTGTTTTCACTTCCAGGGGCTCTGGGGATCCTGGCAAGAAGAAACAGCACATTTGTCACATGCAAGGCTGTGGCAAAGTATATGGCAAGACCTCACACCTACGGGCACACTTGCGCTGGCATACAGGCGAGAGGCCTTTCATGTGTACCTGGTCATTCTGTGGGAAACGCTTCACACGTTCAGATGAGTTACAGAGGCACAAACGCACACACACAGGTGAGCGGGAGCTTGGGAAGGGAGAGGTAGTAATGGACCAGAACGAAAAGACAAAATATACCTCGGAAGTAACTAAAATTTCTGAGCAACTTATGTTTGAAATTGAATGTATGGATCATAAATGGCATTGGAGTTAATCTGAAAACCCTTAAGAAATAAGGATTCTGAAGGTCCTATCTTACTTTTCTGCTACACTTCTTCCTTTCTGAGTACTCTCTAATCTTTACTGCCCCCCCCACCCCAAAAGACAAAAGATAATCACCAGAATTTTCTTGTTTTTAATCACCTTTTAAGATGAGCCTTATTCTGCCGTGTATGGTTTGAAGGGAATGACCTGAACAAGGTACCCCTACTTCCTAAGATGTGATTTTCTCATCTTCTTACTCTTCCTTTACCTAGGTGAGAAGAAATTTGCCTGCCCTGAGTGTCCCAAGCGCTTCATGAGGAGTGACCACCTGTCAAAGCATATCAAGACCCACCAGAATAAGAAGGGAGGCCCGGGTGTAGCCCTGAGTGTGGGCACTTTGCCCCTGGACAGTGGGGCAGGTTCAGAAGGCAGTGGTACTGCCACCCCTTCAGCCCTTATTACCACCAACATGGTAGCCATGGAGGCCATTTGTCCGGAGGGTATTGCCCGTCTTGCCAACAGTGGCATCAATGTCATGCAGGTGGCAGATCTGCAGTCCATTAATATCAGTGGCAATGGCTTCTGAGATCAGGCACCTGGGGCCAGAGACATATGGGCCATACCCATCAACCCTGGGATGCAAGGTAGCATGGGTCCAAGAGACGTGTGGGAGAGTGAGCCATGAGGCATTAAAAATGCATGGTGGTGGGAAGAATTGGGGGTGGGATACAAAAGAAGAGATGGGGTCCTGGCACCCACCTGTATCATCAGTACCTTCTTAAAGTGGGAAACATAGTGAAAATTCTGTTGGTACCACCTTTGGTGCCACCTTTGATGAGCATTTGTTTGACCCCAAACAGTTTCTTAACACTTCTTACCCCAGCCTCCCCCTTCCTGCATTTCCCTTCTCAGCTCCCCCATGATGGATCCCCCCCTTTCCTAAAGCCATCATGCCTTGATAAATATATATGATCATTGAAATACTTTTTAACAAAAACAGATTCTATATTATATATATATATATAAAAGATATATAGAGATGCATTTGCAGGGGTTGGCTGGGAGGAGGAAGGAGACCATTCTGTGACCAAAATACCTTGGTCATTTTTTTTATATTGCCTTATTTCCTTATGGCTGAGCCTTGTTGTGACACATCAAGATTTCTAATAGATGTTGTCTTGGCTTCCCACCAGATTAAGCATTTATATGCTCTGCTTTTAGTTTATATATACATACATAATGTTTTCCTTTCTTAATTTTGTCTTTTAATTTGGGATCAGCTTCTTGCACTCTTTCCCTGACTCAACCCTTTCTGTCTCCCCTTCTCTCGCCTGATCACTTCATATTTTGTTTTTGGTAGTGGTCCCTGGATGAGGCACTTCTGTCATTTTTTAATAAAGTCCTTAGTCCCAGCAGCAGAATGGAGAAGCCTTGAAGCTCAGGCGAATGCTTGAGGTAGCTGTGAAGAGAGTGTTCAAAATACTACTGACGCAGGCACCCTTTTGGTGCTGGAGAGTCAAAAGCACCTCTCTCTTCATTGGCTGCTCTAAGCATCAGGAATCAGAAGTCTTTCTATGGAATTGTACAAGAGACCCTTTGAAAGTTATAGTCTGGGATCAGTTTGTCCAAACTGTGAAAAGATGGTCAAATAATAGGTAGGAGCTTTCAGTAGGAAAATGATGTGCTCAGAAGTGGAAGTGACTCAAGTAGTTCAGTTCAGGAGTTGGAGTGTTTGGACCTTTGTGCAACTTCTTCCAAGGTAGCTCTAAGCTTTGATGTGTGGGCTTCTGAGTTCACGTTCTGAAAGGAAATACACTTCCTCTTTTGAACATCTCCAGTAGTTGCTTTCCCATTATGTTATTACAGAGCATCAGCCAGTGACTCTGTTCTGGATTTCTATTCTGCAGAACTCCAGAGCATGGATCAGTGGCAAGGCAGTGGTTCTTTGATCTTTCCCCTTAACTCTTTGTAGGGTGGCTCCTGAGGGGAAAGGAAGTGCTCATGATCATGGGAATGATAGCCCAGAACAAAAAGAAATCTTGTCTTACCACTGTGGCTTATAGGGGAGACCAGGGAAAACCATCCTGCTTTTCTCCATGGCCTGATTCCTGAAGAGACTGATCCAAAAATTACAGCGGCAGGGAACTCTTAGTGCATTTGGCACTGAGATTTAAATGCAACCAGAGTTGTCCTCAAGGCCCAGCCATTAAAACATTGTCTCTCTTGACTTTCTGGTATCTCGTCAGAGAGCTTTTCACTGTGAGGAAGTGTGGAAATGGCTGTGTGTATGTGTGTAATCTGTTAGATTGGGGATAGGTTTTCTGTTAGCCAATACTATAAGAGACCTGCAATAAAAAATTACCCTAATCTGATAGAAAGTGAAGTGTTTGTGTATGACCGTGTGTGAATGTGTGTTCGTGCTTGTATATATCTACACACAGATGAGAAATTATATTTGAAATTGTTGGAAAATAAATCAAATTCAGATCAAAATGCCTTTCAGGCCCATTACCTAGAAATCTATCTTAAAACCTGGGTATGTTCCTGAGGTCATTGCTTTGCTTTTGCTAAACTAGTTACAATTATGAATGGGGGATATTCTACTGCACTTTTAAAAGAAGAAACTATTTTTGTGTTTGAAAGTGAAACCAACATCCAGATCTATAGTAGAGTCCTAATTCCTCTCATAATTTTGTTTACCTTGACTATAAATAGATGATGCCATGATTCTACTATATATTTTATATAAAATCTATCCAAATTAGGGTTTGGGTAAGTTTGTGTTGTTGTTTAACCTGAAATACAATAACTGTTAATATTTTAAACAAAAGCTCACTCCATTTGGTCCTTTGTCTGCAGACTTAATAGTGTTTTTGACACAGAAGCTATTGCAAGGAGCTTTCCCCTTATCAAATTGCATTAATACTGAAGTAAAAGTTATCTGCCCAGCCATTTATCACACTCTTTGTTCCCACTCAAAGGCAGAACTCTGAACATGTTATTTTATATCTGTAATCATGTACATAGGCATCTTCTGGAGGAAAGGGGCAAGATAACTCACTGGAGTGTGCAGTGTTTTGATAGAACATTTCAAGGAATGGAATCTTCCCCAGAATGAAATTACTAGATGTAATCTAGCTTAATGATGCTGAAGCTTATACACTTTTAGGTTATTTGATGATGGTTTTCTCTGGGATGGAATGCTGGTTTACCCCCAGCTCTTAGCACAAGCAAATTTATATCCAGTTCTTTCCACTTGTCCTAGTTCCTTCTCACCAAGGAAGCTCAAGATTCAGTATCTTGTTTGGCCCTAAAATGAAAGCCGCTACTGCTTTTATCTCCCAGCAGCAGTAAGTCAGTCAGTCTTTTCCACAGCACGTTAACCCACATTCCTTGAGTCAGGAGCTTATTGCTGAAAGTCCCTTCCCCTGAACTTTTTGCCAGAAGAAATTAGTGTAACTGACAGGCATATTGATTCTATTTTTTTTTTTTTTCACAAGTTGCTCTTTTATGTAACTTTCTAATGACCAAACCTTGTGGGGTTGGGGGTGCCCAGAGAAGTGATAATATTATTCCCTTATCCTTTCAGGTTGCCTGTTCACATATATCTGCTTATCATTTGATTGTCTCACTTTTTACCCAGAGCAGTAACAACCCACATCGTCTTCCTTCAGGGACTTCCCAGCGGGCACCCTGTTTATGGGTGCCATGTAGAATGCAGTGTAACAGATATTTTTCAGAATTCAGAATAGAACTCTTGATCCCAGAATGTATAGACTGAAGTGTTGGGTAAAGATTATGACTGGGGGAGGGTTAGAGACAAAGGCTGTAAATTACTATGGCTGATTGATTTATTTCTACTATATACATATATATATTTTTGCTTTTGTATATCCTATATAGGAAACTAAGCATTGTATTTTTTTTTTTTAACAAATCTGAGAAAGCACTATGAACTGCAGATGTTTGACTTTCAGAATATATTTTGTATTGTTAATATCTTCACATTGTGTGAATACTGGAAGCTGCAGATCTTTGCTAGGATGCAATAAATTTATACACTTTTTGAGGGGTTCTTCTGGGGGTATTAATCAGGCCCCTGTTACGCTTTTGGGGAGCTCTGGTGCTAAAGTTTTCATTCAGTTGTAAGTACCCTGATGCCTTTTGGACCTTGGGATCAGATCAAAGGAGTTCTGATCCAGGTACCAAGGAAAATGAGGATAGTCTAGCTGCCTCAAGTGAGGGGCCCTTTGCATAGCTCTCCTTCCCCCTATTCAAGTACCCTCTTGGAGTTGGGAGGAGGAATGTGAAATCTCAGAGTTTCATCTCCCTTAGAAGAGAGCCAGTAACTTATTATGCAAGGATGAAAGGTGGCAGCAGTAGCTTTGGGGAAAGGGAGGAGGATATGGCACTTCTCCAACCCCGGAAAACATTGCTTTTGAAAACTGCTGATAAACTATGGGTAGGTTATTACTTTTGTTTAGGAGCCTGTGTGCTCTGCAGTGCCTCTCTTGGCTCTACTCCTGGGGTACAGACCTCATCTAGGAGGATGAGGAGACCAGCTTTGAGGTTGACCTGTTTCTTTTCTTTGTCTGTCTTCCCTAAACACCAGCTCCCAGGAGGACATTAAGCAGCCTTAAGCTTAAATTCCTACTCCCTCTTGCCAATTTAGCTCACTTGCCTTAGATCGAAGTATGGGAAAGGGGGGAAAAAAATGGGAGTCCCTGGTTTCATTCACCTCCTAGGTCTTCTCCAGTTTGATTTCCCCAAACCCAGAAAGATTGCCTCCACAATGTTCATTTGAGGGAAATGAGTATTTTGTCCCATTTTCTCCCTTCCTCATTATCACAACCACAGCCTGCCTTGTCCCTGCTGAACAAGAAGAGGCATGATCTGTCCCTCAATTCCCTTTAATATCCAAAAAAAAAAACCATAAATAGGTCTCAAGTGAGGCTGCCGTGGGTGGTGAGGACTTTGTTGATACCTCTCCTGGGGTGTGTGTTTTCTCTTCCTCGCCTTCAGGAATTACACTGTGCCTTCTCCACAGAGGAATGGGATTCTCTACCCAGCCCCCCACTTTGCTAGCAGCTGCTCTTAAACAGTGTGCACAAGGGCAAGTCTTCATATTTCTGATCACCCCTTTCTCCCATTGGCATCCCATAGCTCTCACTTGGAATCTAAGGTGCAAAGATTTTGGGGAAAGTTGGGGAAAATGTGCTGAGATTGGTCTGAGGAGACTCCTTCTACACATACCAATGGCAGCTGCCCTAGGGCCTGCTTCCTCTTCCAGAGTCTGTCCTCCTCTGGGAGGAAGGGGCAGTGCTCCGGTCTCTGGTGCCTAAAACAAGTTTATTTCTCTCTCTTAACACTGGCAATAACCAGTCTCCATACCACTGTTGCCTTTTTAAACTTCTTAATAATCTCATGCTGTGTTTGTTGTTGGTTTCAATCCGATTATCACCTGGGCTGTGGGGAAATACTTTTAAATGCTCTCTCATCTTTCTTGCTCTTTTTTCCCCTTGATCTTGTGTATGTATGATGCTAATCTCTTGTCTTAGTTTCTTCCTGCTCTTTTGTATCTTACTTTCTTGTTACTTTCTTGTCTTTCCCCTGCCTTTTGTCTCTGGGTGTTTGGGGGCTTTTTTTTTTTTTTTTTTTTTTTGCCTTTTTGTACAAAGATTAGTTCAATGTAGTCTGTAGCTCCTTTGTAAACCAATTAAAAAAAAAAGTTTTTTAATAAAAAGCCATGTCTCTGGTGTGTTGAGAGGGTTGGGATTGGGGAGAATATGGTTATAACTTCATATACTAAACCCAAAATGAAGTTTTCTAGCTACACTGTTAATACATGTTAATCAGTGCAGTGTCCTACACTTAACTCCCAGGTAAACAATTCATGACCAGATCAGTGTGCCAGGACTACACAGAAATGCAGCAGATCCAGAGGAACAGGGACAGTTTGAACTTTTTTTTCTAAATTAGCTTCTTTTTTGAAATATTTTTAAATTCAAAGGAAAGTTGCAAAGATAGTGCAGAGGGTTTCTATATTCCCCTTTCCCAACTTTCTCCGTTGTTAACATTATCAGGATATATTCTCCAAATTAAGAAACTGACATTGGTACATTACATTAGCTGAATCCTAGGCTTTGTGGGCTTTATCCGTTGATGTCCTTTTTCTGTTCCAGGATCTGTGGCAGGATACCACATTGCATTTAGTTGGTGTGTTTCCCTAGTCTCCTCTGTGACTGACAGTTTCTTAGTCTTATTGGTGACTTTGACAGTCTTTGAGAGTACTGGCCATGTTCTGTAGAGTATCCCCCAATCTGAATTTGTCTGATTTTTTTTTTCTCATTGTTAGACTGAGCTTACAGGTTTTGGGGGGAGAAAAAAGTACTACATAGGTGAAATGCCCTCATCACATCCTATCAAGGGGTGTGTGATAGCCATGTGACATGGATGGTAAAACCTTTATCACCTGGTTAAGGTAGTATTTGCCTGGTTTCTTCACTTTCTCTTTCCCTATTCTTTGGAAGTGAGTCTGCTGCTGCTGCTAAGTCGCTTCAGTCATGTCCGACTCTGTGCAACCCCATAGACGGCAGCCCACCAGGCTCCCCCGTCCCTGGGATTCTCCAGGCAAGAACCCTGGAGTGGGTTGCCACTTCTTTCTCCAGTGGATGAAAGTGAAAGTGAAGTCGCTGAGTCGTGTCTGACTCTTAGTGACCCCATGGACTGCAGCCCACAAGGCTACTCCGTCCATGGGATTTTCCAGGCAAGAATACTGGAGTGGGGTGCCATTGCCTTCTCCGGGAAGTGAGTCTAGCCCACCCTTAATGGGGTTGGTGGAAAGTAAGCTTCTGTGAAGAAACTGCCTCTTTTTTATTAATTTAAACTAGCAAGTACTCATGTATATTTAAGTGGGTGGTTATAATCCAATTATACAATATTTTTGTTGCTCACGTTGTCCCAGCTTTGAACATTGGAAGTGCTTTTGACGTCTGTGTCCCTTTGATATGTCTACATCCTCTTTTTTTTTTCTTGAGCACTTTTTGATACATAAGATGCTTCAGGCTCATACTGTATTTTCCCTGCCCCAGCCCTAGATTGGCCATTTCTCCAGGGAACCTTTGTTCTTTTTATTGGAGAATGGTAGTTCGAAGCCAAGATCTAGCTCCAACATATTTTGCATTCAGTTAATACCAACCTGTGTCTAAAATGACTGAATCTGGATTATGGCCCCTTGAAACTGAAATTGAAGTTAACGCTAACAGCCTTTCCCATTTCCTGTCAGCCTGTGCTTTTACTTGCCTTCGTACCTATCTAAGAATCCTTGATTGATGGTTTATACTGTAACTACCAGCATTCTTGATTATTTTTGCTCATTTGACCCCTTGTGTCCACTTCATCAAAGCACTCAGTCATTTGATTTTCTTATGTAGCTATTTGAAATACAACATTTTAATGTTTGGCTTTACTGGAGGGGTTTTTATGAGGAGGGGCTGTATGTTTTTTGGCCTTAGGAGTCTTATGTGGCCCTTTAAATAGTTCTGTCAGCTATTCAGTCAGCAAACATTTATCGAGCCCTTACTATGTGCTAGGTTGAGGATAAAAGAAGTCCAGGCCCTGCTATCAAATACTTAATAGTCTGGCATAGTAATGTAGAACTGCAAGTTTCCCAGTCTTGACCCCATTTTTCAGCAGATAATTTGCTTCTTATTTTACAGAGAAAACAGAAGCATCAAAGTTCTTCAAACTTCCCTCCAATTTCCCATCAGATTTCCTCAAACTTCCCTCTCTTCTCACGTCTGCGTGTTCGCCAATACCAGTTTGCCCCCTTCTCCTAAGGAGAGAAGTGTTTTTCGTTTGCAGGGCCAAGCCTGCCACTAGGGCTCTCAACCTCATTTTCTTTGACTTCTTTTTGTTCTTTGTTTCAATAGTATTTTCTCCTTTTAAGTCTCTCCTGGAGAGACCTTCCGTCAGCCTATCATGGTGGCTCAGAAGGTAAGGAGTCTGCAATGTGGGAGACCCGGGTTCAGTCCGTGGGTTGGGAAGATCCCCTGGAGCAGGGAATGGCCACCCACTCCAGTTTTCTTGTCCAGAGCATTCCATGGACGGAGGAGCCTGATGGGCTACGGTCCATGGGGTCCCAAAGAGTTGGACACGACTGAACAACTAACACTTTTGACTTTTCAACCATGTTAAAATCTGCCTTTCTGCCCACCTCTCCCATTTTGAAAAGCCTCTGCTGCTGCTTCAAGCTGCTAACCTAATTCTTTGCATTTCCAAAGTGAGTGAGAGTTTAATTTTTCTCTTAGCCACCTGTCTGGCCATCGTTTACCAAGTCGCTCATCAGTACCAGCACCCTGGTTGCCTGCTCCAATGGCCTTTCAGCCCGTAGCCTCTTCGACCTCTTTCCAGCAGTGTGTGTCTCAGTCCTTTCTTCCCATGAAGTGTGAAACTGAGGCACTTCTGGTTTTCCTTCAGCCTTTATATGTTTTAGTCTCCTTCATAGCCACTTCTTCCTCTGTCCCTGGAATAACTGGCATTCCCCATCCTGGGTCCTTTCATTACTCTCTCACCCCTGAACAAGTTGCATTCTCTCTTCTCTTTAGCTATTACATACATGTTGGTGACACCTAAATTAAAATCCCTCACTTTTTTCTCAACCTGGCAGCCTGCTTAGTAGATATTTTCATCTGAATGTCCCACAGATAACTCACTCAACATGTAAGGAAGAAAAATAATCCTTTGTGTTCCTTACCTCACTTGCCATTAATACTCTTGATCATGTATACTTGAAATTTCAGAATCATCTTTTAATTCTCTTTCATCTATCAACATTCATTTGATTACTAATCCTGTCAATATTACTAACAGAGTGTATCTCCATTTTCCCCCTTCTTTTGGGTTTGGTTTTTTGGCCTCTGGGCTTGGAGGATCTTAGTTTCCCAATGAGGGATTGAACCCAGGCCCATAGCAGTGAAAGCTTGGAGTTCTAACCACTGGACCACCAGGGAATTCCCTCCCTCTTTATTTCCACTGTCCTCGCACTCACCCTGGCTACTGCTTAGGTCTTGTAACTGATCTCCCTGAGCCTCAGTCGTCCATCTTTCACGTTGCCACCAGACCCCTGCTTAAAATCCTTTGCTTTTAGGAAAAGTACAACCTTTCCAGTCTGGTCCCAGTTTATCTCTAGTTGTGATTTTCAGCTTCGCGTCTCATACCCTTTTCTCCTGCTCAGTCTCTGCCCCTCCCCCATGGCCTGGCCTCAACACGCTCTTTGTGGTTTATACCTGTATTCTTGCTGCCTTTGTTCTTGCTGTTCCTTGGCTACAATAATCACCCTCCTTTTATTTGTTTTCAGTGTGATTACCTTGAGACAATTTACATATTCCTTTCTCTGTGAAACCTTTGGACACCTTTCTTCCCTTGTCTTCTCTACCCTGAACACAGTTTTAGCTTATTTGATCTTTCTGCTTGTGTAGCTCCTTGTTCATACCCTCTAGCTAGACATAATTTTCCGGTTGCTTATTGGTATTTTCTCCTGCTTTTCTAGACTGAGTTCCTGGAGGGCAAGAATCACATGTATTTTGTAGGTTCAGCATTTAATGAAATACCTTTTTTAAGACTAGGATCTAATATTTTTTGAGTTGAATGGATAAACTCACTTTAGCTTTGTCATCACTGGGGTCAAAAATAAATTATTGGGCCACTACAGACTTTAATCAGGGGATCCTAATGAAGAGCTTTGTGTATGTGGAATCCAGGAAGCCTTCCTTCCTTTGCTGAAGTTCTTTCTCAGGACCTTCCTGATCCCCCAGCTCTCAGATCCTTACCCCTTTTCCTCCTCATCTCAGTTCTGAACTCTGCCCAGAGCATGTAGAGTTCCCATAAACCTGACTGGAATGTTTCTATATTGAGAGACAATATTTTTGCCTTGAGAGTAGTTATCCAAGGCTGTGGGTGAGGAGACTGCCTTCCTGCCTGCTCCTTACCTTGCTCTCCTCTGATAACTCCTGATGCAAGAAGCTCTTTTACCTTCAATTCCCCCCTCAGTCCCAGACTTCAGTTCAGTTCAGTCACTCAGTCGTGTCTGACTCTTTGTGACCCCATGAACTGCAGCACGCCAGGCCTCCCTGTCCATTACCAACTCCAGGAGCCTACCCAAACTCATGTCCATTGAGTTGGTGATGCCATCCAGCCATCTCATCCTCTGTTGTCGCCTTCTCCTCCTGCCCTCCATCTTTCCCAGCATCGGGGTCTTTTCCAATGCGTCAGCTCTTCGCATCAGGTGGCCAGAGTATTGAAGTTTCAGCTTTAGCATCATTCCTTCCAATGAACACCCAAGACTGATCTCCTTTAGGATGGACTGGTTGGATCTCCTTGCAGTCCTAGGGACTCCCAGGAGTCTTCACCAACACGAGTTCAAAAGCATCAATTCTTCGGTGCTCAGCTTCTTTATAGTCCAACTCTCACATCCATACATGACTACTGGAAAAACCATAGCCTTGAGTAGATGGACCTTTGTTGGCAAAGTAATGTCTCTGCTTTTTAATATGCTGTCTGGGTTGGTCCTTCCTTTCCTTCCAAGGAGTAAGCGTCTTAATTTCATGGCTGCAATCACCATCTGCAGTGATTTTGGAGCCCCCCAAAATAAAGTCAGCCACTGTTCCACTGTTTTCCCATCTATTTGCCATGAAGTGATGGGACCAGATGTCATGATCTTAGTTTTCTGAAATGTTGAGCTTTAAGCCAACTTTTTCACTCTTGTCTTTCACTTTCATCAAGAGGCTTTTTAGTTCCTCTTCATTTTCTGCCATAAGGGTGGTGTCATCTGCATATCTGAGGTTATTGATACTTCTCAGTCCCAGACTTAGATCTGGCAAAGGAAGATAGTTGTAACTGAGTGCAGCATTCCACCTGCCTGGACTCCTAGAAGAGCCCAAGGAGGGATGGGCAGCTATCCATCAGCCTCAAAGCCCTGGTCATGCCTCTAGCTGCTGCTTCACACTACTGGGGCTTTGATACCCTCATGTAAGCTCCTCGGAAGACAGACTCCAGAATCATCCTGCATCTAAGCCAGATCATCCCTAGAAAGGGTTTCCAGGTAGCCACCAGCGGAACAGAAGGCTAGGAAAACAGGGAACCAGAATTCCTCTAATTCTCATGAGAGCCAGTTCCACAGTTTCTTCTGGGCAGTAATCTGATGGAGCTGGACTCTTGTCTCTCGATTGCGGCACGGGATCTACACCGCTCTCCTTCCATCTCCACGCTGATGTTCCCTCTACACACTCTGAGCCCTCCAGTCACAGTCTGCAGTTCCTGCAGCTTCATAGATTCTGGAGATGTACTGTGGATATGAGTCACTCCAGGAGGCCCTTTCTGACCCCTCACTGTATCCTGAGTTTCTCCTATGTTTGCTGACCTCTGGTGGTGATAGTTTGAACTGTACTATCTTTTTATAGTGGTTGGCTGACAGGTATTGGTACACATTTTCTCAGTCCATATTCAAATACTGTGTTAAAAGAAAATATTTTTTACTGCTGAATTTTGTATTTTCTTTCAGGCATCATGGCCATAAATGCAAAAAAAAAAAAAAAAGGAAAACAGGACCTGGGCTTTAGAATCAGACTTACTACGTCCAATCCTAACTGCTATTTCCTGACAGAGTGACCTTGGTCAAGTTACCTAAATTCAGCTTTCTTACCTGTAAAGTGAAGATAATAATAACTCAATGGCAGAATTAGATGTGATGATTGTAAAATTCATAGCCCTAGTCGTGCCCTAGCACATAGGTGCTCAATAAAGTTTGTTACCTTTTCTATAATGGTGATCAATGTGATTTTTTTAAAATTTTGATAACATCAAATCTACCTTCATACACCTATTTTCAATGTGATTTTTTAAAAACTCTAATTTTATACAGCTGCTTTCCTGACCCTTGAGTTTAGAAAATCAGGTCAACTCAAAAGTCTAGGCCTGTGAAGCCTGTCTGTGCCCACAGAACCGCAGATCTGAGCCCAGAAAATAAGAGGTAGAAGGGCTTTTGGGAACAGGTGAATGGCTCTGAGCACTTAACCTCACTTGGGTTTCCAGCCTGGGAAGAGCTGACAGCAGCCAGCACTTTTTCCTAGGGTCAGCAAAGGGCAGAGGTTTGGCATCACTCTGTTCTCAGTGGGAACTCTAAGGCCCCCTCCTCCCACTTTACAGAGAAAAGAGGAGGTGGCTGAACAGAGGAAGATACAGGACTGGTTCTCTGCTCCTCCCTCTCTCCCTGCTTTTCCCCACACCCATCCTCTCCCCCACAGCAGCCGTCTCCCCCACAGAGACAGGGAAGAGGGAGGCGGGTGGAGTTGGGGGCTGAAGGATCAGAAGCCCCACGGTGCTCTGTGTCTGAAGGAAGCTCTGGCCAGGGACAGCTGTGCTGGCTCCTGCTGCCCGCTCCAGCATGATGCTGGGGGTCTTGGGGCTCTGGGCACTGCTTCCTACAGCTGTGCAAGGTAAGTGTCTACAGGGAGAAGCAGGGTCTTTCCAGCCACCCATCGTGGGAGGGAGCACTTGAAGAGTGATGAGTGGAGTGGGTGAGTGAGGGTGAAGGGTACAGCCAGGTGTTCCCTTGGTGGGGGTCACGTTCCAGGCCTCTGCTGACCCTGTTTCCTCCTGTGGCTTTACCAGGCTAGCTCTGCAATACGAAACATGTTTTGTCTCTCTCCCGGCTTCTGTCTCTGCCCCTGCATTCACTCCCATCTTGACCCCTCCCCTCCCCTTACCCTGGCCCGCAGCACCCCCCAGCAGGCGGACCTGTGTGTTCTTCGAGGCCCCTGGAGTGCGGGGAAGCACACAGAACCTGGGGAAGCTGCTGGATGCAGGGCCGGGCCCCCCCAGGGTTATCTACTGCCTCTACAGCCGCTGCTGCTTTGGAATCTGGAACCTGACCCAAGACCAGGCACAGGTGGAGATGCAAGGTGAACGGCGCAGCATCTGCCAGGCATACCCGGGTGGGAGAGAGGCTCATCCTGGGTGGGGGTGGCCGCTGAGGAGGGCAGGAGAAATGGAATGTGTGGAGGGAAAGAAAAGGCTGTGAGAGATGGAAGGGATGCCCTCTGTGTTCCCAGACCCGTACACACTCTGTCCCTCCCTTTCTCTCCTCCTTCTCCCAACTCCTCTGCGTCAGGATGCCGAGACAGCGATGAGCCAGGCTGTGAGTCCCCCCGCTGTGACCCAAGTCCCCGAGCCCATCCTCGCCCCAGCTCTACTCTCTTCACCTGCTCCTGTGGCGCTGACTTCTGCAATGCCAATTACAGCCATCTGCCTCCTCTGGGGAGCCCTGGGACACCTGGTTTGGAGGGCCCCCAGGCCATTTCAGGTAGCCACCCAAGGTGCTGGAGCCAGGTGGGGGCTGGGGCCCAGGTTAGATGAGAGGTTAGAACCAGGGCCAATTCTCACCCTACCGCTGTCCTAAGCTTCCCTCCTCCTGGCCTTGAGAAGTTGGTTGCCCTGGTGACTGGAAGATAAGGGGGCTTGTGACCAGGGTGGGGGTGGGTAGAGAAGCAATTCTCTGAGGAGAGGGAGAGAAACAGAGAGCAAGGTTTGGGGCAGGGCTCACCCAGTCTTCTTTCTTGCTCTAACCTCCAGGGGAGTCCACCTGGATAGCGCTGCTGCTGCTGGGACTGCTTCTGCTGCTGCTGCTGCTAAGCAGCAGCATCTTGGGTACTACTCTACCCCACCCCACCTTGTGATCCCCCCCCAAGGCACTGCTCCAGCGCTCTGACCCCTCTCCAGGCTCTCCTGACCCCCATCACTTCCCAGTCTCCATGCCTGGGTACCCTGACCCTAAGGCTGTTCTCTGCCCCAGCCCTGCTGCAGCGGAAGGCCTGCCGAGAGCGAGGTGGGCCAGAGCCCGAGCCAGAGTCAGATTCAGGCAGGGACTGGAGTGCTGAGCTGCCGGAGCTGCCTGAGCTGTGCTTCTCCCAGGTGCCCAGGGATGGCGGGGAGGGGGCCTCTGGGCACTCTCAGAGAGTGTGCTGGAGAGGAAGCCCGGCCCAAACCCAGCACTGTGTCCCCACCAGGTCATACGGGAAGGAGGTCACGCAGTGGTGTGGGCTGGGCAGCTGCAAGGCAAGCTGGTAGCCATCAAGGCCTTCCCCCTGAGGGCTGTGGCCCAGTTCCAAGCTGAGAGAGCGTTGTACGAGCTGCCAGGCCTACAGCATGACCACATTGTCCGCTTTATCACCGCCAGCAGGGGCTGCCCTGGCCCCCTGCCCTGTGGGCCCCTGCTGGTACTAGAACTGCACCCCAAGGTGAGGACCAAGGACTGTCTGTGTGTGGGAAGGTGGGGCGGGGAGTGGTGGCAGCTAGGCCCTGTTGAGGCTTGTTCCTTTGCTGTAGATTGCCTTTTCTCCAGAACATTAAATATGCTTTTTGTTTTTTTTTTCTTTTTATTATTATAAGCAGTACTTGCTAATAATTTTGACTTACAATATATAGACAAGGAAAGGGAGAAATCAAAACAATTCATATTCCCAACCTTAAGGAAAACCAATGTTAAAGACAGATCTCTGGGCACAGACTTCCAAATTCATTCATCTATCCATTCAACTAATATTGATGAACAATATGTTGCTGGAAAAAAACACACCCAGCCCCTGCCCTTTCCAGATTTTACAGAGTAGTAGGGGAGACAGAACGGGATCAAGCAAACACAGAAAGAAATGTAAAGTGTCAAGTGAATTAAGTGCTGAAAAGGTCCTATAAGAAAAGACTAAGGAGGCGTAACTCAAAGGGAGGATCATGAGCAAAAAGGATGAAGAGAAACAGATAGGCAGGGGCAGACCGCACCAGCCTTGTAGGCCTCTAAGGACTTGGGATATCGTCACCTACAGTTCCTCCGCCTCTGAAATCTTGAGTTCTGGAAAGTCTCTTCTTTGACCATATACCTCACAGCCCAGCTCAAAAATCACCACTTTTTTGGTTTTGTTTAACTTTCCGGGCACACTGAAGGCGCTCAATAATGTCTGTAGAATGAGGGACTCCACTGTTCCTTTCCTCCCAGCTGCTCCACACCAGCTGCTCTACCCAATGGCTCTCCCCACCCACGCCCTGCTACGGGGTGACACCCCAGGCCAGGTGACTCATGCGGGTGCCCCCACCTAGCCTACTCGGCCTCTTCTGTCTTTATCCCAAGTCCTGTGAGGCAGTATAAGGTGGTTAAAGGTGAGTGATGCTGGCAGTCAGACTGCTGGGGGGTCAGGTTGTACAACTCTCTTGCCCAGGGATTTCCAGCAAGCTCCTCATCCATAAAACAGGAATGACAAGAGTACCCACCTCCCAGGGTTGTAGTGAGGGTTACAGGAGGCCTGGCACGTGCCAAGTGCTCAGGATACTTAAACTAGAGCTACTATTTTTCCTGTCAATCTGAGTGATGTACACCCTCACTCCTGCATTGCCTACTGCCGTGCTCTGGGTGTGCCGTGTGTAAGTCTGCTGGGAGACGCGGAGGGAAGTCTGACAATTGATCTCTGCTCCTTGGGGTGAATCAGCCTCTTCCAGCTTTGTGTGTCCCCCTCTTTTCTCTGCTTCTCCCCAGGGCTCCCTGTGCCACTACTTGACCCAGCACACCAGTGACTGGGGCAGTTCCCTGCGGATGGCACTGTCCCTGGCGCAGGGCCTGGCGTTTCTCCATGAGGAACGTTGGCAGGATGGTGGGTGAGCTGGGGGCCAGAAGTCATGGGAGTCAGGAGCCATGCTGCTGTTTCTGATTTTCCCTTAGCTTGGAGGGGAAGGATTGGGTCAAAATGACAAAAGAAGAAGATCCGTGCCCCTTCAGCCTGGCTTCTCCCACAGGCCAGTACAAACCAGGTATCGCCCACCGAGATCTGAGCAGCCAGAATGTGCTCGTTCGGGACGATGGGTCATGCGCCATCGGAGATCTGGGCCTCGCCTTGGTGCTCCCTGGCCTCGCCCAGCCCCCAACCTGGGCCCCTAGTCAACCCCGAGGGCCGGCTGCCATCATGGAGGTCAGTACTCTGGAGGAGGGAGAGACCCAGGATGGTGGTGGTGGTGCTGATGACGGAGCAGCGACAGTGCGGCAGCACCTATAGTGTACGGGGTGCTGCTGAGTCTAGTCGGGGGCTTGAGGGTTGCCATGGAGATGATCTTGCCGTCCAGGCTGGTACCCAGCGGTACATGGCACCGGAGCTCTTGGACAAAACTCTGGACCTTCAGGACTGGGGCACAGCCCTGCGGCGAGCTGACATCTACTCTCTGGCTCTGCTCTTGTGGGAGATTATGAGTCGCTGCCCAGATTTGCGACCTGGTGAGGATGGATGTGACAGCGGCCCCCTCCCTGCCCCCCACTGCCCCCCGCCCCCGTGCCCCACGTGCTCATTCTAGACTCACCTACATCCTGACCCAGGAAGCTCTACCTTTCTCCCTCTTGGTCTTTCTACAAGAAGGCACCCCTTGGGCTACCTGACATCTAGCCTCATGTGCCTTTTCCCAGACAGCAGACCACCACCCTTCCAGCTGGCCTATGAGGCAGAACTGGGCAGCGCCCCCACTGCCTGTGAGCTATGGACCTTGGCGGTGGAGGAGAGGAGGCGCCCTCACGTTCCATCCACCTGGTGCTGCTTGACCACTGTAAGAGGGTGCGGGCTGGGGGGCTGGGGACCTGGAGAGTCTCGACATGGGCTTCAGGGACCTATGCACCAGGACAGCCCACCTGTTCCTATCCCTTCCCGTCTCCCACCACTCCTGGCTCATGTTCAGCTGGAGCTGGGCAAACTTGCTCTGTACTCATGTTCATCCCTTTCCACTGTAAGCCTCACATAGCCCGTTCCTGAGACACACACCTTCCTCTTGCTCAGGTTTGCCTTGTCCATGCCTCTTCTCTCCATCAGCAGTTTGCCCTGTTCCTCAGTTCCTTCCTCCAGGAAGCCCTCCTTGGCTTTGCTTCTGGTCTGAGCTCTGCCCCCAAGATGGCTGCTTTCCTGGTACACTGGAGCCCAATATTTGTTTTTTAACATTTTTTTAAAAGTATTTATTCATTTGTTATTTTTGTGTATGCTGGGTCTTCACTGGGGCGCTTGGGCTTTCTCTAGTTGCGGTGCGTGGGCTGCTCGTTGCGGTGGCTTCTCTTGTTGAGGAACATAGGCTCTGGGCCAGCGAACTTCCTTAGTTGTGATGCATGGGCTTATTTGCTCCACACCATGTGGAATCTTCCTGGACCAGGGATCAAACCTGTGTCCCTTGCATTAGCAGGTGGATTCTTAACAACTGTACCACCAGGGAAGAATAAATTTAAAAACATTTATTTATTTGGCTGCATCGGGTCTTAGTTGTGGCACGTGGGATCTCTGTTGCGTCATGTGAGATCTTTCACTGGGGCACACAGACTCTCTAGATGTGTTCCTTGGGCTCCAGAGCATGCAGACTTAGTAGATGTGACTTCTGGGCTTAGTTTCTCCGAGGCATGTAGGATCTTAATTCCCCCACCAGGAATCGAACCTATGTCCCTTGAATAGCAAGGCAGATTCTGAACGACCAGACCACCAGTGAAGTCCCCTGGAGCCCAATATTTAATCCAATAATTTCCTCATTCTGTTTTACACTTCTGTGTTTCTGTCACGACCCAATTAAAGCCAGAACTAGGGATAAGGTTAAAACAGTGCCTGAATAGTGAAATTTCAGGGTTTCTGCTGAAAACAGTTTCCTTACAGGAGGCCCCTTCTGCTGCTACCTGATCTGAAGTTTCCACTGCTCAAGTGTCTGTTGGGTTTGGTAACAAAGGCTAGGTATTGTTTGCAGAAGACGCTGGTTGCCTGAGAGAAAGGAGCAGTTAAACCATTAATGAGTCTGAACTAGCATCTCAGAGGAAAAGGTGGACTCTTTGGAGAGAACTTTTCTCATAAGAGAGGAAATGAAAGGCGTGATTTCGGTGAAAGGGAGGAAGGAGGCTCCAGGAAGGAACAGTAGAGGAGTGTTGAGACCTGGGCCATCAAGGATGCCTTTTAACGCTGGGGCCACTCAGGGTTCTGAAGTAAAGCCTGCCTCCCGGTCATTCTTCCCAGGACCCTGGAGGCCTGAGAGAGCTCCTGGAGGACTGCTGGGATGCAGACCCTGAAGCGCGGCTAACAGCTGAGTGTGTACAGCAGCGCCTGGCTGCCCTGGCCTCTCCTGAGGAGGCCCACCCCTTCCCTGAGGGCTGTGCTCGGGACTGCTCACTTTGCTGCCTGGAAGACCATTTCTCCACTCCTCCCGTCTGCCATTCTCCCCAGTAGGCTGCAGCTGAGTGCCTGCCACTTCACGGTTCAGCAAGGCCCTTTTTCCAGAAATCCTCAACCTACCTGGACTACTTCTCCTGTGTAAATACGCATTTATGTAGATCCTGTGTTTGTTGTTGTTGTTCAGTCACTAGATCGTGTCTGATTCTCTGCAACTCCATGGACTGCAGCATGCCAGGCTCCTCTGTCCTCCACTATATTCTGCTGCTGCTGCTAAGTCACTTCAGTCGTGTCTAACTCTGTGCCCATAGATGGCAGCCCACTGGGCTCCCCGTCCCTGGGATTCTCCAGGCAAGAATACTGGAGCAGGTTGCCATTTCCTTCTCCAATGCATGAAAGTGAAAAGTGAAAGTGAAGTCGCTCAATCGTGCCCGACTCTTAGCGACCCCATGGACTGCAGCCTACCAGGCTCCTCCATCCATGGGATTTTCCAGGCAAGAGTACTGGAGTGGGGTGCTATTGCCTTCTCTGACTATATCCTAGAGTTTGCTCAAATTCACATCCATTGAGTTGGTGATGCTGTCTAACCATATCATTCTCTGCTGCCCACTTCTGCTTTTGCCTTCAATTTTTCCCAGCATCAAGGTCTTTTCCAGTGAGTTGCTCTTCGCATCAGGTGGCCAAAGTATTGAAGCTTCAGCACCAGTCCATCCAATGAATATTCAGGACTGATTTCCTTTAGGATTGACTGGTTTGATCTCCTTGCAGTCCAAGGGACTCTCAAGAATCTTCTCCAGCACCACAGTTCAAAAGCATCAATTCCTCTTGCTCAGCCTTCTTTATGATCCAACTCTCACATCTACACATGACTACTGGAAAAACCACAGCTTTGACGATATGGACTTTTGTCAGCAAAGAGATGTCTCTGGTTTTTAATATGTTGTCTAGGCTTGTCATAGCTTTCCTTGTAAGGAGAAAGCATTTTTTAATTTCATGGCTGCAGTCACCATCTGCAGTGATTTTGGAGCCTAAGATAAGAAAATCTATCACTGCTTCCACTTTTTCCCCTTCTGTTTGCCATGAAGTGATGGGACCAGATGCCATAATCTTAGTTTTTTGAATGTTGAGTTTTAAGCCAGCTTTCATTCTCCTCTTTCACCCCTCATCAAGAGGCTCTTTAGTTTCTCTTCACTCTTCTGCCATTAGTGTGTATCATTTCCATATTTGAGGTTGTTGATATTTCTCCCAGCAGTCTTGATTCCAGCTTGTGATTCATCCAGCCTGGCATTTCACATGATGTACTCTGTATATAGGACTTCCCTGGTGGCCACCTATTTCCCCCATAATTTAGTTTCAACAGCACTCTGAATAATCTTTAAACATAAGTTTCATTCTGTCTTGCCTCTGCTCAACAGTCCACTTGCCTTTTTCATGACAATGCTGTGAGCACTATTTACCAAGGGCTCAGAGAAGTTTAGAATGTGTTCAAGGTCATACAGACTTTAAATAACAAAAAAGGGATTTTCAGCCATTAAAAGTGAAGTTTATGCTGGAAATAGAACTGCCATACGACCCAGCAATCCCACTGCTGGACATACACACCGAGGAAACCAGAACTGAAAGAGACGTGTACCCCAGTGTTCACTGCAGCACTGTTTACAATAGCTAGGACATGGAAGCAACTTAGATGCCCATCAGCAGATGAATGGATAAGAAAGCTGTGGTACATATACATAATGAAATATTACTCAGCTATTAAAAAGAATGCATTTGAATCAGTTCTAATGAGTTGGATGAAACTGGAGCCTATTATACAGAGCGAAGTAAGTCAGAAAGAAAAACACCAATACACTATATATTAACACATATATATGGAATTTAGAAAGATGGTTACGATGATCCTATATGTGAGACAGCAAAAAAGACACAGATGTAAAGAACAGACTTTTGGACTGTGGGAGAAGGCGAGGGTGGGATGATTTGAGAGACTAGCATTGAAACATGTATATTATCATATGTGAAACAGATGACCAGTCCAGGTTCGATGCATGAGACAGGGTGCTCAGGGCTGGTGCACTGGGATGACCCTGAGGGATGGGATGGGGAGGGAGGTGGGAGGGGGGTTCAGGATGGGGAACACATGTACACCCGTGGCGGATTCATGTCAATGGCAAAAACCAGCACAATACTGTAAAGTAATTAGCCTCCAATTAAAATAATAAAAAAGTGAAGTTTATGGAAACACCACAAATAATTAGAAACAGATAATATTATATGAACATATGTTGACAAGCCTAGGGTTATGTTAAAACAAAGATAAACCTATGATCACAAGAAAAGCAAACAAATACCAATTTTTTTCAAAATACCCAACCAAAACTGTCAAGATTATCAAAAACAAAGTCTGAGAAACTGGCACAACCAAGAGGAGCCTAAGGAAACACATGACCTCTTGGATAAAATCCTGGAATAGAAAAAAAGGACATTGGGTAAAAACCAAGGAAATATGAATAAAGTATGGAGTTAATAATCCTGAATCAATATCCGCTTATTTGGGTAACAAATGTACCATACTAATGTAAGAGTTATCAATAGGGGAACAGGGTATGGTGAATATGAAAACTCTGTATTACCTTCTCAGTTTTTCTGTAACTCTAAAGCTGTTCTGAAAAAATAAAGCTTATTTAAAAAAATAAAAACTATGACTTGCTTCAAAACTGTGGAGAGGCCATAAATATAAAAAAAAAACAAGGGGAGGCTTGTCGTAAGCATTACGATGTTTACTTGCAATATTTTGAGTGGATGTGCTGTAATATGTTGTATTGGAGGGATCACTAACAGGAAATTCAGAAAATCTACATGATAATCTTGGCTCTTCTAACTCTGAACTCTTAAGAGTTTATTTATTTAATTTTCTCAGGAAGTTGAATGAATGATTCTCTTGAGTAATTTCCAACCCTATAATTCCACCATTCTATGATAAAATATTAAAGTCCCAGTTTTAAAGATTACTTCACCAAATGCAGTATATGACTAGTATGGCATTGCCATGATTAGTGATTCCATACTCAGGGAGATGCAGTATACAAATAAATAAACTTCTTATAAACTTGGAAACAGAAATCTATGAATAGAATGGCTCATGGGAGGGAAACCGTGTGGCTGAAGACGGGTAAAACGATAGAAAAGGACTGATTTTTTTTAACCTCTTGAATTTTGAATTTTTTGCATATTTTGTATATTAAAATTACATGTTTACTTATTAATTTAAAATGTCTATGCCTAGTGAAAAAAAAGACTGGATGGAAGTATTCCAAAATAATAATTAGTGATTCTGTTTGGTGATGGGACCTCAAAAGCAGTCTTCTTTTTCTTTCTACTTTTCTGTGTTTTCCAAGTTTTCTTTAAGTCTTATGAATTCCTTACAGGATCTAGGAAAAATATGTAAATGAATATGCTATCACCAGAAAAAATTCTTAGAAAAAAAACCCCACAGGTCACTTATAGCACCCTCCTTTGGCACTAAGGGACATGATTTGTAGCATATTTTGTGCTTATTGATACAGTGTTTGCTGAAGTTGTTTCATTTGTGACCATCATATTCTCACCTAGTCTGTAATGGGAAGCATGGAGAGCATGGAGGAGCACAGTTTATATTCTTTCTGGTTTTGTTATAGCACCCAGTTTAGGACTCAGGAGTCCTGAGTTCCTAACCTGGATCTGCCACTAACTTGGGTGGAATATGCAATATGCCATTTCTCCTTTTTTTTCCCCACTTATCCCTTGTTAGCATGCAGGATCTTAGTTCCCTCACCAGGGATTGAACCCATGCCCCCTGCTCTGGAAACGCAGTTTTCACTAGACCAACAGGGAAGTCCCCTGCCCCCACCCACCTTTTTTCCTTTTGTCCTGTGCCAGTTTAATGCCTTCACATACTGCCATAGGCCTGCCTACCTACAGTTCTTAGAGAGCAAGCAACAGATGTCTCATGCTGCTTTATATGTCTATAGTGCCTTCCTCCGGAGAAGGCGTTGGCACCCCACTCCAGTACTCTTGCCTGGAAAATCCCATGGACAGAGGAGCCTGGTGGGCTGCAGTCCATGGGGTCGCTAAGAGTCGGACACGACTGAGCGACTTCACTTTCACTTTTCACTTTCATGCATTGGAGAAGGAAATGGCAACCCACTCCAGTGTTCTTGCCTGGAGAATCCCAGGGATGGGGGAGCCTGGTGGGCTGTCTATGGGGTCACACAGAGTCGGACATGACTGAAGTGACTTAGCAGTAGCAGCAGCAACAGCAATGCCTTCCTCAGGTGTAGGAAAACAACTACAAATATTCTATATCTTCAACCTCTTCTCTGAATGTCCTCTTTTCTTTCTCCCCCCCGTTAAAACGAACCTTGCTTTTCCTGGAGTGTTAACTGTTTTTTCTTTCACAGACACTGGAGGAAGGTGGATATTTTCCTTGCTCTCTGTTGCTGCCTCTAGACCATTGCTCTTTCTCCTTAAAAATCCAAACTTCTCTGAAGTGCATGCCATCAGACCACATGATCTGCGTTGTGGTTATCTGCAGACCTCCTGGTCACTTGTGTATTTGTTGAATATTTTAGTATCTGGTCAAAGTCTTTTTCTTTTCATCATTACTTTTATCATCATTCTTAGTGACTTAAGTCACTATTTTAATCCTTTCATCTTGACCTTTTTCCTTCCAACAAGATTTTCCTTTACCACCCTTAGCTACCAAATCTGCTTCAAGCATTCCATTCTTTGGGTACCAACTCCTGCCTTTTCAGCTCAGTTACTCTAGAAAGCCTCTATTGGCACATCCAATCCATTCACCCTGTCACTTTTTCACTATTCATCTCACCCCTTAAGTTTTCTCTTCTTTGTTCAATTTATCTTCCATGGTCTTTCGTTATAATCGCTACATTCTCAACAGTCTTGCCCCTCTTTCCATTTCTCTTATATTTTTGCAGGCAAACATCATCCCAAGTTAAATCCAGTTCTCTTCCTTTTTCACAGCTGTACCCAAGCATTGGCGTTTAACTGGAAGCAGCTACCACCTGTGCTGACGGGTCTCGCTTTACATGTGGCCCATAGACTTCAAGTCAGTCCTCCATACTGACCGACAATCCTAATACAGCCCCCTAGTTAATTTATTTGCACACTTTATGAGATGACTATTCCTGACCTTCTTCCTCCACCTCACTCTCAACTGATAATCTTGCTTATTTCCCTGAAGAAAAAAAAGATCAGGAGCAAGCAGCAGAGTCACATTTTCCCCCTCACTAAATCTACCAATGCATTTACATCTAGATCTGTGGACTCTGATTTCCCTCCTGTAACAATAGTAACAGCTAACACATGTAGTCTAGGGGTTACTATATGTTCAGCAGTGTTCGGAGTCCTGCATATATTAAGTCATTTAATCCTCACTATGAATTAAGTATTATTATCCCTCACTTTAGAGATGGGAACTGAAACAGGGAAATTTCTTTTGAATTACCTTGTCCAAGGTTACAAAGAAAGTATTCTGGATTCAGAGTATAAGCAGATAGGGTAGGGGTATCCGTGGAGAAAGAGAACCAAGCATGACTTTTCTGACACAAGAGAAGTCCTTTTGGCCTAAGCCATTTTGTGATCTAACCTTGGCCACAGTGCTTGTCCTTGAACAGGTCTCAGTATTCAATTATCTTAAGGGAAATGAGGGAATGTAGGAATGAAAGAAAAGCAGTCAAGAAACAATAGTTCAGGGTAAGTACCTTGGTAGTCCAATGGCTAAGACTCTGCATTCCTCATGCAGGGGGCCTGGATTCAATCCCTGGTTGGGAACTAGATCCCACATGCCACGATTAAGAACTGGTGCAGCCAAATAAATAATTTTTTTTTTTTAAAAAGAAACAATAATCCAGGGATAAAACAGAGTCCCAGTTCCTCGTCAAGGGGTATACATAACAATCTGATACACAGCCTTGAGTTCTGCCGGCTCCCACCAAGGTGGAGAATGGACTAATGACGTTGACCTTTTCTGACCCTTATGACTTCAACCAACTAAAGCTTGGACTCTGTCAACCTCTGCCCCACTTCTATGCGGAATTCAACTCTGTTCACACCACTTCATGAATATGCATGTACAATTAGCTTAAAACTTCCCCAGTCTTGCTGTTCAGGGAAACACTACTTTGGGACAGATTCCCAGTGTTCTTACTTGCTGCAGGCAATAAATCCTTCCTTCTTCTATGGCTTGGTTGTGTCTTTTGGCTTGACACCTACCAAGAGGTGAACCCAGTTTTCAGGTAACAAGAGCTCATGCTTGGTATTTCTCTGGTGGTCCAGTGGTTAAGCGTCCGCCTGCCAATGCAGGAAACACGGTTTCGATCCCTGATCTGGGAAGATCCCACATGTTGCAGAGCACCGAGGCCTGTGTGCCACAACTACTGGAGACCATGCAGCCTACATCCTGTGCTCCCCAACAAGAGAAGCCACCGCAATGAGAAGCCTGAGAACCCCAAGCAGAGAATAGCTGCTGCTTGCCACAACTTGAGAAAGCCCACGCGCAGCAACGAGGACCCAGCACACCCCATAATAAATAAATTTAATCAGAGTAAAAAAAGGAAATACACTGCAATGGGAAAAAGTCTCTTCAGCAAGTGGTGTTGGAAAAGTTGGACATCTGCATGTAAATCAATAAAATCAGAACACATCCTTACACCACACACACACACACACACACAAGGGTCATTCTTTCAACCACTACATTGTATTAAGTGAACTGTCCTATCTAGGGTCAATGTTTTCTCCTGTAAACTTGAACCCCTTTTTTCCTGGTCACTTAGGAACTTTGCTCCTTTGGTTATCCCTTCCATTTTTCTCTCTACTGGATGATTCCCATCAGTTTAAAAACATGCTTTAAATTCTCCCATCTTAAAAAGTCCTTCCCAGACTTCCCGTCCTCTTCTCCCCCGCCCCCCACCCCCACCCTCTTATGATTACTGCTCCATTTCTCTGCTTCCTTGCTTACTAACACTGCTTGGAAGAATCACTTTTATTTGCTGCCTCCACCTTCTCACATATCATTCTCTTCTCAAATTGTGGCAAGCAAAATTTCATCCCTAGAATGTAATTAAAACCACTCCTAAAAAAATTCACTGTTCTTCAAAATCCAATGGCCAGTTCTCAGTCTGCCTCCTACACAATTTATCAACAGCATTTAAACATTTGATAGCTTCTTCCTTGAATCCTTTCTTCACACTTTTCCTCAGATTTCCCACTTACTCACTGGGAAAGGGGAGAATCTATCCTTTCTGTATCCAATTTCTAAATACTGGCAGGCGGGAGTTCAAGTTCTGGGCCTTTTTTCCTACTCTGGCTACCCGTGCCCCCTCACCGATCTTACTAGCTCCTTTAGATACCCCAATAACTCTGGATTGTTTTCTCTTCAGACAAGACCTCTTCCTGAGCACCGAATTGCCTTCTCAACATTTCCACTTGGATATGATAGGTTTCCTAAACTTAACCTTGTCCAAAAATACTTACGTCTGCTCCTCCCCCATCTTCATCTCAGAAAATGACACCATTATTTCCCACTCAATATTCTTGGGTTTATTCTTGATTTCTCTATTCCTTTCACCTCTACATCCAGTCCAAGCCTGCTAAGTTCTACCTTAAAAAAAAAAAAAAAGAACCCATAAATCAACTATACTTCAATTAAAAAAAAAATACCCAGAGTCTGGGGGCTTCCCTTGTAGCTCAATTAGTAAAGAATCTGCCTGCAATGCAGGAGATCCAGGTTTGATTCCTGAGTCAGGAAGATCCCCTGGAGAAGGAAATGGCAACCCACTCCAGTATTCTTGCCTAGAGAATCCCATGGACAGAGAAACCTGGTGGGCTACAGTCCATGGGGTCGCAAGAGTTGGGCACGACTTAGCAACTACACCACCACCACCACCACCCAGAGTCTGACACTGCTGATCATCTCTACCACTTCCATCCAGGCCACCACCATTCTCCCTTGGACCACAGCAGCAACCTCCTAACTGGGTTCCCTGCTTCACTTTAACCAGCTCTCTCTATTTTGTTCTTTTATTATACAGTAGCCATAATAATAATAATAGCAATTTCATAATTTATATAATAATGTTATTACATATTTATTTATATTCTGCCTCTACCACCAAGATATTACCTCTATGAAGGCAAGGATTTTTTCTTCTGTGTTTTCACTCTGTCCCCAGTACCTGGCTAGCTTGAGAAGTATTTGTTGAATGAATGAATGACAGAAGCATGGTAAATCATTTAAGACTTAATGAATGAGCAATATGAGCTTTAAAAGCATTATTTACATGCTTTTTAAATAATCTGAGTTTAGGGAATTTCCTGGTGGTCCTGTAGTTAGGACTCTGTACTTCTACTGCAGGGGGCATGGGTTTGATCCCTGATCAGAGAACTAAAATCCTGCAAGCTAGGCTTCCCTGGTGGCTCAGTGGTAAAGAATCTGCCTGCTAATGCAGGAGACACGAGTTCGATCTCTGGTCCAGGAAGAACCCATGCAACTAAGCCCAGGAACCACAACTACTGAGCCTGTGCTCTAGAGCCTGGGAACCTCAACTACTGAGCCCACGTGCTGCAGTTACTGAAGCCTGGGACCCCTAGAGCCTGTGCTCTGCAATAAGAGACGCCTCTGAAATGAGAAGCCTGCACACTGCAACGAGACAGTAGCCCCCATGCAAGCCCCACAACTAAAGAAAAGCCCACGCAGTAAGAAAGACCCACCACAACCAAAAACAAATAAAATAATTAAAATCCTGCAAGCTGCACAGTGCAGTCAAAAAAAAAAAAAAGAAATCTGAGTTTCAATCTGAGGAAGAATTTCCCAACTAGCAGGTAAGTGAAGAGAGGTATGGAGGATACGGGCAATCTATAAAGGTCCTGCAGGGAGATTAAAAATCATCCTGTGTGAAAGTCGTTTAGTTGCATCCAACTCTTTGCGACCCCACAGACTAGATACAGTTCATGGCATTCTCCAGGCCAGAATACAGGAGTGGGTAGCCTTTCCCTTCTCCAGGGGATCTTCCCAAGCCAGGGATCGAACCCAGGTCTCCTGCATTGGAGGTGGATTCTTTACCAGCTGAGCCACAAGGGAAGCCGAAGAATCCTGGGAATCACCTGAATCTAACAGTAATAGTTCTTAATATAAATGAGAATCATGATACTACTACATGGTAGCATATAAGTGCTTATTATGTGACAGATACACAATTATCTAATCACAACCCTATGAGGTAGGTACCATTGCCACTGTTTTACAAATGAGGAAATTGATGATCCAAGGGGTTAACTTATTCAAGGTCACACCTAAGTGTCAAAGTCACGATTTGAATCCAGGTCTGTCTGACTAACTCCAGAACCATCATGCTCTATTCCTCCATTTGTTCATTCATTCATTCATATAGTTATTTAACAGTTTATTCATTGATACCCTCCTATGTACCAGGCACTGTGTGAACTGTTACCTGTGAAGTGTCCTTCCTTTCAAGAAGCTTACAGTCGAATGCAGGAAGCTAACATAAAGTAATTACTCATTCATGCATGATTATAAGCTGAGATAGATATGCTAAAGGGAAGGCAAGGATCTACTAGCGGCTACAACAAAGGAGTTTACCTGACTAGAGTATCAAGGAGGCTTCCCTGAAGAAGTGATCCTGGAGCTGAGGGCTGATGAATGAGCAGGAGTTAAGTAGGCAAAGTGGACAGAAATGGGGAGAGCATTCCAGGCTGCAGGGGCAGCAAGTGCAAAAGCCCTCCTGCAAAAGGAATCAAGATTTTCTGCAGGGAAGAAAGAGGCCTGGGGGCTGAAGAGCAGAGAACGAGGGGTGAGAAGTATGAGAGGAGAGCAGAGAGGCAGTACGGTCAGACACTGCAGTAATACGATGTTGAGTTTTTTTGGTTTGACAAGTTGGAAGAAACAGACACTTATACAGCTGGTGAGGTGAAAGTGAAAAATGAAAGTGTTAGTTGCTCAGCCACGTCCAACTCTTTGTGACCCCATGGACTGTAGCCCGCCATGCTCCTCTGTCCATGGAATTCTCCAGGCAAGAATACTGGAGTGAGTAGCCATTCCCTTCTCCAGGGGATCTTCCCAATCTAGGGCTGGAACCCAGGTTTCCTGCATCACAGGCGGATTCTTCACCATCTAGGCCTCCAGGGAAGCCTGGTGAGAAGTAAATAAATATAACCTCTATGGAGGATAATTCATCAATATCTATAAAAAGCCAAAATATGTAAAATGACATATCAGGGTTATTTATTCCAGCATTGTTTTTAGTAGCAGAAGATTGAAAATAACACAAATCTCTTTTGATTGGTTAAACTGATTATGGTACATCATATAAAAGAATAAAATGTAGTTGTGAAAAAGAGTGAGGACATACTCTCTACTGATATAGAAACATCTCCAAGATATATTTAGTGGGGGAGAAAAGTTGCAAACTAAACTCTGCATAGTTTGCTGTTTGTATATATTTAAAAGAGGGGATATAAATTTATGTCGGCATTTGCTTGATTATAATGAAGAGAATGTGGAAATGTATACAAGAAACCAATTATGTGGTTATGTGTGTTATGTGAGTTGGGAAGGTTGGGTAAATGGAGAACCGGAGTGAAAGGGAGACTTTTCCCTTTATACCACTTGGTCCTTTTTGGTTTTCTAACATATTACCTATTCAACAAAAATGAATACATTCATGTAAAAATAGTTTCAACCTTTGTCTAAAGGATAATGCAATGCCGCTGAAGAATTTTAAGCAGCAGGGTGATGTCAGAGTTGGCTTTAGAAGACAATTTCCAAGGTTGAAATGTGGAGAATGAATTGAAAGAGGGCCAGAGTGGATGCTGACAGGACAGTCAATGAGACACCACTTCATTCGCACTAGAATGTCTATACCAATAAAGACAGACAGTAACAAGTGTTGGCGCAGATGGGGGGAAATTGGAACCCTTATACATGGTTGGTGGGGATATAAAATGGTGTGGCTATTTTGGTAAATAATTTGGCAGTTCCTCAAAAATGTTAAACAAAGAGTTACCATCAGTTCAGTTCAGTTCAGTCGCTCAGTCGTGTCCGACTCTTTACAACCCCATGAATCGCAGCACGCCAGGCCTCCCTGTCCATCACCAACTCCCAGAGTTCACTCAGACTCAAGTCCATCAAGTCAGTGATGCCATCCAGCCATCTCATCCTCTGTCGTCCCCTTCTCCTCCTGCCCCCAATCCCTCCCAGCATCAGAGTCTTTTCCAATGAATCAACTCTTTGCATGAGGGGGCCAAAGTACTGGAGTTTCAGCTTTAGCATCATTCTTTCCAAAGAACACCCAGGACTGATCTCCTTTAGGATGGACTGGTTGGATCTCCTTACAGTCCAAGGGACTCTCAAGAGTCTTCTCCAACACCACAGTTCAAAAGCATCAATTCTTAAGTCCAACTCTCACATCCATATATGATTACTGGAAAAACCATAGCCTTGACTAGATGGACCTTTATTGGCAAAGTAATGTCTCTGCTTTTCAATATGCTATCTAGGTTGGTCCTAACTTTCCTTCCAAGGAGTAAGCCTCTTAATTTCATGGCTGCAGTCACCATCTACAGTGATTTTGGAGCCCCCAAAAATGAAGTCTGACACTGTTTCCACTGTTTCCCCATGTATTTCCCATGAAAGGATGGGATCAGATGCCATGATCTTCGTTTTCTGAATGTTGAGCTTTAAGCCAACTTTTTCACTCTCTTCTTTCACTTTCATCAAGAGGCTTTTGAGCTCCTCTTCATTTTCTGCCATAAGGGTGGTGTCATCTGCATATCTGAGGTTATTGATATTTCTCCTGGCAATCTTGATTCCAGCTTGTGCTTCTTCCAGCCCAGCATTTCTCATGATGTACTCTGCATATAAGTTAGATAAACAGGGTGACAATATACAGCCTTGACGTACTCCTCATGACCCAGCAATTCCTCTCATAAGTAAATACCTAATAGAATTGAAAACATATGTCAGTGCTCATGTCCCATGCACCCTTGCAGTCAGTGGGTGAGCTAGGGCAGCAAGGCAGCCTCCTTATAGCCCTGTGGAGTGCCTCTAGCCTCCTTACTGGAGTCGCTGGCAGGGGCCAGCCTTGCAGTGGTGTGTTCTACATCAATGGCTCCAGCTGGATTCATTGGACTAGGCAAATGGGGCATCCCATGGCAAAAAAAAAAAAAAAAAAAAATATATATATATATATATATATATATATATATATATCCCATGGACATGGCTATCCGCTTGTTATTTATGATGTGTTTCCTGACGCATACAGAGAATTTCTAGATGCAAGTGAACAGGTAGTGTCTTCTCCAGCAGATATAGCCGGCAAGGATAGAATTATTACAACGTTGCCCACCAGTATCAATGGAATAGAAGCTTATTCTGGAGCAAATGGGATTCCAAAAAAAGCAAAGTAAGGCTCACTATTAATAGACTCTAGTACTGCTGCTGCTGCTGCTAAGTCGCTTCAGTCATGTCCGACTCTGTGGGACCCCATAGACGGCAGCCCACCAGGCTTCCCCGTCCCTGGGATTCTCCAGGCAAGAGTACTGGAGTGGGTTGCCATTTCCTTTTCCAATGCATGAAAGTGAAAAGTGAAAGTGAAGTCGCTCAGTCATGTCCGATTCTTAGTGACCCCATGGACTGCAGCCTACCAGGCTCCTCTGCCCATGGGATTTTCCAGGCAAGAGTACTGGAGTGGGTTGCCATTTCCTTTTCCAATGCATGAAAGTGAAAAGTGAAAGTGAAGTCGCTCAGTCATGTCCGATTCTTAGTGACCCCATGGACCGCAGCCTACCAGGCTCCTCTGCCCATGGGATTTTCCAGGCAAGAGTACTGGAGTGGGGTGCCACTGCCTTCTCCGATAGTTTGGCAAGATTGGCCAAAGAAGTTGAGAAAATGGGAGCAATTTTCAGGGTTGCCCCTGTTTCTGGTGGTGTGGAGGCTGCTCAGTCTGGGGACCTCACGTTTATGGTGGGAGGTGTGCTGTGCCAAGTTGCTTCAGTTGTGTCCTATTCTTTGTGACCTTATGGACTGTAGTCCACCAGATTCCTCTGTCCATGGGGATTCTCTAGGCAAGAATACTGGAGCGGGGTGCCATTTCTTACTCCAGGGAATCTTCCTGACCCAGGGATCAATCCTGTGTCTCTTATGTCTCCAGTGTTGGTAGGTGGGTTCTCTATCAATAGTGCCACCGGAGGAGTCACAGACCAATTTGCTGCTGCCCAAGAGTTGCTGGGGAGCAAGAACTCCAATGCGCTGTATTGTGAAGCCTGTGGGCCTGGGCAGGCTCTGAGGATCTGCTACAACATACTGTTAGCTATTGGTATGATTGAAACTGCTGATGCTATGAATCTGGGAATCAGGTTAGGACCTGACCCAAAACTCTTGGCCAAAATCCTAAATGTGAGCTCAGGACAGCATTGGTAAAGTGCTGCTTATAATCCCATATCTGGGGTGATTGATGGAGTTCCCTTCCCTAATAACTATCAGGGTGGATTCAGAACAACACTCATGGTTAACGATCTAGGATTAGCACAAGACTCTAATGTTAGCACAAACACACCAATCTTTCTGGGCAGTCAAATCCATCAGATCTGTGTGGATGATGTGTGCAAAGGGCTGTTCAAAGAAAGCCTGCTTGTCCGTGTTCCAGTTTCTATGAGAAGAGGAGACATTCTGAGTCTGTCCACCTTTGGCAGTGGACACTGTTGGAAACCAAACTCTATTTCGGAACCTGTTTATCTTGCTCACTCTGCAAGTAAATAGGTCTGTTTGTTTTCAATTGTTTAGGTCACAGTAAACCCTGGGATTTTTTTCACCCATTTTTAGCTGCTTATTCTTTTTTAAATCTATTTAGCAAATATGTAATACCTGAAATTGTTTTCCCTGTAAGCCACTAATGATCCCTTGCTAACTAGCTGACTGGCTTTTTCAAAAATTTGAGAACTTCTCTGGTGGTATAAGGATCCCCCTGCCAATGCAGGGGACACGGGTTTGATCTCTGGTCGGGGAAGATCCCACATGCTGCGGAGCCACCAAGCCCATGGCCACAACTACCAAGCCTATGTGCTGCAGCTGCTGAAGCCGGTGCACCCAGAGCCTGTGCTCCACAAGAAGAGAAGCCACCACAATGAGAAGCCCGGGCACCACAACAAAGAGTACCCTGGCTCACCGCAACTAGAGGAGCCCGAGCGCAGGAACGAAGACCCAGGACGACCAAAAAGATAAAAGATCCCTGAGCATCTTTAAGTAAATTGTTGCATATTTCAATTACTACAATTGACAAATAAAACCTATTTTTTTCAATACAATAAAACCCATTTTAGAGGGAAGAAAAGAAACTGCTCTGAGGGAAGGAGATAGAAAAAAGGAAAGAATAGTGAATTACCACCGATGTCCCTCAGAAAGTTTGTCCCTTTTGTAGTATTCTTGCATTACTGTTGTTGTTCCATCGCTCAGTTGTGTTTGACTCTTTGTGACCCCATGGACTGCAGCACGCTGGGCTTCCCTGTCCTTCACCATCTCCCAGAGTTTGCTCAAATTCATATCCATTGAGTCAACGATGATGCATTACTGAGGTTACTGATTTATTTTCTAGGAGTTGATAAAGCAAGAGAATGCCTTGCCGTATGTTGTATAATTTGGACTCTGTTACATTTATCTTGGTGTGTCCCTCTTTACAACTCCCAATACTTAGTAAGCTTGTTTTTTATATATTTGCTTCCTTGTACATTCTTACTACATATTTTTGACTTCAAAAGTATACCTTTATAACTGTTTCAAAGCCAAGAATGATACATGCTTTCAATAATTATTACATTATTCTAAATATAACCATATAATCTTGAATTCAAATAAATTTCTGTGCTGATAATAAAAAGAAAACATATGGTCACACAAACTTGTCCATGAATGTCCACAGCACCAAAGTACATAATAGGCAAAAATGTAAAAACAATTCAAATGTTCTTCAACTAATGAATGGATAACTAAATGTGGTATAGCCAAACAGTGGCATACTAGTCAGTACTTCCTTCATAAAAAGGAATGAAGATTCATACTACATCATGGGTGAACCTTGAAAATATGCTAACTGAAGCCAATCACGATAGGTCACATATACAATGTTCCATTTGTATGAAATGTTTCAGTTCAGTTCAGTTCGGTTCAGTTGCTCAGTCGTGTCCGAAATGTTTAGAATAAAACAATTTATAGCAAACATTAATTAGTGGTTGCTTAGGGCTTGAGTAAAATGAGGGAGAGGTAAGGAGACAAATGAGGATTCACTATTAATGGGTATGAAATTATTTTAAGGGGGACAAAAAATCTTCTAAAATTAGATAATGGCGATGGTTACACAAGCTCACGAAACGCTAAAAACTATTGAACTGTACACTGTACATGGGTGAATTGTATGGTATATGAACTATATTTCAATAAAGCTACTTTAAATAAGAGATAGTTTTCAAATTTCCCCAGTGGTCCAGTGGTTAAGAATCCATCTTGCAATGAAAAGGAACCAAGTTCAACTGCTGGTGGGTGAACTAAGACCCCACATGCTGCAAGGCAACTAGGCCCACACACCGCAGCTACTGAGCCCGCAGGTTGCAACCACTGAAGCCTTTGTGTCCATAGCCTGTGCTCCACTACAGGAGCCGCTGCAATAAGAAGCCTGCGCACCAGTGAAGACTAGCCCCCGCCTGCCACACTAGAGAAAACCTGTGCGCAGCAACAAAGACCCAGTGCAACCAAAAGACAATAAATAAATGATAAATTCTAAGAGGAATCATGCCCATACAGACATACTCATAATTTCTTTCAAACTCAATGATCTTTCAAGAAAGAAAAAAATCAGATATCAGTTCAGTTCAGTCGCTCAATCGTGTCCAACTCTTTGCGACCCCATGAAGCGCAGCACGCCAGGCCTCCCTGTCCATCACCAACTCCCGGAGTTCACTCAGACTCACGTCCATCGAGTCAGTGATGCCATCCAGCCATCTCATCCTCTGCCGTCCCCTTCTCCTCCTGCCCCCAATCCCTCCCAGCATCAGAGTCTTTTCCAATGAGTCAACTCTTCGCATGAGGTGGCCAAAGTACTGGAGTTTCAGCTTTAGCATCATTCCTTCCAAAGAAATCCCAGGGCTGATCTCCTTCAGAATGGACTGGTTGGATCTCCTTACAGTCCAAGAGGCTCTCAAGAGTCTTCTCCAACACCACAGTTCAGAAGCATCAATTCTTCGGTGCTCAGCCTTCTTCACAGTCCAACTCTCACGTCCATACATGACCACAGGAAAAACCATAGCCTTGACTAGATGGACCTTTGTTGGCAAAGTAAAGTCTCTGCTTTTCAATGTGCTATCGAGGTTGGTCATAACTTTCCTTCCAAGGAGTAAGCGTCTTTTAATTTCATGGCTGCAGTCACCATCTGCAGTGATTTTGGAGCCCCAAAAAATAAAGTCTGACACTGTTTCTACTGTTTCCCCATCTATTTCCCATGAAGTGATGGGACCAGATGCCGTGATCTTCGTTTTCTGAATGTTGAGCTTTAAGCCAACGTTTTCCACTCTCCTCTTTCACTTTCATCAAGAGGCTTTTGAGTTCCTCTTTAACTTTCTGCCTTAAGAGTGGTGTCATCTGTATATCTGAGGTTATTGATATTTCTCCCAGCAATCTTGATTCCAGCTTGTGTTTCTTTCAGTCCACTGTTTCTCATGATGTACTCTGCATATAAGTTAAATAAACAGGGTGACAATATACAGCCTTGATGTACTCCTTTTCCTGTTTGGAACCAGTCTGTTGTTCCATGTCCAGTTCTAACTGTTGCTTCCTGACCTTCCTGAGGCAGGTCAGGTGGTCTGGTATTCCCATCTCTTTCAGAATTTTCCACAGTTTATTGTGATCCACACAGTCAAAGGCTTTGGCATAGTCAATAAAGCAGAAATAGATGTTTTTCTGGAACTCTCTTGCTTCTTCCATGATCCAGCGGATGTTGGCAATTTGATCTCTGGTTCCTCTGCCTTTTCTAAAACCAGCTTGAACATCAGAAGTTCATGGTTCACATATTGCTGAAGCCCGGCTTGGAGAATTTTGAGCATTATTTTACTAGCGTGTGAGATGAGTGCAATTGCGCGGTAGTTTGAGCATTCTTTGGCTTTAAAAAAAAGTTCCAATTCATCTTAAATACTTAGTACAAGCCTGATATAAAATACATCAAAATGTACTATGGTTATGCAAAACATAGTATTGTATGTCAAGTGTATTTCAATAAAATATATAGCAAAAACTTTTAATTAAAAAATTAAAATCTATCAATTTTTGTTCAAGATGATAAACTCAGCATAAGATATATCTTCATATTTTTGTACCTTGCAAATTGGGGGTGTAATATTTTCATTATGGTTTGGTTTAAAGTATTTCATTTCCATACTATTTTATTCTTTGACTCAGAGTTATTTGGAAGACTTTTGCCTTTTTAACTTCCAAATATATGTTTGTTTTGTTGAATGCACACAAGCTCATGTGTCCAACACACAGTGAAGGCCAAACAAACCAGAACATTGGAGTTTGGAACAGAGAAAGGTATGTTGCTGAACTGAGCAAGGAGAATTGGTGGTTAGTGTTCAAAAAACCCAAACTTTTGTGATAGTTTTTGGAGAGGAGTTTTTATAAGCAAAATTGGGGGCTAGGCCTCCAGGGCACATGACTTTCTTCTGATTGGTTGGTGGTGAGGTAACAGGATGGTATTACATGAATGTTGTGCTCAGAAGGAAGTTACCATTCTTTACCTGGTTGGGGGGCTTTTTCCCACAGAAAAACTAAAAAATAAATTGTTATGTATTTCCCTTGAGGAGAAACCAGGGCTCTGCTCTATGACTGCACTATTGTTTTTTAACAGTTCCTCCTTTGCTTCTGCATTCTCTCTCTTCCCTGATTAGTAACTATTTGAATCTGCCCTTTGGAATTCAGGGACAGTCTAGGAAGCTGAGGGCTTCCCAGGTGGCACTAGTGGTAAAGAACCCACCTGCCAGTGCAGGAGGCATAAGAGATGCAGGTTCGATCCCTGGATTGGGAAGATTCCCTGGAGGAGGGCACAGCAACCCACTCCAATATTCTTGCCTGGAGAACCCATGAACAGAGGAGCCTGGAGGGCTACAGTCCATACGATCTTGACAGAAGTGATTTAGCACGCATGCTAAGAAGATGAATCCGTTTTCCTACAAACAAGAAAAGGGGACCAGGAAAAGGCTTGTGGGGCCTTCACGGGTACACGTGAAGGCCCCACAGGGCCCTGCTCAGTTTCATTTGTATTTATATTTTACACTGTGGTCAAAGAATACAGTATGTATTACACAATTCTCAAGTTTCAATTACATTCCTTGAGACCGATTTTTATAAATGTTTTACGTACGCTTAAAAGGGATAAGTAGTTTTTACTTTGGGTGAATGGTTCTACATGTTTATTAAATCAAGCTTGTTAAGTGGGTTACTAAAAAAAAAAAAAAATTGAGGCCATTGCAGCAGTCCAGTTAAGAGATGATGGTAGGCTAGGAGCAGAGAAGATGGAGAGAAGTATAGAGATTCCACATTTATTTGGGAAACAAAACAGATCCTTCCTGATGTTGGAGGGGGATGGGAGGAATGTGGAGAGAGCCATTAAGGATGACTTTCTTGGTTTCTGGTTTATGCAATTTGCCAGATGGCAGATATATGAAATTAAAAAAAAAAATTTTTTTTAAGTTCTCCCAGTTTATTGCCAGCAACCCATCTCCCTCCACCCTCATGCATGCATGCTCAGTCATGTAACCCCATGGACTGCAGCCCGCCAGGTTCCTCAGTCCATGGACTTTTCCAGGCAAGAATACTGGAGTGGGTTGCCAAGGTATATGAAATTGAGATAGGGAATTCTAGGAGAGATTAGACATTTATATTTCCCCCAAAATGTTTCTTTGCTTTCTATGGGGGCTAAGAGGGCAGTGGCAAATATTGAGGCTATGGGTGAGAGCATCTCCCTGCCATTCCTTAAGCCCTCTGTGTATGTATGTGTATCTGTACAACACATCACAGTACAGTAAGTCCCCTATGGAAGAATGAGTTCCATTCCAAGAGTGTGTTCTTAAGTCCAATTAGTTTGTAAGTTCAACGAAGTTAGCCTGGTTACCTAACTAATTTTGGCTATTTAGGCTAACACAATAGGCTATATAGTTGTTCTTCGGTTGCTAAGTCACGTCCCCTCTTTGTGACCCCACAGACTGCAGCACACCAGGCTTCCCTGTCCTTTACTATCTCCTGGAGTTTGCTCAAACTCATGTCCATTGAGTCGGTGATGCCATCCAACATCTTGTCCTCTGTCATCCCCTTCTCCTCCTGCCTTCCATCCTTCCCAGCATCAGGGTGTCTTCCAATGAGTCGGCTCTTCGCATCAGGTGGCCACAGTATTTCAGCTTCAGCATCAGTCCTTTCAATGAATATTCAAGGTTGATTTCCTGTAGGATTGACTGGTTTGATCTCTTTGCAGTCCAAGGGACTCTCAAGAGTCTTCTCTAGGACCACAACTGGAAAACATCAATTCTTCAGCCTTCTTTATGGTCCAACTCTCACATCCATACATGACTATTGGAAAAACCATAGCTTTGACCATATGGGACCTGAGTCAGCAGAGTGATGTCTCTGTACTGTAATAGGTTTATAATACTTTTCACACAAATAATACATACAAAAAATAAGGAAAATAAATTTAATCTTAAAGTACCTTGAAAATTATAGTAGTACAGTACAGCTGGCATACAGTAGTGGTAGTAGCTGGCATACAATAGTACAGCAGCTGACATACAGGAGCTGGCATCACCAGAACAGGGAAGAAAAATTACTGACTGGAGGAGGGAGAAGAGGTGGCCGAGGGTAGAGCGGAGGGATTCGTCAGCAATAGGAGACAGAGGGCAAGCTGCATGTGACAATGTACGCCAGACGCGTGAACCAACTTACCTAATTGGACACGTGAACACACGCACATTCTCATCTTCGAAAGTTCATAACTTGAACGTAAATTCATATTGGAAGGGTGTGGCACCCCCTAGACGAACAGCTCAGAAGTCAAGGGTCGAATTTCCTCTAGGCACTTGGGGACCTCGCCCTGAAACTGCCCAGCCCTCTCCTAGCTTGTTTCTCTGAGCCCCGCCCACGGGGATTTCCGGCTGCCCTTTTGCACCCGCCTCTCCCTGAAGCCCTTGGCTCCGCCCCTACTGCCACTTTTGCCTTCTAGCCTAGAAAGGGAATGGAGTGATTGACGAGTACGTTCTCCAATCCTAACGCAGAATGAACACATATTACCAATTAGACGGTAGCAGGGGCGGATGCTGAAGCCTACGGTGGGAGGGTTACCAGGAAGTGAGTAGAGGCTAAGAAGGACAAGTCCGCCCAGGCAGTGGTCTAAGGGTGACCGGACATCTAGAAACCCCAGTCTCCTTCTTTCTCCATTCCTGGGTGAGGAGTCCCTTCGCAGCTGGGAGTCAGGATCTTTATTTGCCCTTTTGAATGGCGGGGGGGAGGGGGTGTGTCTACTATGTAAGCAACTCCTTTCGCCTCAAGTCAGGTCCTTCTCTTAGCCTGAGGTGGGGGTCTTGTCCCCCGTCTCTCTCCGCCGGGAGCGGTAAAGTGTTTAAGGTCTTTGCGCAGCCTCTGGGTGGTTAAAGTCTTCCGGACTCGGTCATGGAAAGGCAGATGAGTTTATAGGGAGTTTAGGTTTAGGGAGATTGGCGGACTCAGCCTCTCTCCCGACAGGAGAGAGGAGTTAGAAGCCTCCTGCCGTGGCCAGAACTAGTGGAAGGTGGAGGGGCTCTGGGAGCTAGGTTCCTGTGGCTAGGGAACTAGGGATAGAATTAGGTATTGGAGGCGAAAGAATGTGTGGAAAGAAACATTTCTTCCGTGGAGGTCGTGGAAGTTCTCTAAGGGACTGCATAGAGTGGAGCCGAAGTCGTTGGAGTTGGGCCTGGGGCTTGGTCTCTAAAACCCCCACCCACTTGTGGGCCATCAGCTGTTTGCCTTCATTTCTTTCTCCTCAGGCTGAAGGAAACATCTGAACATGTGGAATCCCAATGCCGGTAGGTGTTTGGGGGATCGCTTCTCTTGCCCCAACCCCTTTTCAGATGGGCCACAACAGGGGGTTTCTGCGTCAGTTTCTCCTCCTCCTCTCCATTAACCCGCAAAAGCAAAGTCCTTAGTCGCTGACCCATCTTCTCGTCTTTCCCTAGAGTTCACTGTCTCCATTTCTCCCCTGCCCTGCCAGGGCCCTTCCCTTTTCTCTCTCTTCTGTTAAGTTTGCCTCCCCTTCCCTTCATTCTCTTTCCTCACCTTCCCATTTGCCCTTAACTACTGAGTGATTCTTTTTGTTGTTGTTTGTTGTCAGAGGCTCTGGGCAGTTGTAATCGTAATTTATTCTTTGTTTCTTCCGCCAGGGCAGCCAGGACCATATCCACACCCCCCTAACGCTGGGTATCCTGGAGGTTGCAATCCTGCCCATCCACCACCTGCCAACCCTCCCTTTCCTCCAGGCCCCTTTCCCACTCCCCCAGGAGCACCCCAGGGGAATCCAGCCTTTCCCCCTGGTGGGCCCTGTCATCCTGTGCCACAGCCAGGATATCCAGGATGCCAGCCCTCAGGTCCCTACCCGCCTCCATACCCACCACCTGGCCCTGGCATGTGTCCTGTGAATCCATTGGTTCCTGGTATAGTGGGACCAGGAATAGTGATTGACAAGAAGGTGCACAAGAAAATGAAGAAAGCTCATAAAAAGAAGCAGAAACACCATAAGCATGGCAAGGTAAGTGCCCCTGGAGCCTGGCTGGGAAGGGGTGCCCCTTCAAAGGCACTAAGGAGGCAGGGGAGGGCAAGGAATGGAGGTTTGAAGTCTGAGGATGTGGGACAGTAACTGTGTAAAGGATTCCCACTGGGAAGAATCTGATAAGCCTAAAAATTTTATTAGGCTTATTAGGCCTTCTATCTGGGAGGTGCTAGGCTGAGCCACAGAATGGATGTCAGCATCAAAAGTCTTTCTAGTTTGCCTTTCTCTTCCTAGAACTCCCCACCCCACCCGCACCCCATGCTTGTTTTAGCAAGTTGGAGACACCCACTGAGGTGGTCAAACATCAAGTAATAGAGTCAGTCCTTTGACAAAGCAATGTCTTATATAATGATTAATTTGTAATAATTTGGCCCTAGGTCCTGGAGTTTCTTTTTCTCCTTCAGTGTTCTCAGGGTGTTGTGTTAGTTACATGGGCCCCATTGTCCTACTGTTCAGTAGGGAAACTGAGTTAGAGAGCAGTCAGTGACTCTCAGCCTCTAATAAAACCTGAGTTTCATGCTCAGCCGCAAGGCTAAATATCTTCACTCCAGAGGATTGTTCATTAGCAAGAGTAAAAGTAGCTCTCAGGAAAACTCTGGAAGGAGTGAACCAACCCTGATCTTGAGGAGGCCTTAATTTACATTTTTCTGCCCAATATTTATTTGCCTTATGGCTTTGGATGCTAATTCTAGTTCTTCATCTTTGGTAGAAGACTGAGGAGGAGGAAAAGTGAGCTTGAATGGAGACACTCAAAAATGTTTTTGATGACAGTTTTGATGGGAGTATACATGTAAAGAACCTTGACTAGGACTCTCCCAGCCTCCTCTCCCACCTTCCTCACTTTCTGCCAGTTGGGACTTAGGAAAAAGTAGAAATAGATGCACACACAGCTACTGGTTCTACTCACTTTTCTTAGTCTCATAGCCACTAGGAATGTCCATGCAGCTAATAAATACTATAAGGGACCAGCTGTTTCCTTGTATAATTCTACTCTAGTGCCTATAATTTATTCCTTGCCTAGGCCTTGGCTCAGGTAAAGAAAATTGGGAACTTTCTCCAAATGCAGTATGTTAAATTCTGTGCAATGATTTAGGATGGTTTCATCCATTCCTGTATGCTCACTGCTGAAGGAAATCCTTGCTTTTGCTGTTTAAGGGACAGTCGAGTTGAAGACTCCTGACCTTAGAAAGCAGAGGGCACTGGGGTGGAGGTATAAGGCACCAAAGAATGTCCCACGAAGTAACAAAAGTCATTTGGATCTGATGTATCCTTTCGCCTTTCCCCTTGCAGCATTCCTCCTCCTCCTCCTCCTCTTCCAGCAGTGACTCTGACTGAATACAGGGCCTGGACCCTTCCCTCAAGTCTCTCCAGTTCAGCTCTCCCATCAAGCTTCAGATGCCATCTTGTACTGGGGGAAATTAACTCTTGCTACCCCTTCCCCCCACCCCTGCAATCTAAGCCTCATTCTGCTGTTCAGCATTAACTAGCTAGGACAAATCGGAAAAGAATTGCCACGGGCTAACAAAAGCCATCTTCTCACTGCTTGGATAGAACTTTTAGCTGATGGGTTTGATAGAACTGTTTTTTGAAGATGGTAAGATTTGAGCTAAAATACTAAAGACAAGTCTAAGATCTGTAAAATGTGATTTTTGTTTTTTTTACTTTCTTTTGTAATACTTATGATTGAGGAGATGCTGTGGACATTGAGTTATGGAAAGGAAAAACGATCTGTACCTTTCTTATAATTGTAGCATGCTTGGGTGATTCAGTGGCAAATAAACATTTCCCAGCAGGCCTCTTATTGGTGGTGCTCACTGCAAGGCTGATGGCAGGTCGAGTCTATTTGGTGGATGAGCCCTGACTGCCATTTTGAAAACTAATCTCTCTTCTCTCACTCAGTATGCTGTCTCAGGCCCTCCTCCCACTCTCCAACTGTCAGTCCAAATAAAGCTGTTTCTCCTGGTTTCTGTTCACCTGTACCATTACCTTGGTTAGCACCTTCTACTAGTTCTGCCCTAAAAAAAAGGATAGATTTATCAAGTGGATGGTGGAGAGGAGCTGGGAAAGGCATGTGCTTAGGAACAGGGTCTAAAGCTCCACAGCATGTTTGGGAATCACAGGTATCCATCCCAGTGGGGCTAGATTAGTTCCCTGCTGCCAAGTCGCTTCAGTCGTGTCCGACTCTGTGTGACCCCATGGACTGCAGCCTACCAGGCTTCTCTGTCCATGGGATTCTCCAGGCAAGAACACTGGAGTGGGTTGCCATTTCCTTCTCCAGATTAGTTCCCTAGAAAGTGTTTATTGAGGAAATACTGTGTTCTGGTGCTGAAGGTACAAAGATTTAGAATAACACAGTCTCTGCCCTTCATGGCCTTTGAGAGCTAATGAAGCAGATAGTCATGTGAATATATGAATGGGTTATTATAATATTGTAGAAGTGAATAAGACAGGGATCAAGCAGTTGGGGAGCAAAGAAGGAGTGACAATGCCACTGGGAAATAAGTGAGGTCCTGGCTGGGCCTCAGGATGCATAGGGGTTTCCCTGTTATAAATTACAAAAGCTAACACCCAGCATTCATTATGCCCCAGGACTAAGCGCTTTGCATTTATAACTTGTGTTCATCTTCATGGCAGCTCTATGAGGTAGGTACTACTGTTCCCATTTTGAGGAAGAAGAAAACTTCAGTCAGGATTTGAACTTGGGCAGTGTGGGTCCTGTGTCTGTGCTTGTAACCCAGTGGGTTTCCAGCAGAAGAAGCAGTTTTGTAGAGGCAAAGATTTGTAAAAAGGTGAAGGATGGACGTTGAGGAATTCCTGAGCCGGAGATACCATACCAGAGCCTGATAGCAGGAAGGAGTGGACATGAGCGATGTTTCTTAGGTGGAACCCACAGGGTTTAGGGATTTAAGTGTGGGACTTGAACAGGAAAGTTGTGTTTTCAGTTGACTGGGTTTCATCTATGACTTGTCCTGGGGGTGAGATATATGAAGTCCATGCTTAAATATATTAGATCTAGCTTCTAATTTTATTAGGAAATCCAAGACCAAGCTGGAGAAGGAAATGGCAACCCACTCCAGTATTCTTGCCTGGAAAATTCCATGGACAGAGGAGCCTGGCGGGCTACAGTCCATGGGGTCACAAAGAGTCAGACAGGACTGAGCGATTGAGCACCAAGACCTGTTTTCCAATGTCCTAATTTTGGGGCCATTTTAGAATCTTAGGATTTTCTTCCTCTGTAACACTGTTTTCATTTATTTATTAGCTTTTCCTTTTCCAGGAGGAGAAAGGAAAGGTGGGCATAAGGGGATTGTGAGGTGAAAGAAAAACTGTTGAAAAATAACCACAAATTAAGGAGAGACAATGTGAGATGGCTCAAGGGGGAGAACACAAAGAGAAACAAGTTAGGGAGAAAATTCACCCACCTCCTTGCCCAGTTTTAATCATAAACAGCCCATTTCCCCTTCCTGCCTTTTCTTTTTCTAACAGCACCTTGCTATTTTGCTATCCTTGTTTCTTCAAAAGTCCATTAACTTTTTGAAAGCTACAAGTAATACATGTACCTGGGGTGGGGGAGGGGGTGCGGAATGTAACATTTCTAATAGGATGTTCAGCAGAAAAGTAAGGTTCTCCTCATAGCAGATTTCTAGTTTACGCCCCAAAGGCAACTATGACTACTAAATTATTTTGTGAACTTTCAGAGCTGTTCTGCACATAAGTAAACATCCTGTTTCTACCTTACATGGTTCCTATTGCTTCTAGCCCACTTTATATCAAATGAGAGCCCTGTTTTGGATCTAACATTTTCCCATTTAATTATCTATTGGAGTTGATTCCATATCAGTGTGTGTGTGTAACATTGTTTTTAATAGCATTTTATTCAACCTTTTTTTTTTGCTGGAATTTAAAAATGTTTCCATCTTTGCTATACACTTAACTGCTGTGGGAAATTTCGGTATGTATATCTTTGCCAGAGGTTGGAACATTGGTTGTACATGGCTATTTCTGGCTATGGACTTTTTTTTTTTTTTTTAGGGACTACTTTGTTAATTATCAGACCTTTTCAATAAAGGTTTAGATTTCACGTTTCTGAAGACAGAAATTTCTGAACCACTACTGATCCTTCCTTATAGATGGATTCTATACTCTCCAGGGGCTTCCCAGGTGGCACAAGTGGTAAAGAACCCGCCTGCCAATGCAGGAGATGTAAGAGGCTTGGGTTCAATCCCCTGGAGGAGGTCAGGGCAACCCACTCCAGTATTCTTGCCTGGAGAATCCCATGGACGGAGGAGCCTGGTGGGCTACGGTCCATAGGGTCGCAAAGAATCGGACACGACTGAAGCGACTCAGCAGGCAGGCATGCATGCTCTCCAGTCTTAATCCTCCTTTCAGCCTCCTGTTGCCTTTCTTCAGGCAAATTACGTTAGTTGTCTGGCTCTCTGGAGCATTGGGTTGGCGCGTCCTATTTTGTGCATCAGTGTAAGACTCCAAAGATAGTGGTTCTCAAATGTTTTTATTTTATGCCCTATGTCCATGAGAGGATCTGGAGTTCTACCATTCTGTCCTTACTAGAAACTGAGTATAGTAAGAGTTCCACACAATTAATTGAAAATGGGAAAGGATAGGAAACCCATTAAATCTGAAATGCAAATTGACACTTCAACTTTGAGGACTGTAAGTCATGGGACGAATCATCAATTTGCTGTTTTTCCGGAATCATTTCCCTGTATCAGGGTGTTTTGTAGTCATAGACAAGTTCATTCTTTTGACTAGTTTGGTTCTCCTTCTGAGAAGAATTTATTAATTCATAAAACCATTGAATATTGTTATTGGCTGCATCTTTTTCAAAGCTGGCTGCAACTGTTGGCTGGCCCCACCAGAAGCCAGGTTATTGTTAATAGAGTTATGTTGTGTTATTTTGTTGTTCAGTCACTAAGTCGTGTTATTTTATCAACTTTTAATTTGATCTTTGTTTTGTCTACCATTATTAGAGATGACTTCACAGATAGCCACTCACTTTATTTTTTTGCCACTCACTTCTACTCCAGCTCTTAGAGTCCCTGGGGTGTAAATGACCCAACTGCAAAATCTTGAGGTTAATTTGACCTTCAGCCCAGGCCCTCACTGGGGCTTCCCAGGTGGGTAGACGTGGGTTCGATCCCTTAGGTCAGGAAGATCCCCTGGAGAAGGGCATGGCAATCAACTTCAGTATTCTTGCTTGGAGAATCCTATGGACAGAGATGCCTGGTGGGCTACAGTCCATGGGATCACAAAGAATCAGACATGAAGTGACTGAGCAACCCAGGCCTCATAGTAAGACTGCTCTTTGGTTTGCTTTTCTCTGGGTGTCCTAACATTTTCCTACTTCCTTTACTCTCTTTCAATATTTGCTCTGCTCTTTGCTTTTGTTAAATGACAGACTTCTTTTTATTTCTCACACTGTTCCTAATGCCCACTTATCATTTGGAAGGTGGCAGGAAAGATGTTAGAGTCCCCAAGCTTTCTTTTCCACTTCAGAAAGCTATCTCTCTTCAGATAACTCCACTGAATTGAAGTTGCCCAATAAAACCTGATGAATATAAAGGCCAGAACTGACACCCAAAGAACTTGAATGTGGATAAACAATAACCCCATAGTAGCTGTCTCTTTCAATAGCCTTTTTAAAAATTTTGTTTTGTTCTCTTTCAGAGTTCTTCTCTATTTTTTGAACAAAAGTTTTAATGTGGAAACTTACAGATATGTACAAGAGTAGGGAAAGCAGATTTCCCATAACCTAGCTCCAGTAATTATTAACAGTTTGTTCATCTTTTTTTGTTTGGTTGGTTTGTGTGTGTGTGTATGTGTGTGTTTCACACACCCTAACCAGGAATCAATCCTGAAACCCCTGCAGTGGAAGGACAGAGACTTTTTTAAGCATTTAAAAAATATGACCCAGCAGTGCCTCGCTTTATTTATTCATTTATTTGGCTGTGCTGGGTTGTAGTTGGTGGCACATGGGTTCTTTGTTGCCACACACAGGATCTTCCTTGTGGCATGTGGGATCTAGTTTCCTGACTAGGGATGAAACCTGGCCCCCTGGGAGCGTGGAGTCTTAGCCACTGGACCGGACCACCAGGGAAGTCCCACACTTTGCCAATCTTGTTCCATTCCACATCATATTTTTTCCAATTTTTATTATGAAAATTATTATTATTATTGTTATTTTTGGGCATGCCACACAACTTGTAGGATCTTAGTTCCTTGACCAGGGATTGAACCTGGGCCACAGCAGTGAAGGTGCAGAGTCCTAGTCACTGGAGCGAAAGGGAATTCCCTGAAAATTATTTTTTAAAAGTCTGAAGAACAGTACAATGATCACCTATAAACCTACCATCTATACTCAACAACTGTCAACATTTTTACCAATTTGCTTTATTGATTTAATTGTGAAATATTTGAGTCTGTTCCCATGCATCACGACCCTTCACTTTAAATAGTTCATTATGTACCTCTTAGAACAGCATTTCTCCTGGATAGCCATAATTCCATTACCACACTTAAGAAAATTAACAATACCTCCTAATATTAGCTAATATTCATGTCTGAATTTCCTCTGCTGTCTCCAAAATGTCTTATATAGCTATAAAAAAAACAAACCAGAATCCAAACAAGATCCACACGTTATATTTGATTATTATTGTCTTTTGAATTTATCGTCTCTTTCCTCCCCCTCTGTTCTATTACATTTTCATTTTGATGAGAACAGGCTAGTTGTCTTGTTGAATGTCTTGGATTCTGGATTTGCTGATTATGATATGTTTAACTTTTTCCTTGATCCCTTGTAAATTTCCTGTAAATTGCAAGTTGGGTCTGAAGGTTTAATTCGATTAAGATTAAACACTTGAGAAGAATACTTAATAGATGATGCTATGTACTACCTGCATCTCATCAAGGACTATGTCAGAGTTGTACTATTAGTGATACAAGGTTTGATCACTTGGATAAGGTGGTGACCTATCTGATCTTTCCATTTAAAACTTTTGGGTTCCTTTCTTTTCTTTTTTTGCAAATAATCATGTGGTGATATTTGTCACCAGGTTAGTATCCTTTTCCCTAACAAATTTTCCCTTAAAGCTTTGATGATTTGATGACACTTGCTTAAGTCAATTATTTCATTTTGGGTTGGAGAATGAATGATTTTCTAATTTTTAAATTTCTCTACATTCATTATATGGAATTCTTGAAAAAAGTTTTCCCTTGTTGACTAAAGATGAACTACAGTTCTTCCTAAAAGAAAAAGTGCTTCTTTCATTTTAATTACCAATTTTCAGAGTAAAGAGTTGGTGTAAAAGTGACCTCCAAGGTGGCAAGTTAGCTTTTTTTCCTATTTGTATTACTATAGACTAGGGGTTTGTCCCAGTAGTCTCTTCTCACACATCCCATTTTCCTGTCTGGTTTATCCATGGCGATTGCCAACTCTCTCCGCACTTAAACGTCTGGGCTTTCGAACCAGCCCGCTAGGGGACACTAGTTTCCTCCCTGCCCCCACACTGCCGCTCTATCATGCTCTTCGCCATTTGCTACCGGTTGTTCTCGCTGGTGCCAACGCTGTCCACGGAGCCGCTCTAGGCTGTTGGGAGGCCGTCCGCATTGCGTGGGGAAGGTTTGGACGACGCAGTCGCCTCGCCGGCCCCCGGGGCGGTTAGCGCTTCCGGGGTCGGAGGGTGCGCGGGGTTGAAAGCGGGCCGCTCCGCCCCGTCCCCCTCCCAGACCAGCAGAGGCAGCAGCCGGAGCAGCCGCAGCCTGCGCCCTCTCCCGCCCGCCCGCCCTCCGCCCGCCCGCCCGCCCTCCGCCGCCCTCCACCCGCCCCGGGGTCTCTTTCCCCCTTCCTCCTCCTCCTCCTCCACCCCCCCCTTCCTCCTCCGCCCGTCCGCGGGGCCCCCCTCGCCTTCCCGCCCGCCCCTATTGTTCCGCCCCCGGCCTCCCGCCCTTCCCCTTCCCGCCCGCTCCCCTTTTCCCCTCAGTCGCCTCGCGCCTGCAGGTAAGCTTCAAATTTTTCCCTCCGCCCGCGGCTATGGCTCTATTTCTACTCTTGCCATCTTTCTTAGCGGGCTCCGGTCCTCGTCACGAGCCCCGGCCTCGCGTAGTCCCGCGTGAGCGCCTGCTCCCTCCTTCTGCTTGGCCGGCCATTCACGCGAGGCCCTGGCTCCGACGAGGCCTAGTAGGCCTCGCGCAAGGCCTCCTCCCCTTCCCCCCGCCTTTTCCCGGTGGCGGCTGCGCAGGAGTCAAGGAGGGCGCGCGCGCGGTAGGGGGGGGGCGGCGGTGGATTTGTTGGTTGAGGGGGGTTGGGGAGGCGATGGCCGGCTTGCTGGCCGGGCGGGTGAGCGCGGCTCCCCGCGGGGGTCAGGCGCTGGCGCAGCCACTCGAGGAGGCGCTACTAGTCTGGCCCCTCCCCCTGGATCGCAGCGCCCCCCCCCGACCGAACCGTTTATTTTTTCCTTCTCTTTTTCTAGTGGAGGGATGGGGGGGTACATTTTTTGAGTGGAAAATGCTTGGATGGCCAAGGGGAGGGGGGCTGTGGAGTTAAAGAAAGGGTAGACGGGCTCCCAGTTACCGAGTTATTCAGGACGTTTTCTCGGGGTAACGAATTTTGAAATTACAAAATGCCTGCCGCTATAGACCCAGACCGAGCTATTTATAGGAGAAGGGGTAATGGATGCAGGATTAACAGCTGGATTCCTGGGGTTGGGTACACTTACATTCTCCTAGTCAGGAGAGAAACATGACAGGGATTTCTTGAGTGGTTTGGTGTTGGAAATGCACCTTTGTGGCATACCTCAAGAAATGGCTTCAAATAGGTTTCCAATTTTCTTGCCTTTTCGAATTTGCTTTTGTCATGGTATTTGTAAAGTGCTTCTTATTCTGTGAGTGAGGATAAGGGATTAAACTGCCAAATTTTTTCCATGTCTTACTAAAGTCGTCCTTACAGACCCAACTATTTTCTCCCTACCCCCAGTACAGTTGTTTTTCCTTGAGTGAAAAGTGTTGAATTCTGGGATTTTTTTCAGCAATTATATTCTGAAAATGGGGGAATGAGGTTCTTTGGGGATGCAAAGCCCTTCTTTTAAGTAATCACATACTTGAGGTAGCCGTGGGGCAGCTTGCTATATACAGGATGGTCTGGCAGCCACTTAACACTTTTAGGATGTTTAGGATACAGCTTTGTGTTACAGCAAAGTTGAAAAGGTGGCTGGTTTTGTGAAGGAGGAAGACTGGCTGTAGGAGAGATCATTGATGTTGTTTTGAAGAGGTGGCTACTAAAAATGTCACTGGAGAAATTTCACCACTTTGGGGAGGTCCTTTTCAAAACTAACACTGTTAGGTCCTAAGGAAGCATTGTAGGCTGATGTATATTCAAAAGCATTCTTTATCCGTTAAAGCAGAAATGTTAGTAACATTGCTTTAGTGCTTACGTGGGGAAAGGGCCTCAGTAGGAAAGTCTCATTACTGCTGTTGCTTAAAACAACCACACAATAAATTTTTAGAGATACCAGCTATCATTTTGATTTCTTCCTTTGGAAGAAAATTTAAGATTAAATAATTTGAATAAAGACTTGAGTAGTAACAGGTTAATGCGGAAACAGGTAAATTCAGATCTTGAGTGACTATCAAGTTTGGTTGGGAAAAGACGACTCAGGCTGCACTTAATGTATTGAGTCATTTCCCAAAGGGGAATGTGGAACCCAGCTTGCATAGAAGGCATTTCAGATAATGCCTTTTTCAGTGAGGTTGTTGATTTAAATCTTTTAAAAATTATTTGGTGACGTGTATTCACATTCAGAATTTTAAGGTGAAGATACATCTTAATTTTTTTAACCTAAAAATTGCTGCCAATAAAAACATTTACATGTGTCCTTTGTAGCTTTCAACCTGAATGGCTTCATAATAGGGAAGCCAAAGTCATAGCCCTCAGTGTATAGTTAGCTTGAGGTTTGCCCTCATGATTTCCAGGTGTTTCTGTATTCTTTGGAAGCTTATTCTGCTAAAGGACAACTGGTGCAGGTTCAGCAGTTCCCCTTAGAACCATTGCCAATTGAAGGAATCTTTCACATCCTGAGAGTCAGCGGAAACCCTATCATTAATGAGAGTAGACTGGAAAGTTGCTTTATATACTTTGTAACAGAATCTGAGCTGTTAATGCAGTGTGCTGGATGTATACAAGCCTGCCGACTGATACACTGTCATTTAAGGAAGAGAGTCAGCTAGAAAACATTGATAATGACTAAAGTAACATTGGGAAGTATTTCTATTGTTTCCTACTCTGAGTTTGGTCATGTTTGCATTTCAGTTTTTGGCTTTCACCCCCACCAGTGACCAAAGACTTGACCACTCAAAGTCCAGCTCCTCAGAACACTGCTCGACATGGACACCGGAGTGATTGAAGGTGGATTAAATGTCACTCTCACCATCCGGCTACTTATGCATGGAAAGGTATGCAACAGCTTGGGAAATTGGGTCATAGTAACTGCTAGAGGAGGGGCCAGGAAGAGAGGGCATGGATCTTGGAGCTCATCAGATTAGCTCTGTGGGAAGTCTGGCTTTAGCACTCCTCCTCTGGTGGACTAGATGAGACTGTAGTGGGAAAATGGACAGACTTTACTAGGAAGCTCCACTGAGCACGAAAGGCTTAACCAGAGGCTAGAGCCAAAACTATCTGGATGATAAGATTTTTCTCATGGATGTTGTTATAGCTTGTGATAGGTAGATTTCCACTGCCCAAACAATTTTGGGTAACTTTAAGGTGAACTGGTATTTGATATTTTTAAAAATGATTTATATTAAAGACAGCACTTTATTACTCCACTATTTCTTGACAATTCTTTGATAGCTTCCCTTATGTTTTGAGCAAAGAAAATAATAAGCCTTTCCATTCCCCTTCCCAGTGAATCCTAGTTTTTCCATTGCTTTGGATTGTTTTAAAAATTACTTTTTGTGATAACCAATGCTTCAAGTTTCCTTGTATTTGACACTAGTATTCTCCATTGTAGGAAGTTGGCAGTATCATCGGAAAGGTAAGGCATTAGTTGAACTCTTAATCACTATTTAGTCAGCCTGGGTTTAAATAATAATTGGAACTCATTTTTGACTTTCCCTCTTTCAGAAAGGAGAATCAGTTAAGAAGATGCGCGAGGAGGTGAGTTATTGAGGATGGAGGGATAGGGACTGTTAACTTGGAAAGTTAGACACTTCTAAAACAAAAGCAAAGTTTCTGTTTAATGAGAGATTGGTAGGGAGAAGTTGTTTTTTTTTTTTTTTTTTTTTTTTTAATATTTTGGGTGCACTGTGGGAACATGGGATCTTAGTTCCCCAACCTGGGCAGTGGAAGCATGGAGTCTTAACCACTGAACCACCAGGGAAGTGTCCCAGAAAAGGGAAGATCTTAATAGGAGAAGCTGGTATTTTTCTGGCTTGGGTTATTTGTATGACAAATAGTATGCTGGGAAATGTTTTAGGAAGTCTGCATTCAAGACTTAAAGCAGCTTCTGTAGTTTGTTGGAGGATAAATATGGAGCTGTATTTTAAATGATGTTGATGATGCCTTTTATCAGGATCATGTACATAGGCAGCTTCTTGCCCGTCTTGTTTAAGAGGGATTATTTATATATTTGTATGTGTGTCTGTGCTTAGGTTTTTTTGTCTATTAACCTTTTGGCTCTGTTTCTATCCAGAGTGGTGCACGTATAAACATCTCAGAAGGGAATTGTCCTGAAAGGATTATCACTTTGGCTGGACCCACTAATGCCATCTTCAAAGCCTTTGCTATGATCATTGATAAACTGGAAGAGGTTTGTTGTTCCCTGCCCCTCATTCTTTATTTTTTATTGCTTCTTGATAGCTTAGTGATTTCCAAGAGCTTTTAAAATTGAAGAACAGACTAGGTCATAAAGCTCTGTAAATGGGTTCTTTACTCCCATTCAGCATCCCCAAAATTGGACCATTTATAGTTAAAAAGTCACTTCAGTTGGTTAGAAAAATACCATTGGCCATAGAAGAACATGAGTTTGAACTATGCTGGTCTGCTTGTACTTTGATTGTTTCAATAAATAATGTATTACAGTAGTATAAAATATGTACTGTGGAATTACAGTCAGCGATTGGTTGACTCTGTGAATGTGGAACTATGGATAAGTTACACTTGGACTTTTGACTGGGGTGAGGGGTCAGCACCCCTAACTTCCAGCTATAGTTAGAGTGCTCACTTTGGCAGCACATATGCTACAATTGGAATGATACAGAAGGGATTGATGTGGCCCCTGTGCAAGGATAATACACAAATTTGTGAAGCATTCCATATTTTCCCAATTATGAGTCATTGGGGGTTTACATATACAGTGTAAGGAATATAGTCAGTAATACTGTAATAACTTTGTTTGGTAACAAACGGTTACTAGACTTACTTTGATCATTTTTTTAATGAATTTAAATGTCAAACAATACTTGTACACCTGAAACCATAGTGTACATTGACTGTGCTTGAATTTAAAAACAAGAACAAAAAAACCCCAAATAGTTTGTTATTAGGGACTCTAAAAAATGTGAAAAAACAGCATCTTTTACTTCTTTACCAACAATTTGAAGGTATGCCACCATTGTGTTCATAATTATGTCCCCTGACTCTTAGTTGAGTGAACTAAATTAATATGGATTTGTTAGGAGCCCTGCTAAATACTAATATACTCTATAAATACAGGTAGGCAGTTACACATTTAAAAAAAAGCCTGGTAACTGTCAGAGCTATACTTGGAGGGGAGGGAATAGTTATCAGAAGCAAAATGTCAATAGTGGGGATTTTTTTTCTGTTTATTAAACTTTCTCAACCTTACAGTGCTGAACCATCATTGCCCTCGGTTCATCCAGTTTTCAGCCTCCCAGCTTCTGTAGTAATGCTGCTAATAATGCAATTGATACTGCAGGCAGAGGAGGGCTTCTGGGCTGTTGCTAATGCCTTAATGGTGCCTGAAATCTTACTCTTGCCAAGATCAGAAATGTTATCTTTCTGACCTGTAAGACCTTGCTAATCCAGAGCTTGTAGCTTTAAAAAAATTCAGAAAATCTATTCATACTTTAACAAATAAGAAACATGGTCTTGACTTAAGGGGCTTATGTCGGAGAAATTCCCAGGTCTATCTAAATACATACTATATACATAGAGATTAAGCTAAATCCTCAGAAGGATAAATTTAGTTAGTTTATAGACAAGATGCAGCATATTGTTATGGGAGAGATTATGGGCTTTGAAGCCAATACAGTCTTTTAGTTTAAAATCTACAACTTTTCAGTTGTGATTGGGGTAAGGACTCAGCTTCAATTTCATACCAAGAAAAAAGGATAAATAAAAGTACACTATTTTTAATCTCTACCTAGTTTAAGAGGACAAAATTGGTCACTTGAATTTGGGTTGCATTGTCTCATCTTTTCATGTTTAATGTTGACTTCACCAGTATTGTTTTATTTTGCTGAGAAAACTTATTTTACTTAACAAAATAAGTTTTCTCTCTACTAAGAACACTGCTTCTGGCATGAAGGAACATATATTAAGGCTAAATCTGAGGATATTTGTAGGCCATTTTATTTTTTTAGTAATAAGTTGTTATTGTTTGGGGCAGGGGCAATGTTTAAATGTTGTTGGAGATCATGACATAATATGTCCCTTATAAGGTTGTTTTATGCCAGTTAGGGGATCCCAGGGATCTGTTTAAACTTGTATATTCTTGTGGTGTTTTGACTAATTTCTTTTTGTAGGACATCAGCAGCTCTATGACCAATAGCACAGCTGCCAGTAGACCCCCAGTCACCCTGAGGCTGGTGGTCCCTGCTAGTCAGTGTGGCTCTCTCATTGGGAAAGGTGGTTGCAAGATCAAGGAAATACGAGAGGTTGGTTAATTTGTGCTCTTTCTCTTTTTGAAGTGTAAATTCTAAATGAGCTTCCTCTACTAGCTTTTATTATCTAGGAAAAGTTAGCATTTATTGAGATGAAGATTTTTATTAAAGTAATAGTCCTAGAAGACTATAATTTGGTTGATATGCATATTTTTCTTAGATTTCATATATTTCAACAACAGTAAATCAGAAAAGTTAGCCAGAATTTCCAGCTATTGCGTGGGACCTGTTGGTGACTTTTCCATGAGGCTACATGATCCTTTTTTATGTCTAAAGAACTTACAATTTGATATGTAATAATATCAAGTGTTTTTCTTGGCCAAATTCTTAAATAGCTTGGAAGAAATGAAGGTATATTGGGATATAGTTGTAATTCTCCCTTCAAAATTATGAAAGTTAATGGTGAATTATGGGAGCTTTTATTTATATCTGGGAGTTACCGAATTGGATGTTGGGATGAAATTTGAACAGCTCCTATTCGAATTGGACTTATCTGGGAGCCTATTGTACATACTATGTGAGCAGGGATTTTTATTTTGCTCATTGATATATTCCAAGTACCTGGGATGGTGCTTGGCACATAGAATGGGCTTAATATAAACATTTGCTGAATAAAAGGTGGGTGATATTTATGAATATTTTGTTTGATGACCCACAGAGCTATCATTAAATGAGAGGAAACTGTGTAGAAGGACCTTTCTCTTAAGAGCAGGTTAAATTTAGGCTGTTATTCAGGCTTATTCTCAGCTTTCAGAGGCTAATTTATTTATAACTGTGATTAAACAATCTTATCTGGAATAAGGAAAGAGAGGGGAGGGAGGATTAAAAGGGTTAGATAGGAGATGGGATAAATGTTTACTGAGTTTTAGACTCTAAAATTTCTGCAGGGAGATGTAAATGGTATGAATGATCTGTTTCTCTGATTTTTAAAATTTCTTTTTACCCCAAAGAGTACAGGGGCTCAGGTCCAAGTGGCAGGGGATATGCTCCCCAACTCAACTGAGCGGGCCATCACTATTGCTGGCATTCCGCAATCCATCATTGAGTGTGTGAAACAGATCTGCGTGGTTATGTTGGAGGTAAGCCCTCAGGCTCATGCTGAGAATGGGGGGGAGGGTGATTTAGGGAGACAGACTGATCTATATTTAGTAAGACTAGAATTAGGTGAGGCTGTTAGAAGCCTCACATGGGGGTGGGGAAGAGGTTCCCTGAGTTCATCTTTTCCTTCTCCCAGCTTTGACTTTTCTTATAGTCCAAGCAAAAATAGAAACTTAAGCAGCAGTGATCATTTGGTTTATAGCAATTTTAGCAGGGTTGGTAGGGGGAAGATTTGCTACTTGGAATTTGAGGACAAAAGATGTATCTGGGGTCTTGAGAAGCTAAGTTAAATTGCCTTTCAGGTTACAGTATTTTGGCTACATGCAACTTTGATATGTTTAAATTAATTTCTATGTTATAAGGCAGGATTATTCAAAATGATCTATAATAACAAAAAATATCCATAGTAGTGTTTCTGAATGACTTACGAGGTCCTGGTGGATGCTATTCAGTTAACAAAAAGAATAATAAAATTAAGGAGAATTAAACCTTTCTAGAATTGTCATAGGGAATTGGTCCCATATTGGTGAGAAAGGAAAGTAGAACTTTTAGGTAGAGTTTAGGAAACTATTGACTGAATCATTGAGCTATTAATGGAAAGTCCTGAATTACCCTAGATAAAAAGTTTGGGAGCTTTATTTCCTATTTGATTTTATTTCCTATTCAGGTCAAAATGTAGTTACAAAGGTACATGGGTACATCTAGAGGTTTTGGTTTTTTGTGTTAATTAGCACAATTTGAACACATGGAAATAATGCCTAAATTATTACAGGGGAATCTGCCTTGATGAGAATTAGTGTGAACTGTATAGTCCACGGACCATCTTACTGTTTTAGAGGCAAATAACTGCTGATGATTTGAGATTAGATCTAGCCAGAGACAAAGTTGATAGGTGAAGGGGTGGAAATAATAAAGTTTTTAATTTAACTGACCTGTGTGAGCTTAAGCCACACAGCTGAAGCAGCTTTGAAACCTTATCTCTTTTTGTTTTTTTCCCCTCTGACTCTCTCCCAGTCCCCCCCGAAGGGCGTGACCATCCCGTACCGGCCCAAGCCGTCCAGTTCTCCGGTCATCTTTGCAGGTGGTCAGGTAAGAAGTTTTTTATTGCTGGGCTAAGGTGAACAAGATTGTATTTGAAATGTCAACTTTGCCAGCAGCACACCAGGCCACTCTGCATGCTTGCTGAAATCTGTACTCTGGCCATAGTTTGACCTGCTTTCAGTTTTATTTTTTGTACTGAAGAAAGCTATGAATGCCACCTTATTATTAGCAGGCATTGGGAGTTTTGTAGGCACTCGGAAGAGGTAATCTACTTAGTAATTTAAGGTGGGTTGGGTTAGAAGAAAAGATAAAATTGCTTTGATGTCACTGCTGTCCCTACCCCCACCCCATCCATGTTTTTTCATGTGTGGGGTGTTCTTTAGAGGTCCAAATAAAACATAATAAGGAGTTGGACCTCTGAAATAGATTCTTGGATGGTGGTCTCAAATTGGGGGCTCCTGAAATTGAGTGTCCTACAAACTTCCCCTTTTCCCCACCTCACCTCCCCTATTCCTACCCCTTCACTCCCAAATTCCAGTGTGTTGTCCCTGGGCTCTTAACCTCAAACACTGGTTTGAACCCACATGGCATAACTGAAATCAGCTGGGGTAAGGGTTCAGTGTCTAGGAGCGGGAAGAGCATGTTGGGCTGTGACCTTTGGTGTTAGAGTAAGAACACCAAAGCACCCCTTGGCCTCTCCTCCTTCACCAACCTAAACTCTGGATCCTTGGTACATGGTTTATTCTGAAGTTAGAGTTTTATGACAAAAGGCACTGATTAGCACCATGTTAGTTTTATGCTTTTTGGTTAGCGTTTGAGGCATAGGTCAGTTTTAAAATAATTGGGATTCAGGCTGAAATAGTGACCTTCATTTTGGTAGCTGCCTAAACAAGTACAAGTGTCCCTTTTCCTACGTGGGGCTGACCTGTTAACAAACGCAGATAACTCACCTATTTCCATCTTGTATTTAAACTGGGGGAGCTCTTAGAGTCCATCTCATTCCCATTCTATTGAATTGTCATAAAACTGAACAAGTTTTGGGGAACTTAGTTTGTCTTGTAATTCTGGAAGCTTTCATAGGAAGTTAATCATATCACAGTTTTGTACTTTTTAATACTAGCATTGTACAAACTGGTTTGGTCAAAGTGTGCTTCATGAGTCTGGGTAGTTAGGCGGATAAACAAAGGCCCAGAGTTAGAGTAGCAGGTTTAGCTTCAGGTGTTTTCCCTTCTCCCCTGGAACTACAAGTTCCTACTTTTCTGGATTCTTCCAGGTCACTTGGGATTATCTAGAGTCCATACCGCACAGCAGCAGTCCTCTCTGTTTACAATTCTACCTTCATTTCCCTTTCCTTCCTTCCCCTTCCCACTTCCCCCTTCTTACCTCTTTGCTTTCCTTCCCTCCCTCCCCTTTATTCAGTTGACCACTCTAAAAGCTTGCAGCTTCTTCTTCCATGAGTGGCCCTGTCTTGGATTATTCCCATGGGCCTTTTTAAATGGACCAGTTTATGCATTGTCCACAGGTGAACCTGTGTCTTTTGTTCCTTTGTGACAAAGTGGGCTCTATAGGGGTGCAGTTTAATCCCACATTGACCAGGAGCTGGCATCAGCTCTGTTGCCCCACTCCTTCATTCTTACTGAAAATAGTCCAATTGTGCAGTGTGAAATCTGCCACTATAGGTAACTTTTTTTTTTAATTCACTGATTGCAGCTCGTTTCAAATTGTGTTGTGAGCTCCTTTTTAAAGGAAAAGAAAAAATTAAACAACTTTTTTTGTGTGAATTTCATGCTGGTGACAAGGTGCCGGATTGACAGCCCTGGAGACTGAAATCCTCTATTTATCCACAGGACAGGTACAGCACAGGCAGCGACAGTGCGAGCTTTCCCCACACCACCCCGTCCATGTGCCTCAACCCTGACCTGGAGGGACCACCTCTAGAGGTGAGAGGGGATGTTCAGTCTCCAAGGCTCACTCAATCCTTCCGCCTCAGCCGAGACTGCCAACACGCGGGGGGCCAGTGGCGCTGGTGATTTTTGTGCTGTGGACACCACCTGTCCACGGGGACCTGGACTGACCCCCCCCACCTCATTTCACACAGGCTGCGTAGCCCACCAGATGGTAACACCAACTCTTTTTTTTTTTTCCCTTTTTTTTTTTTCCTTTTTTTGTTCAACCCCTTTTCCCTGTCTCCTATTCCTCCTACCCCATTTTCACCTTCCCACCCCCACCTGGGTACACTTCTGGGGGTACTGGCCACTGTGATGTGAGAAGCTTCACATCCTGTTAACCAGCTGCTCCTTTCTTCCCTTCCTGATTCTCCTTGCCCCCCACCCCATTGCCCTAAAGACCCAGCTCCCTTTTTGGGAGGTTATGGTGTGGGGGGAGGAGGGCGTAGTGGGAGCTGCAAGTGCCTTGTATGGAGGGGAGGTGGGAGAAAGCAGGACCTAGAACATAAGATTTTTTCTTTTTTTTTTTTTCTATATGTATTCCTATGGTCAGCTCCCTAGTGCTAGGGACCCAACTAGCTTCCAGTGCACTTAAGATCATTAGGCAGATGTAGAGAAAAGTCAGATAGGAAAAGGGAAGTGTTTTGTTTTAACATGCCGTGTGGGTCTGTGCAGATATAAAACATGTCACCATGATTGGTAGAAGGGTTGGGGTGGTTGAGGAAAAAAAATCATTTTCCTCCTAGGCCATCTTGTACAAAGGGAGAAAGAAGGGGGCTCAGGCAATCAAGGCATTGTTTAATCCTATCTCCCACATTTTCGTTAAGAAACAAATGTGTTATTTTGTCTTTGATTGCAGGGAACATGGCTCCCTTTATAGGCATCCTGAAATAAGCCATCATATTTAGGGTATAAAGAAGGCCAACTCGGGTCTGACTGTATTTGTGAGATACCATCTACTGCTCAACCCCTGGCCTCCCCATTCTCTGGTTCAACTCTGGCTTCCTGGCTAGTTGAAATGTCTCCCCCTACCCCCCCACCCCCCAACTGGGTGGCTGTCCGTGATTGGTTTTTAATAGGAACTGTTTTCCTCCTTTTGTAGGCCTATACCATTCAAGGACAGTATGCCATTCCACAGCCAGATGTAAGTTTTGTTTTCACTTGTTTTGAAAAGCTCCCTCTCCCTTCCAAAATTGTCTCAGTCCTTTCTCCATGTAGGCAGAAGTGAGCTGGGTCTCAAACATTTGCAGTCTTGTTTCCCTCACAAGGTGAAGTCTGTATTTTGGCCCTTAAATAATCTTTAATCAGGAAAAAGTAGCACCTTGTTTTGAAATTTAATCCCTGGAAATTATAATAGATTATTCTACTTTCTCCCGTGTTACAGATTACTCTGAAAGAGAAATGTTCCACTGTTTACCGTCATTGGTTATCCCAGGGCACAATGTAAATTCACAGTGGACTGTGCATCTTTGCATGAAGTCCTTTCTATGGAGGGAGGGTGAGGGAGTGGGAGGTTGGGTTCGCTTTTGTGTACTCAGTCTGAGGTGGTAATGTAAAAAGCTTCTGGAGGGGTGGGAAAGGGACTTATTTACACAGGGAGGGTTAGGAAGTGAAATATTTGGATTCAACTCAGTGAAATTCCTTGTCACTGAAAACTCCAATTTAAAAAGTGCTGGTATTTAGACTTTTAAGGGCATTTCCTTCTGCACTTACTCTCTGCCCTTACTAACCTTTTCAGGTGCTGAGCTTTAGATTTGAAAAGTTGGAGTTTGGCTTTTGGTTAGTGGTAGGCCCCCGGAGGAGAAGTAGACTTGAAGAGAGATGGTTTTACAACAGCCAGGACAGTTTATATAGATGAAGAAAAATAGCTATAGAAATCATAGGGTCAGGGTTGCTAAACCCAGTTTGGTTTCGCCTTAATCTCTCCTCCTTGCAGTCTCCCTATCCCCTCATTTCCTTCCCTCCTCCCAGTACTGACGGAACCCTGCATGGTGTGTTTTTCCCTAGCACCACTGCACAGTTTGTTTACCTAGCCTGTCTGTGCTTGTCCCTGGGGCAACTGTTGCAATGGCTGCAAACACCTTCATTAAATAGCCCACAAGGGGGTGGTTGTCAGGCGGTGCTGCTGCATTTCACACACCCCAAACGCATATATTCTCTTTGTACTGATACTCTATTTCTAACCCTCACCTTCTTGTGCCCATCCCCAGGATTGTGATACCAGCCCCATTCCTTAGCCTCTGTCATAGTTTGAGTAGTAGCCAACTTTGAGGATCAGGAGCTCTACATTTTCCAATTTGAATGTGCTTGAGCTTTGGCTGTGTTACTCTTTTAATGTCAACCTCTTCTGTTTCCTTCCTGCAGTTGACCAAGCTGCACCAGTTGGCAATGCAACAGTCTCATTTTCCCATGACGCATGGCAACACCGGATTCAGTGGTATGGATACCTCAGTGTTGATTTTTGTAAGGTGTAGTACAAGACAGAGGCCAGCCCCAAGGTCTCCATTTGACATCTGTTTAAAACAAACTTCATTACCCAGCGTCCTGCTGGCTTAAACTTGGCTGTTTTCTATGGCTAAACCGAAGGAGGTAATATGTTTGTTAACTTGGTTTTCATTTGGGGTGAGTTATTCTAAAAGAGAAAAAAGAAAGGCCCTTGGAAGGTTTGGGGTGAGATCTGGGGATGCTTGTCAGGCAAAGGGTAGGCTGATATTTCTTCTAACCCGTCCTTATCGCTGCCCCTTTGATCTGATTGGCACCCCCTTTCTCTCCACCAGCTATTCATAGATCTGGGTAGAAACAATCCATTTGTGTAGTGTGTTTTTGTTTTGTTTTGTTTTTTTGGGCTTTTCTATATAAGGAATAACTTGTCCGATAGGGTTAGGATGAGACCACCAAACTCATTTTCACTTGTATCTTAACAGGCATTGAATCCAGCTCTCCAGAGGTGAAAGGCTATTGGGGTAATGATTAAAAAAAAAATCTGTAGTATTCTACTGTTATATTAATAAACTGGTGGGAGTCTTGTTTCACTGCCCATGACATACCAGCAGAACATGCACATGGCAAAAAGGAGCTGAGAGAGCAAAGCGGGGGTGGGCCTGGTGCCCCTGAGGGTCCCTTGATGGATCTGGCCTACCCCCTTCTAAAAATGTTGTTTCAGCAGCCACAGCTGAGAGCAGGACTAGACTTACAAGTTAGCCAGCTGGCCTTGTCTAGTCCAGGTGTCATATAGATGGGTATGGGTGTTTGCTGATAGGATTTTTTTTTTTTTTTCTTCTTTTTCTTTGGAAAGCAAAAACCAGAACAAATTATTGAGCAAAGGACAGGGAGTAGTTTGGAGAAATGAAATTCCCACACCTCACTGCCATTTCTTTCTCACTGACCTTTAAGTGTAGGTTAGGGTAAGGGTGTTGGGATTGGTTAATCTGGTATAGGTATATTTAAAGCAACTCTGCATGTGTGCCAAAAGTCCATGTTACCCAGTAATAGGCATGGTAGTGGTGCTGGTGATAGCATCAGGTGAGATAAAATTGGGATACAACAATAGGAAATCCAACCAGAAAAGGGGAGAAGTGCAGAAGTACTTGGTTAGATTTCGGTCCTGAGAATTGAGGATACCACATCCCCTTGCCCCGTGCTTCCACCCCCTTAGACCCTAATAGCCTGGGCTTTGCAGGAAATGGCATGAAATCAGCCTCTTTTGTTGGTACAGAGGAACCTTTCCAGCATTATTTCTACACCCCTCTCCCCCTCTTTCCTCTTTGGAGGCTTCCAAGTTAGAGATGAATCCCAACAGCCAATGCTGGGTTTCCAGTTCATTTTCCTTCTGTTAGGTTAATGTGCAAACCAGCGGGAGTTGTATGCTGTGCCTTGAACTTCTTTGCTGTCTTCTGTCTTTTAGCAGGTTTGGATGCATCTGCTCAGACTACTTCTCATGAACTCACCATTCCAAACGATGTAAGTAAAAACAGAGGTTGGGCTACTCTTAACACCTTGGGGAAGAAAATGGAGTTACAGGCACTAAAATTCTTAAAACTGTAAAATCTCAAATAAAAACTGATGGAGATTGATGAAATTATTGTGTGAGTTATCTTGAGCCAGAGGAAACTTTTTGTCTCAAATAGAAATTCCCATTTGCTTTTGCATCTTGTAGAATCTGCATATGTAATCCCTAATGGAGTGGTCATTAGATGTTATCTGTGCTGTCCAACATGGTAGTCACTAAGCACATGTAGCTGTTTGAATTGAGAATAATAAAATGATAAACTCAAGTTTGTCAATCTCACTGGCCACATCAATGTTCAGTAATGACATTATTAGTGTCTACGGTATTGGAGAGTGCAAATGTTGACCAATGGTTTACTTTTTTCCTAGGCAAAAGCGTTAGAAATTAGCCAGAATCCTTGTCACTATAGTAAAGTAATAATCATGGCAGGATGAGTTAAGGCATCTTTATTGCCAAAAACAGAATAGGTTTATCATCATCTTTGCACTGCTTTGTCTTTGGAATTAGTACTCTGAAAGAAATGAGCTAATGGTCCTAGGAGTCACTCAGTTCAGAGTTGAATGCCATGTTTGTGGGCCTGAGGTATAGAAGCCTGAGGGGTGGGGTGGAATGCTGGGACCTAGCCATGCAACTCTTAATTTGGTATGCCTTGTTTTTCTTCCTTAAGTTGATTGGCTGCATAATCGGGCGTCAAGGCGCCAAAATCAATGAGATCCGTCAGATGTCTGGGGCGCAGATCAAAATTGCGAACCCAGTGGAAGGATCTACTGATAGGCAGGTTACCATCACTGGATCTGCTGCCAGCATTAGCCTGGCTCAATATCTAATCAATGTCAGGTAAGGGTTCCCTATCTTTTGTGTTATTGGTGCCAACACAAGTAATGTGTGTGTTGGGAAAAGTTACACTGTAATATTAAGTATGGGATTCTCTGGGGGATGGAAATGGGAAGGGTAGAGATTGCAAAAGAAAAAGTATCTAGCTCTACTTCTCATCCTTTAGTATAGGGGGGGAAAGTAACCAGACTGTAATGAGTTTGCATGGGGTTGGGGAAAGGGAAGTGGATTGTTTGCATTTGACTTTTTGTTGGTTTGGGGAATGGAAGGTATGGAGCATGTCTTCACTTTGTAGGACTGCTCTGGCTGGAGCACCCATACTGACTTAAAACCAAATGTAGGTCTCATTGTAGGTGTCATACAGACTAATACTTCACTGAGTTTAGGCTCCCAAGCACCCTTAATTGAAATAAAGATAATGACAGCAAGATAGTTTCTTCGAAGCAGTCATTACTGTTTATTCTGAACACATCCATTTGTGCCATTGTGTTCCATTGTTTAGAGCTTGTGTGAAAGGAGAGGTACAGGTATTGGAAGTTTCTAGAAATGCTTAGTATTTTCTTTACCCCCCACCATCTCATCTCATCCCTTATTGACCTGCTGAGGTTTTACTTTTCTTATCCAAAGGTAGCTAATGTTAACACACACAGTTGCAGCAGCACTGTTACAGTTAATGGGCATCTTGCAGGGCATTTTGTATTTCTTGCTTTCTCAGCACATGTGCTTAAGTCATGTTCTTAATTGCTTACTAACATCTTAAAGCAGCCCATTCCGTAAGGGACTTAGTTTTCCCTTTTATGTAGACTTTTACCTAAGTTGTTTCTCTCTGTCACAATTAGTTGGTCTCTGTTGTGTAGACAGATTTTATGGGTTCCTAAATGTGTAGTGCAAGGGAAAGGAATTCATAAGTATGGTATGGGGTCTATTTTTTGCCATGCTTACGCTGACCATATATTTATTCCATGGTCTTTTATCCCCTGTAAGAATTTATCAGTTTCCCAGTAGTGGTTCCATCTGTTATCATATCTCGTTATGCCTTGAGGTATTTTCTTGTCTTTGTGTAGAAAAGATTTCTATACCTAGATCTGCTTTCTATCGTCTTGCTGTTTGCAAGGGTTTGTTTCCCTGTTTCTGACTGTGGTGCTGTATTGTTAAGAGGCAAGAATTACGTTCTTGCAAGCTGGACGTGTCTGCTTGAGTAGATGTGCACTGAATATTGTCAGATAGTGTTTCCATGTAACCTGCTTGCCTGACCCCTCTACTGGGTTGATGGCTAAGTCTTAAGGAAGCAAAACTTGGGTCCGCCTTCATTTCTTGATTTAGTCACTCTTTTCAGGACCATCCTTTTTACATGAAACTGCCCAAGCTGTGGATTTGGGTCAAAACTTTAAAAAAAACTTGATTTATTAACAATCAAGGGCTGTGCATGCACGCAGCTAACTCATACTGGCCCAATTTGAACACAGAAAGAAGACTGATTTTATTATGAATACTAGGCAAGAAAGATGTCTCTGTTTTTAGTAATAGACTTTGAGAGTTTCTGCTGATTGTGGCAGCTTTTATGGATTTTAACTGTCCTTGGATTTAGGTAGACAAAATGGGGGTCTTGAGGAGCCTCCCTGCCTTGGAAGAGTTAGTCTTATGCCATAGGATGTCCAACAGACTTCAGCACATACCTGCAGTTCTGGCATAGGCCCATGGAGGCATTGGGAGCTACAGGTCATCACTATTACTTAGAGCTCATTTTAGAAGTAGAAGTGATGTTTTTAGTTCATTAAACTGAATTTTTCAGCAGTGCATGAAGTTTCTCTTCTCTAGTTTTGTAAAGTCTGTGTAAGAAGCATGGTCAGTTAAACAAAAGAACCTTCTTTTCTCCTCACCCATCACCAGAAATAAGGCTTATCTATGCTTCTGTTTTCAGCAATTTTCATTGAAAATGCTACAGAGTTTGAAATGAGTGACCTACTTTGGGCTCTTGTCCCTTTCTATCCTGATATATTAGTTAGTTGACTGGCAATGGAAACAAATTTTGATATTAATTACAGGGGAAAAAAAAACAATTTGAAAAATTCTCGGGGTTAGTGTCCCAAAGCTTCACAAGTGCTTGGTGGATGAAACATTTATTTGTTTGGGAATTGATGAGTATTCTTTCATTTTCTGCTTGAAATCTTTTTCTGCCTTTTGGGTTGCATCAGTATGTCAGGTACATTAAAGTGTGTGATGTCTTTTCTCAGTCCGTCAGCCTTTTCTTCACGTAGAAGTTCTCGATAGCATTGGAATGGAATTTGGCAAAGTATGCATTTTTAGAGGGTGGGACACAGAATAAAAGCTTGTCACAAGCTGATAGAAGTTTTCTTAGTTGGCAACAGAGGCACTTACTGATAAGCGGATTTTGTCCTGTACTTTGCCCTTTTGTGGTCTTCCCTTCCACCCACCCTTTTTTTTTTGTTCCTTTTTTTCCTCTGTTACAGTTTAGAAAACGCTAAACCCTCCTCCCAGGCAGCCTCCGTCACGATCCCCGATCACCTCAGCATCAACCTCTCTCAACCCTCCACCCCTTCTTCTTCTTCTTCCTCCTCCACCACCACCCCCTCGCTCGCCACAGCGGGGACCTCCGACGCACCCTCCAGCCTCCCCAACCCTCTTCCGACCGCCCCTTGTGTCTCCAGTCTGCTTGGCATGAAACCCATCCCTCTCCTGGCTCTAAATGTTGTGTCTGCTGCTAAGGGTACCGGGGCTTCAGCTACCACCACCACCACCTCTGCTGTGCCATGTGTAACTAACAAACTGAAAGGCGAGAAACAGAGATTCTCTCCCTACTGATGGCATATGTCTTGGGGCACCCCCTCAAGTATTTCATGGTTTTTTTTCCCCTTTGTTAATATTGGTGAGAACCAAACAATTGTGAGCTTGTGACCGTTTCCTTTTTACTGTTTCGGGGGGATGACAGGGTGGGGGTAGGGGCTATGGGAAACTGTGTTTAGGTTTAGGCCATTTCTGCTGAGTGCCTGTTTCAGAGTCTGACTTGTTGAATTCTTTATCTAGAGCCACAGTTCTTGCTCTTCTTTCTCATTCTGTTACTTTTTGTAGCTTTATTCTGCCTTGCAATATAACAATGTGTTAGGCTCTGTGTTAATGAATAAAAAATTCTCAGTTAACTTTTTTTTTCTTTTAATTATTTCATGGTTAAGTTATCAGCTGTCCTCCTTGGCCAGATTTGTGTTTCTAGTTGTAATAAAGTTGCCACAGTAAGAACCTTAGTTGACTGCTGTGTAGGAAAGAAGTTTTTTCTTTACCCAGAATGGGGAGGCAAGTTGGGAAAAGTCTAATAAAGTTTGCCAGCTTCTGTCTGCATTCCTCTGAACTAGTATTACTTAAATCTCAAACAACCAACCAGTGACATTGCCTCAAATTTGGCAAGATCCTGCCTGTTTATCCTAAATCAACTCTGATTACTCAAACAGGACCCTTTACCCTTTTATCCCCACCAACCTGTCTGTACCAACCCTGTCATAACTTAGAGGATTAAAGACCTGTAAGATCAACTTTAACTCATTGATCCACTTAAGATTGTTCTAAATTGTCCAAAGCCTTATTCTTTTTTGTATCCCAAGATCACAGTTCTCTCTCCATAAGAGTAGAGATGCCCTGAGTAAAATGGGGGAAGGCCTCTGATAGTCTCCACTTAGCCTGAGTGTATATTGCCAGAGTAATGAAAGTACAGTGCTCTTAGGGCTTAGGAGAACCAGTGTGGAGACTTTTTTTTCTTGGTGACCTTTTCCCACATCCCCCTTCGGCTTACATTGTTTAAAATACCTAATTATATTGTAGTATATTAACTACAGTATATTGTTGCCCTTAAGATTGGGGCTGTAAACAAAGTCTGTATGAAGGACTAGTGGGGTGTTTCATTGTCCAGATGGGGGTTTTGTTGGTTGGTAGATGATGCTTTATCATGTGGTGCAGTGCCCCTTAGTAAGCTTTTTTAATACCTTGCTGATACCATCTCTCCCCAGAAACCTTTTTTTTTTTTTTTAATTTTTTACCTAGTTCTTTACCTAATGAGTACTCCCTGAAGGATTGCTGGGAAGAAAGTCAGAGGTTTTTTTTCCCCTAAGTGCTTGCTGACTAAAATCCAGAGGTCCTTGGTGTTCAATTTTTTGTAGCAGCCTACAGCTCCCCCATGTGGTCTTTCTTTTCTAGAGTCCTTAATATATTTTAGTTGGGTTTTCCCTTTTCTTTGTTCTCTTTCCCTGCCACCCCCAATTCCTGCCCATACTGGGTGTAAATTCTGGACAATTCTTTTTGAGTTCTTTTTGGTGTCAGAGTGCCACCACCTTCTTGTGTGAACTTACTAATTTTTTTAAATCCTAGATCTGTTTGCAGCAGCTCCTTTCCTGAACCTTCAGTTCCTACTTAAGTCTTTGATTAATGGTCTGTTTTTTATGTTGCCCTAGATCATCCCATTTTGAGGTTGGCAAGAATCTGTCCCCTATTAACTGTTCTCCTTTATACTGAGGTCAAAATACCATTTCTGACTTGAAACTATATGCAGTTTGTAATTGAAGGAGCTCTGTGTTTCCTGGCTTTCCTCCTGGCCAGTTTTTCAATTTGCATTATTCTGGAAGAGATTCAAATGGGGAAGTATTCATGTTCTCTTGACAAGGAATGCCATTACATTTAAAATCTTTACGAAATAAAGTTACAAAATGCGGGGCTTCCCTGGTAGTCCATTGGTTCAGATTCCACACTTCCTTTGCAGGGGGCATGGAGAGGTTCCACATGCCCCAAGGTGAGGGTGTGCTGTGCTTATTAGGTGCTTAGTTGCTCAGTTGTGTCCGTGGGCCATAGCCCGCCAGGCTCCTCTGTCCATGGGGATTCTCCAGGGACGAATACTGGAGAGGTTTGCCATCCTTTCCTCCAGGGGATCTTCCCAACCCAGGAATTGAACCCTGGTCTCCTGCATTACAGGCAGATTCCTTAAACTGTCTGAGCCACCGGGGAAGCCCTGAAGTGTGCTGCCCGCCCACAAAAAAAAAAAGTAAAAATGAGACTGGGTCTTAGACATTTAGCTCTGTTCAAAATGGGAGCCAGGTCTTGCTGCCTACCTAGTATCAGAGAAGCAAGCTGATCACTGAACACCTAAAAGACCTTTCCTTCAAAGCCCCAAGCTGGATTCCAGGACTTCGAATGATCTATTTGAAACAGGCATTGTTGCCAGAAATATTTGAATGGAGAGTTTGGCCTAATAAGACCACAAATTGGGGAGCCCTTAGAGCAAGCCTAGGGAGTTGCTGAAAATGGTTTTGATTTCCACTCCAAGTCTTGAAAACTAGACCTAACAATTGTAGGTTGAGTATAATTCTTAATCCAAACTTACTATATTTGCTCCCTCTTTAACATGGCTTAGTTATAAAACACTAGTATCTCTTAATAGTAATAGTCTTTACATTGATAGAGAAACCCAGGACTGTTCTGTGAGCTTAGAAGAAGCCAAAATAAAGCTGGGCAGTAAAGTTTCTGTGTATTGTGACCCCCCTAAGAGGGGGCTTTTGTGTGTGTGGTCTGTTTTTGAGAGAATGCTTAATGTATCCCACAGAGATACTACGAAGAGCATAGTTTGAGATAGAACTATGGTTCTGAGGTTAATTTGCCCTAGGAAGCTTGGATTGCAGGGCTTATATAGGACCATGGTACTGGTTAACTCAAGAAATCTTAAAATCAATGTCTCCCTTGATACGGAAACAGATTTATGTACTCCTTCACATCTTATCAACCAGACTAAGTTTTGGAGGTGAGGTACTGCCGGGCACTCAGGAAACTAACTTCGAGTTTTTTTTTGTGTGTGTGTTACAGGCTTTCCTCGGAGACGGGTGGCATGGGGAGCAGCTAGAACAATGCAGATTCATCCATAATCCTTTCTGCTGTTCACCACCACCCATGATCCATCTGTGTAGTTTCTGAACAGTCAGCGATTCCAGGTTTTAAATAGTTTGTAAATTTTCAGTTTCTACACACTTTTATCATCCACTCGTGATTTTTTAATTAAAGCGTTTTAATTCCTTTCTCTGTTCAGCTGTTAATGCTGAGATCCATATTTAGTTTTATAAGCTTCTCCCTGTTTTTTTTTTTTTTTTTTGGCTCATGAATTTTTTTTGTTTGTCATGGAAATGTAAGAGTGGAATATTAATACATTTCAGTTTAGTTCTGTAATGTCAGGAATTTTTCAAAAAAATTAAAAGATGGACTGGAGCTTTTTCTTTGTGAATAGAAACTGGATGCCACAGTGATTTCATGTGGGTTTTATTCTGGTGTCTTGCTGTTATTTTTGCACCTTTTATCCCTCAAAAGGGTAAGGACCCTGCTTGGGTTTTTAAGCGTTTATTCCAGTGCAGATGTTTTCTTCTGTTTTACCACTCCCATCTTTTTCTGGAGCCCTTGAGCCTGCATTGCAGAGTGATCTTAATAATAGCTATAGCAAGCTGGCTGTGCCCTTGGTCCAAGAGAATGGGGATTACAGTTTTCTAAGACATGCCTGCAAAATGTAAGCAAGCACTTCCCACTGGAAGGGTGCACACGCATACACACGGAAGCAGCAGAATTTGTCTCACTGGGATTCACCTTCCTGGGAATACCTACACCCTTGTCCAGAAATTCTGTTTAATAAGGATGGATATTTTCTAAGGTCTGTCCTAGTACAATCCTTTATAAAGATAGACCTGTTTATACAGGTTTTAGGTTGGTGCTCTAAGTGGTTAGCATCACTTAAAGCATAAAAGGAGCAAGTCATTCAGCATTGTAGGTAATTTCCAAAGCCCACGGCTCCTACTTAACCATGCAAGCTACCCCATTCATTCACCAAGAAAACCCTCAACAGCTGGGCCTGCATGGAGTGGTTATATTTCAAGGTTTTTCACAGGGGTTACAATATGACAGTCCCCACCCCAGTCAGGCACCAAGATAAAAGTAGGGACTTAAAACAATACCCCGGTTCTTCAGCCTGAGCCATCACATGCTTTCACAATCTCCTGGCCTCCCCTGGGCCCTAAGCCAGGGCTTGGGCAGAGAAATGGAGGGACAAAGAAATTACATTGCCACCTGAGAAACCTCAGAGGGGAGGACCCAGCCTTAGCCTCCCTCCTCCCAAGTGCAAAATGTGTAAACAGAGTAAACAGAAAACAAAAAAAAGTGCAGTCTAAATGGCTCCCTTTCCTGCTCCTTAGGGTTTGGGCAGAGAAAGTAAAGGAACATAGGCAAGTTGGGCTTTCATGTTGCCTCACCACTGGTTGAACTCATGGGGGTGAAGCAGGAAGGGGCCAGTTTGCCCTTAACCATATCTCTAGGGCAGTATTTATCCTTCATTTCCACAGCTGCCAGTGTCCCTAGAGTTTATCAGGTGACTTGGTTAGGGGTCAGTCTCCCTTGAGCCCAACTTACGGCTGGGACAGCCCTGTCTTTATTGATTATGTGGCGCATATATATTACTTATATAAATATTTCTCTATGTACAGGGATGAGGGTGGCTTTCACGGAGGGAGGGAGGCTGGGGGCCGCAAGGCTTCACCGCTGTTGGCGTTGTCCAGTTCAGTGCTGTCACAGTCTGAGTCCTCAGGGTTGGGAGGGCCCTGGAAAAAGCAGAAAGGCAGTGAGGTGAGACGCCATCTCTTGGCAAATCGCTTCCTTCAGGATCCACTGACATCTTTGTAGTAACAAGTTAGTGATTTTACTGTATCTAAATTTCAGTGGTTCAGGCCATTCTCCAAGGCACCAGACTGTCAGGATTTCCCCCTGGTTGCAATTTATAGGTAGCATGCAAGCAACCTTATTAAGTACTCTAAATCTCCCAGAGTCTATCAGGTGAATATCTGCTCTTCAGTATGGGAGGGAACAGCTTCAGCTACAGAGTGACAGAGGTTAAGTACCTCTCTCTCTGGCCTGTGCATCTGTCAACCCAGTAGCCCTCAAATGATCAGGCTGTCTCCTCCCTGGTCAGTACCTGGTTGGTGTGACGTACCTGCTCCCCTCTGAGTAGGTCGTGGTGTGGGACGGGCAAGGAGCTGGGTTCTGGGCCAGTAACCACCTCAGAAGCTGGTGGGTCCAGTGGGATTTCTGAGCCCTGCGAGCACATGTCATCAGACCGTTCATCCGGCCGCTCATCTGTGTTGGTACTGCCAACTTCAGGTGTGCCACTGGGGGAAGGCTCACTAGCTGTGCCCTCCTCCCCATCTGATGGATTCTCTGAGCTGAAGGTAGATAGTGACTGGCGCATTTTCAGGCCCTGAGGCCACCTGTTTGTGGGAACAACCAGGGTCACAGCTTGACTACACCTTGCAGTGGAAAGCGAAGAATGCTGTTACCTCCTAATTCCATCACTCACCTCTGGCTTGAGGCCAGTTCCACTTCACTGTCCACCTCTCCTTCCTCTTCCTCTGATGAGATGCCGCGTTTCTGCAGGAAAGATGAGTGACTGGTCAGAGGAGGAAAGAGGTCAAGAACTCAGGATAAGGAAACATGGTTATATAGTGTTAGGAATGGCTTGAGAAAAAGAACGGAAGGTGGGAGCTACAGTGGGGAGAAGGGAAGGGGAAGAGGTCAGGCAGCATCCGTTTACCTGACTTCGGGTGACAGCAGCCCTGTACAGCAGTGCGGCTGGGGTCAAGTGCTGGGACCCAGCCCGGCTTCCTCCCCGTCCCGCCGTCCCTTCCCTTCCAGTTCCCAGCAGCCCTACACTGTCACCAGGTCCTACTGGTGGAGGCGGCTCCCCTTTGGCTCCCCCTGGTGAATCCGGGCTGGTGGAGCCAGGTGCTGAGCCCTCGCTTGGGGGCGTGTCTCCCCGGGCTGGAGGTGGTGAGCCAGGATCCCCAGCTCCCCCTGTAGCCCCCCGGCCCCGGGCTCCCAATGCTGCTGACAGCAGATCTGGCGACGATGAAGACATCTTTCGGAGCAGGAGATCATGGTGGAGCCCACGGAGGGCTGGAGGGCAGGCTTCCCAGGCTGAGGGTCCCCCGCCTAGCCCCACGGGGCTTCCTGGTCCCCCAGGTTCATGGGGTGGCACAGCTGCACGAAGCCCAGGCAGGTCCCCACAGCTGCCCTTGGCGCTGGCCTTGCGGTGACGAGTCTTGCCACGGCGACTCCGTCCTGGTGAGGGGGGGCCCTTAGCACACCCAGGAAGCCCCACCCCACTCAGGGCTGCATCTAGTTTGGGTAGCAAAGACTCAGTCTTGAGGATATCTGGCCTGGTGGGAGAGGGAAAGTGCAAGTTGGAGATTTAACACATTACTTAGGCAGTAAAAGGCACCTCTCTCCCACCTAAGTATCGTCTTCCTGGCATTCTTGAGCCCTACACCTGTCTCTCCAGCACCCCCTTGCCATTCTGGAACCGTGGCACTTGTCAACTCTGGTTGGTCCTACCTTTTGCTGTGGGGCGACAGTTTCTGTGGGACATTCCTCTTCTTGATCAGTTTCTCCATCGTGTTCCCGTGCAGCAGGCCCCGGGAAGGGTGTGACTTCAGCAGACCTGGACACCGCCGCTCTAAAGCTTGCTCCCTCCTAAAGACAAAACGCCTTAGGCATGTGACGAGGGAGCTGGGCCAAGGCTCAGTAGACTCTGGGAGTCAGGTACAGCTTCAGAAGATGGGAATTGGTGCGTGAGGGCGTGTGTGGTTACCTGAGTAGCTCCCGTTCCTTCAGCTCCAGCTGCAACATAAGGGCATTAAGTTCCATGTACAGGTTGTTGGCTCTCTCCAGTTTCCGCTCATAGTGTTCCCTAATGTCCAGGGCATGTCTGAAATGGGTAGAAGTGTTCAGAGGTGAGCTGGCTTCATCTGCTGCCATCATTTATCCCAGTCTCTGGGAACCGCTCTACCAGCCCTGCAGTTGGTGAAGTCACCTTGCCAAACACAGCACGCACCTGAGCTCCTCCCTCCTCCGCATCACCAGCTCCTCTTCTAGGCGGTGCAGACAGGTCCCTTCTGACTTAATTTTTTCAAAATGCAGCTTTACCTCTTCACGCCACTCTGCCTGGGGGTGGAGAGACATTTCGCAGTGAGGGACATCCCTTTACCTGTCACACCTGTAGGTGCCTGTGCTGCTGCAGACTGTGGTGTGTGGCAGCAAAAAGGATTGGGGCACGGGATCAACCAAGACAGGTCCCAGCCCTTCAAGAGCTGATCTACCCATCCCCAGCCACCCTTCTTCCCAGCCTCCCCTCAAAGGGTATCATTATCTCTGCAAAGAGAGGGAGCCGGGGCATTCATCTTCCTCTCCACAGCACACCTGGGACTTAAAGTAAGTCTCCTGGGGTGTGGAGAGTACGTCGGCTGAGGCAATGTCCAGATGCAGCAGGATCTGTCGGAATGATGGGCGGTTTCGAGGTTTGCTGTTCCTAGATGGAATAAAGTTGGGGGGGGGGGAGGCATTTCAGGAAGGAATTAGAGCACCCTTTCCCAAAGTGTGTCCTGGTCCTGGAGAATCCAACCCTAGAATGTTTGCTGTGACAAAAGGATTCCCTGGTCAACTAGCCAGGACATGTTACAAGCTGTCTGTAGTAAGTCAAAGTCCTGCAGTAAGGAAACCTATTTAATCCTATCTTGCAACTTGTTTGCCAAAACAAACCTTTTTGAGTAACTCCATTAAAAAAACACTTTGGGAAATGGCTTAGTGAAAAATTAGAAATCTCCCACCTTCCTCCACGGTCTAGGTTCCAAACAAGGATGCAGGGCCCTGGCCTTCCAGGGAGTGTCCTGAGGCAGTCTACTTGAGGTCTAGCCAGCCGTGCTTAGCGGCTGTGCTGGGCCTGCACTGGCACTTCATAAGCACCCTCTCTATCAGATGCTGCTGTCCCTATTTTGCAGATAAGGAAACAGGTCACACACACCCCTGCAGACTACTGGTCTCCCCAGCTCCTCTCAGTTCTTTATCCTAGCGCCCCTGATCCACACTCTGAGTCCTAGGGTCTTGGAGAGCCGTATCTGGGAGCCCAGTTCCCCTTTCCCTGTTGAGGATTCTGGGCCTGGATGCCCGGATCCTGGGCTGGCTAACCATCATCCATACTCCCTTGCTTCCCAGGTGGTCCTTACCAGCACTGGCGAAGCAGGATTTTGAAGCCGTCTGGGCAGCTGGAGGGCACAGGTAGATGGAGACTGTTGCTTCCCACACCCCAGATGATGGCTGAGGAATCTACGTCTTTGTAGGGGATCTCACCAGTCAGCAGCTCCCACAGCACCACGCCAAAGGACCTAGGGATGAGAGGGGACAGCACTTTGGAGGAGGCCCTCCTCCAGAGGCCCTGCTCACTGCAGGCTCATCTCACTTGCACTCAGGCCCTGGAACAACCCTCTCCCCACCCACCGCTGGCCACCTGCCACCTTCAGTCCTCAACCTGGCCCTCACCAGATGTCAACCTTCTCAGACACAGGTTCGTTGCGGATCACTTCAGGGGCCATCCAGGCTACTGTCCCTGCAAAGGACATCTTGGTGCTCTTGTCACTCAGCTCCTTGGAAGTGCCAAAATCGGAGATCTTCACCACATCGTCGTAGGTGATTAGCATGCTGGTAAAGAGTGTAGTCAGCTGGGGTCCGCGCCCCTCCACGCGCCTCCTCTAGCTGCAACTCTTACTGTTTGAAGTCGTTTGGGACACCCGGAAATGGAGGGCTTACCACAGCCTTCTCAAGATAGGGCTGTCACTTGGGAAGGGTTTCTGACATGGCCATGTGGACTTTAGGACAGGGTCTGAAAGCAGGGAGATGGCCACACTGCCCTGGGTGGGGACACCTATGGGAGACTGCACAGGCGCTTCTCCCTGCTCGCTCGCTTACTCACTTGGGGGACTTGAGGTCCCGATGGATAATCTTGTGCAGGTGCAGGTAGTTCATGCCGCCGGCGATGCCCATGGACCAGTCAACCAGCAAGGAGGGCGTGACGGGGCGGCCAGCCCGCAGCACCTCGTACAGCTGGCCCTGGGCGCAGAACTCCATGAGGATGCAGTAGCAGGGAGCCTGGGTGCACACACCCCTGGGAGCCGAACACAGTGGGATGAAGGCCTCAGCCATCCCAACAGCCCCGTGCTTCACACCTGGTACCCCCTTCCCAACTGTGCCATTTTGATACCCACTTCAGGAAGATCCCTTGCTACCCAAGTAGGTCTCTGCCCTCAGAAGAGTGCGCTGAGGGGAGAGTACCACGGCCCCTGCCCTGGACCTTACTTGAAGGTGATGATGTTTGGGTGCTTCAGCTTTCGCAGGTGCTTGATGTCAGTTTCCTTCAGGTCCCGCACCTTCTTCACAGCCACCTCCTCCCCATGGAAGCGCCCCAGGAAGACGGCGCCCTGGGCCCCTGAGCCCACCCACTGCAGGTCCAGGATTTCCTCAAAGGGGACCTCCCAAAGGTCTGTGGACAGGAGGCACAGTGCCATAGGCTCAGAGAGCCACACTCAGGGCCTTGGGGTGGTCAGGCACTGGGGAAAGCCTGGGGTTGGCTGAAATGACTCAAAGAGGGTGAGGTAGAAAAGCAGCTAAAACAGGCCAAGAAGGTTAGATTTGAGGGGATGGAGGAAATGAAGAGGTGGCCTAAAATAAAGCTGGGGACTCAGCAGCTGATGGACAAATAAGGGGCGGGGGCTGGGCTCGGGGGGGTGAAAGGGTCATCGGGCGACTTTGGTGCGGCTGTCCAAACACATCTCGGGCTCAGGGAGACGGGAAAGGGCCCCCTTATGGACACAGCCTACCTTCCTGCTGCTGCTTGTGCTCCGTGGAGTAGGCTTTGCCGATCATGGTCCACACAGGGCGCAGGCAGCCGAAGAGGCCCTCCAGGAAGCCGCTGCCGCTCTGGCACTGGAGCCGTACCTCATCCGCTCGGACCCTGGACGCCCGACTCTCAGGGGACCCAGTGGCTCCCCCTGGGCCCCCTGCATCCTGCTCGTGGAGCTGCAGGACACTGTTGGCAAAAGGCTCAGGGGGCGGCTCTCCACCTGGGGAGGGGCTGGGCCCGCCCCCGCCCTGACCCCCGAGTGGCACTACGTCTCGGAGTACACACTGGGTGGGCGTCAGGTCCTTCTCGGGGGTGCAGTCGGAAGTGTCTGGGTCCAGCTTGCGCATGGATGCCTCGCTTAGGGTGGACACGAAACCCCCAAAGGAAGGGGAGGGTGTGCGGGTCTCATGGAGGCAGGCCATGGCCTCTGGGCCCCAGTGTGGTGGTAAGCGGTGGGCCCTGTGGAAAAAGAGGGAGGAGCTGTCAAAGCCCCAGGTGCCCAGCTCAGGTACATAGAGGCAGAGGCACAAGTTGGGGAGCTGGGCACACAAGAACACTCCTAGAAGTAACACATATTTTAGCTTCAGGTACCCATCTTCCTCCAAGTTTCAGCTGGGACCCATCTTGGGGAACCTGATACACAGGCTTCCTCTCTAGCATCTATTAGTAACATAAGTCTTCCTTCAGTTCAGTTCAGTTCAGTTCACTCAGTCATGTCTGACTCTTCGCGACCCCATGAATCACAGCACGCCAGGCCTCCCTGTCCATCACCAGCTCCCGGAGTCTTCCTTACTCAGGTATATAGGCAACATACCTAAGTATCACTCTCAGGCGGATACAGCTAACAGCCCTGCTAAGGTAGATACTGGGGAAGTATGTCCCAATCTCA